>NC_133353.1:29477622-29798455 GCF_030506205.2 Paramisgurnus dabryanus
CTTTTGAGTCACGTGACGTTTATCGACCCGCACCGTTTTTTTTTTCCCCCTATAGTAAGGTTACCAAATACAAACTGGTAACTCTCTCGATAAATGCAATATCAACATCAGTCATTTTGCAAACAGACAACCGCATAGCACTTGCCCCTCCCTAGAAGCGGAGTTTGCCTCTGACGCGCATCAAATGCTTGCTTTTTCCGCGCGTCTACTCTGCTCTACACACGCGAATGCATACAAATTGTTCAAGCGGCAAACCACGCACGGTAGACGTAATTTTGACGCCCGAAACGCGGTTGGTGTAAACTCAGCATTAGAACCCAAGATGTCAGCACCGTATAGGGACACTGGCGGCTTCACTTTTCACCAATGGAAGAGAGCGAACGGGCGTTGTCCTTGACCACTGTGACATTGGGGTTAGGCATAGTAGGGGTTGGGTTTCGTTGTTGTTTTTTAACGTTTTTGCATGATTAACATTGTATGAATTCATACGAATTAGCCAACTCGTAAAATATGTAAAATTCACTTCTCATTTGGCCGTCCAATCACAGTGGAGGAAGGACGGAATAAACATCACAACAACCAATTGGTGCATTGTACAGTAGCAACCAAAGTGTTCAGCTGAAAAAGCTGGTAAGCGCCTACAGTCTGCATGCTTTGGTGTGCACGCCCCCTTAGCATATAAGATGATAAGAAAGAAATGGTTCTTCTATGGCATCACAGTGAAGAACCTTTTGTGGCATCTTTATTTTTATGGTGTAAGCCAATTTAGTGTAACCCAAGCTTAAAAGTATTCCCCTGAAATGAAAAATGAGGCACGAATTATAATCTAACCAATTGTACTTGCTTATCATTTATTCTGTTGTCTTTCTCCACCTCCAAGTTTCTTTGAATTATTACGTGCACCAGAATGTGAATACCAAATGTCAGCTGACTAATCGCTGATGACTAATTGCTGTTTTCCATGATGGCGATGTACTTTAAGCTGTTAACTATAATCATTCAAATCTACCACTTGGTGTGAAGCTATATGACACAAAGGTGTATTTTTATCCAGATCATTTAGTTTGATGATATGCGAGTTAGGTGCAAATTCACAAATTACTTAGCACCCTTTTATTCACCCCCAAAGGCAAGAAAACTAAATCAAAACTACTTTGCTTACTTTTTTTGAATGAGGACAATTTGGGATTCTTGTCCTTTAGATTTCCAACCCTTGCACATGCTCGAAGAGGAAAAGTTGTTTCATGTGGCCAGTCATAAACCCATCAGACACGACCTGGCCCAGGAGCCGCAGCTGTGAAATTTACTAGTCTGTTCGTAGGGAGGATAGGGTGGGGGTAAGAGTGGCCACCAAAACCAGATTCAGCTGTTTTCTGCTTTGCAGCTGGGGTCAGTGTGAAAGGGATAAAGCTTTCCAATCTATTATCGCTGCTCAAATGTTTGCATAAAAAGACTGTTAAGCCAGGCCGCGAGCCACACAAAAATCTTTAAAGAGGGTTCGGCCTTCAGATCACAGATGACGACACACAGTGCACGAGAACAGAACAGACTGTTGTTTGTGCTGCCGGTTTTTACACAGCTGGAAATCCAGTCAGTCAATCGATTTTACTCTCTAAATGCTAAAAGAATCTAAAGGAGTTCATTCCGTCGCTGTAATCTTAACAGGATTTGTCATAAAAGTGTACTCCGAGAGAGAGAACGTCCCTCGCTATTTTCTGGGCATGTTGCCCTGCATCTTTCATGCCTTTGAAGAAACACTCTTTAACAACTCGCAAGAGTTTGACTTCCTGTGTTCTGTCAGTTCATTGGCAGCAAACTGTCATTTGAGAGTCTGAACTAACAAGACCATAGGAGTTAACATGCGCTCTACATCCAAAATTGATATATTGTCTCGTTACTGTGGAAAAAGAAATACTGCAGTTAACGCAACAAATATTTTTTTAATTTACTTATGAGTAAAATTACTAAATGAACCTCATGTTGTTCCAAATCCATACTTTGTCATGGAAAAGAAAATGAGAAAATTAAACTAATTACTTGACTTAAAGGGACACTTTTTTTGAAAATAGGCTCCCTTTCAGTTTTAGCATAGCTTCGCATAATCCATTGAATCTGATTAAACCATTAGCATTGCACGCAAAAAGAATTTCCTATTTAAAACTTGACTCTTCTGTAGTTACATTGTGTACTAAGACAGACGGAAAATTAAAAGATGCGATTTTCTATGCCGATAAGGGTAGGAGCTGAGCTATACTCTCATTCCAACGTAATAATCAAGGACTTTGTCCCCTTGGTTACTTTCAATAGCAGGGGACTATTATCGCGCAATGCGTAATATCATTGTGCCTGCTACAGCCATGGTACGGCAGCAAAGTCCTTGATAATTACGCCATAATGACAGTATAGTACATGATGAAGAAGAGTCAAACTTTTTATAGGAAAAATATTGGAAAAATATCGAAACTCTTTGGTTATTTTTGAGCGCATTGCTAATGGTCTAATCGGATTCAATGGATTATGCTAAGCTATGCTAAAAGTGGTACCGCCAGAACTGGAGAACAGCTGAATGGATTCCAAAACTGTTAAAATCAAATGTTTAACTCTAGGGGAGCTGGAAAGTGAGCATATTTTCACAAAAAGTGGAGTGTCCCTTTTATAACTTTTGAACTTTTTGTTTGAGGTGATTCTTTTAAGTGATTCAGTTCTCAGCATACTTTATGATTCCGTCATAATTGTTTTGTTTTATATAGAAAGAGTTGCATGAAAATTCTTTACACTTTCCTTGCACATATTATGGAAATGATAGTGTGTAGTAGATTGTATTTATTCTACTAGATGTATTCAACAATGCCATATACGCATTTATTTCTCAAAACGTTTCTTCATATTTTCCCATTTGGTTGTTTACAGTTTTTCTCAGTCGCCGTGTACCATTTCTAGAATCATTCTTAAAGTTTGCAAAATAATATTTACATTTCTCAGAACAATTGGTACAAACTGCACAACATCACGGATGTCTATGTCAATGCCATCAAAATGACAAGTCCTTGTGTATTGTTCATGAACAAGACAATCAAAATGTTTAGCCATGTTGTCAAGTGTACACAATTGTATGTGTCAGTATTTTCTGATGTAAACTGGACAAATTCACATTTTCACTTTTTTCTGTAAAAAAAATTAGGGGAGAGCAGGGGCGAAAGTACCATTTTTCAGAAAAACGTCATTTAAGAGATATATTTGCTGGTCTATCAATACCAGATGAAATTTTGAACAAAAGTAAAACGATTTCAGTATAATTTCACTTTAAACATGAGTAGTGAATTGTTACTGTTGACCCTGACAGCTGGGAGGAAAGTGACGCACAGGTGAGTCAAAAGTAACACAACAGAATAAGATAGATTTTTGTGTTACAATTGTTTTTAGTCAATTTACATGACTATGACATAATGCAACAATATTAGCAGCAGGACAAAAGTAACAAGTGTTTTACTTTTACGATTTACTTTTATGTTGAAAAACTCAGAGACATCAAACTTCAGGATGTGTTACAGCACAAAATAACCTGGAGATTGATCAATACTGTAACATATGAAACGAGAAACACAACTTGTTATCAGAAAAAATTTCCTTTTAGGAATTTACTTATCATGGTCGAAAACAGCTTTTGGGACCTACCTGCGGGAAAACGATGAGAATTAACCCAATATTTGTCAGCTCCATCAAGGGTTGCGTGCTAAAGATGCTGTCATAGTTTGGAATGCAAATGTAGTGAGGGCTCTGAGAAAATCACTTTTTTACATTCGTACCGCATTACTTTGCCCTGGTTCTCCCCTACACACATTGTGATTTAGAAAAAAATCATATTTTACAGTACAAATAAAAAATTACAATTTAGAAAGGTTTACTAAACACTGTAAGAAATGTCTGTAACTCAACATTCACTTGACAGCAATTTATCAATTCAGTTCACATTTACAAAAGGTTAAAAAAAAACATGGTTACAGTAACAGATAAGTGTACCATTTTGCATGTCCTGACTTATGCGATTAACTAATTTCTAAATGTTTTGAAGTGTAAGATTATTCAATAGAACATTTTTTATGTATTTTAATGATTATTACATAAGCTATTGAAAATGTTGCAAACAGCAGACAATAGTACATAATGTAATCAACTGCATGATTGTATCGAGCATTTGCAATTTGTCCAAAAAAACGAGAATTTGCTTATACATTATGTTCAACTGGCTTGATGATGTGCAGGTGAACAAAGTGTTTTGAGAAATGTATTTCTGATCTGAGAAATGCTCCGAAGCAACTGAGAAAAACTGTAAGTGTGATTATATGTGACTAAGGTAAAGTCTAATAATCTTTTATGAGATTAGGAGCATCAAAGTTTGATTTCAGTCATTTATTTCACATTGATTACAATCTTTGACTAGTCAGTATACATTAAAGATATCAAGGCGATATTTTCACAGAATGTTCTTTATAGGATGACTTTATGTAGAAAACAGTAAATCTCACGAAAATGACAGTTTTCACACATTAAGTCACGTATATTGATAAGGATGTTGTTTCATTCTTTTAGATGCTATTTGACTTTACATACCTGAAGATCTCTCAGTATGTCTTTACCTGTTTACATAGTTTTTGTTGGAAAATCTATTTTTGTGCACTCCCTTAGTGACAATTAATTCACTATTACAACTAAAGGTTTCCTTCTGAGATTTCTTGATGCACCCTGTACTGCTTAATCGGTATCTCCGTAGCTCATTAAAAAAGGGAAGGCTCATCAGTTTTTCAAATGCGACCAGTTTGTGCTTGGTAGATGTTAGGTTGAGCGTTTTATTGGTTTTTGATTAAAAATCGTCTTGAAACTTGAAAGTGGAAATTTGTAGCAGTGAACAATGATAATGGATAGTTCAAATTTGAAATACATTTTTTGTCATCAAACGTTCATACCTCAGAAGATTTGATGCAATTTTTGTTTGTGTTTCATTTAAGTAACAACCTTTTCTTAGAAGTTTCTCATAAAATTGCTTTTGAGAAAAAAATAGAAATGAGGCAAATGTTAAAATACATTAACTCTTTCCCCATCAGGGAAAGTTTAAAAAAAAGTTCCCAGCATTTTTTTTGTGATTTTCATAAAAGTTTAATGCCTTCCAGAAAACGTTCTTCTATAAATATATAGACATACAATATATAAAATGAAAGAACAGACCCTCTTTCAAAAAACAAACTAAATCTTCATTTGTGCTTTTACCTCTCAAATATGGGTAGGTTTAAATACAAAATTTTTAGCAAAAAGCTGAAATAGTTGCATTTTTGTAAAGGACTTTTGTTCGTGATTAGATTTAGACCAATGATCAGAACACACACAGTTTTTATTTTTTTTGGATCAGTGGATGCTTCATTGTTTAATGAGTTGGGTTAGAGCGCCACCTAGTGAATAATTGCGCAAATTATAGATTAACATAAAAACTCCCAGGGAATCATTATTGGCAGGGAAGCAATTTTCTCTTAATTGACGAGATAACTCGTCAATGGCAGGGACAGAGTTAAAGGCACAGTCCACTTAAAAAAAATCATTTTCCAGCTCCCCTAGAGTTAAACATTTGATTCTTACCATTTTGGAATCCATTCAGCTGAATCCATCATATTTTTCCTATTTAAAACTTGACTCTTCTGTAGTTACATTGTGTAGTAAGACCGACAGAAAATTAAGGGTTGCTATTTTAGGCAGATATGGATAGGAACTATACTCTCATTCTGGCGTAATAATCAAGGACTTTGCTGCTGTAACATGGCTGCAGGAGGCGCAATTATATTACGCACTGCCCGAAAATAGTCCCCTGCCATTAAAAGTTACTAAGGGGACTATTTTCGGCTGCTGCATAATATCATTGCGCCTCCTGCAGCCATGATACAGCAGCAAAGTTCTTGATGCTAATGGACTAATCAGATTCAATGGATTGTGCTAAGCTATGCTAAAAGTGCTAGCGCCAGACCCGGAGATCAGCTGAATGGATTCCAAAACATTAAGAATCCAATATTTAACTCTAGGGGAGCTGGAAAACTTGCATATTTTCAAAAAAGTGAAGTGTCCCTTTAAGAGTATGGAGCTGTAAAAATAAAGTTGATTGATTGAATTCATATGGAAATCTTGAGTACTTTTGATTTAAAGATCTTACAAAATTCAAATGGGGACATTAGTCGCATTCTGGGTGTTTTCTCAGGAGAAATATCTGAGATTTAGGAAACATAAGCAAAAGTATTCATTTGCTCTACTTTTAGTCAATCTTTTGATTTCTAGGACAAAATATTTAAGATATTAAAAAGATCTCATCTGCGATTTTTCTATCTCATCATCATTATAAATGTTTACTGTCCCCAGCTTGAAATGAAAAACATTGTTCACTTGCCTTGCTAGTGGTTTAATCTATTAATCTGAAATAAGCTTTTCCTGGTTCTAATTATTGTTATCAGCATAATGCATTATTGCTTAATTTCTCCAGTGCAATCTTGTTTAAATATGTACTGCCTCCTTTGATTAATAAATACATTTTGGGTAATTAATACCTTTTTAAAAGATTTTTAACAGAACATAAACAGAAATAAAGCCCTATAAATCTCATCACAAGTCTTTGTAAGGTTCAAGTAAAAAAATGCCACTTTTTTCCTGCAATGAGCTTTGCAACGTCATGCTGATGTCTAACAAAAAACCATGACAGTTAAATTTCTACTGTGGGTGCCACTACACGCTACATAGTCATTATATACTCACCACAAATCCTCAGTGATGGGAAAATGTCCATGAGGTGCGTCCGCGATACTTTCAGGGAATGTCAGAAAGCTTTACTGTTCACTAAAGCGATTACTGTGAGTGGCTAAACTGGCAGAAGGTTGCGTGGTGGACAGTGATCTCACGGCCGATGTGTTCGTGTCAGTATCAGATTGTTCAGATGCACTCTTGGTGCGATGAAGCTCTGTGAAGTTTCTGCTTTCAGATGTCAGTGTGCAAATGGCCCAACGTACGTGCCTATTATCACCTGATTCTTTAATACTGAAAAATGTATACCATAATATCTCATAATGTAGAGATCATGTAGAGTTGAAACAGCATGTTATTGACATCTTTAAGAGATCTTTGGAGTGTAAAATATACAATAAATGATGAATTGATTAAGGTCAATCTGTATGAAAGTAGTCTTTCCCCCTATATAGTGTTAATTCTTACCCGGTCATTTGTTTTTAGTTGTTATAGTGATTTCTACCCTTCAGAAGTCACTATGGGTAAGATGGAAATTTGAGCTGACTGAAAACACAGTCATTTGCCTTGCATTTTACATGATTCATTTATAAAGGAGAAAATCACTGTTTCATTTTCTGAAGCTTTTTCCACCCATGACACTAATGGACTCAGATATACAGTAAGTGCCATATTTCCATCCATTTGTTGCTATGTTGATGCCGTAGCTCGGGCTAGGTTTGCCTTCCTGTCACAAACAAGTGTTTTAAAGGCTCATTATTTTGTAAGACTGATTATATGATTCATAGGATGTGCAGTCATTTCAGGCACACTGTAAAAAATGCAACATTTACCTAGTCATTGTATGCGCAAAGAAATAATTTTTGAGTGTGCTTATAGTTAATTTCCTATGTATGATAAGATCTGGCCTCAAGCAAGTTTTGTGAAGATTTGTAAGAGCTTATCCATTTGATCCTTACAGCTTAAAGGTCTAAGTATGCTGCGTTCATTAATTTAGCCATTTTTAAGGATATTGAAATATCAATGTATGTGGAAAATGAAGCGTTTGAGTATTTTATGGGTTTCTTTTATATAAGTCTTGAAACTAGAGGACCTAGAAACTTCCATTCAAATAATTCTGTTGGCATTTTTGTACAGTAGTGTACACTCGCCTAAAGGATTATTAGGAACACCTGTTCAATTTCTCATTAATGCAATGGTGTAATGGTGTGGGGGATGTTTTCTTGGCACACTCTAGGTGCCAATTGGGCATCATTTAGATGCCACAGTCTACCTGAGCATTGTTTCTGACCATGTCCATCCCTTTATGACCACCATGTACCCATCCTCTGATGGCTACTTCCAGCAGGATAATGCACCATGTCACAAAGCTCGAATCATTTCAAATTGGTTTCTTGAACATGACTAAGAGTTCACTATACTAAAATGGCCCCCACAGTCACCAGATCTCAACCCAATAGAGCATCTTTGGGATGTGGTGGAACGGGAGCTTCATGCCCTGAATGTGCATCCCACAAATCTCCATCAACTGCAAGATGCTATCCTATCAATATGTGCCAACATTTCTAAAGATTGCTTTCAGCACCTTGTTGAATGAATGCCACATAGAATTACGTTTTCAATGTGAAAGGGAGTCAAACAAAGTATTAGTATGGTGTTCCTAATAATCCTTTAGGTGAGTGTATATTTATGGGTTACTCTCAAAGAGCTGTTAAGTGTACACTTTCAAACCTGCTATGTAAGTATAAAATAATTACAATTTCCTGTTAATTTACTCACTTTCAGGCCATTTAAAATATATGACATTGTTTTTTTAAGTCTTCAAGTCAAAAAGCACAAGCAACACACAAGTAATCCCTGCAGCTCCTGACAATATATTGAGGTCTTATTAAGGGAAAGATCACAGTGTGCTAGAAATATTTACAACATTATCACCAGTAATCCATAGCCTTAGGCAGATGTCCTTCTGAAATTTCAAGCCACTTTTAAATTAATCATCTATGTGCCCTATACTCATTTTTTCATCCTCATGTTGCTCTTAACCTGTATGATTTTCTTTTTTCCCTGAAGAACACAAAAGAAGACATTTTGATAAATGATGGAAAGCACAAAGCTGATTGTAACCTTTGACTTCTATAGTACAAAAAAAAATACAATGGAATACAATTGTGTGCTTACCATTATTTATCAAAATATCTTCTTCATCATTTATCACAATACTTCCATAATATTTGTTTTCCTACTATGGAAGTCAATGGTTACGGCAGCTGTGTGCTTACCATCATTTATCAAAAATCTTCTTTTTTGTTCATTTAAAAAAAAAAAACGATCCCAAACGAGGCATAAGGGTCTTATCTAGCGAAACAAACGATTTTTTTCGCCAATACATTTTTAAATATGTATTTTTAAACCACAACTTCTCGTCTTGCACTAGCCATGTGACGCACCATCTTGACCTGGCGTATTATGTAATCAAGTCAAAAGGTCACGCATGACATATGCGAAACTACCGCTCCAGTTTTTACAACTGTGGAAAAAGAGGACCGTTTCGATGTTGTTATATGTAGAATAATAATAATTAATGTCTTTGTGTCAGTTTTTAGTGTTTAAAATGGTCTGCAAGTATGCGTTTCACATATGTAACACATGACCTTTCGGTGTGATTATGTAACATGTAAGGTCGCGCTGGCTGGCGCTTCACACGGCAAGTGCAAGACGAGAAGTTGTGGTTTAAAAGTACACTTTTTTTCCTTGGCAAAAATGACAATTGTTTAGCTAGATAAGACCCTTATGCCTCGGTTGGTATCATTTAGAGTCCTTTGAAGCTACATCGAAACTGCTATTTTTTTTAACTGCATTAAAACTGCATTTTTTTCTCAAAAATGTTTTATTATTTCTCAACTGAATAAAGAAAGACATAAATATCTTGGATGACATGAATATGAACTATTAAGCAGATGGGTAATAACTCTATATCCCATAATTTACACACTTTGCGAAGGGAGTTATAAAATTTGTTTGAGTATTATCCTGAGGTATTGTTTGCACAAAGTCTTAAACTTGACAAACATAATAAGGTAAAAAAATAACCATATAGCTTTATAGACTATGCTTATTGGCTCTTAAGGCATATGTTAAATGCTCTCTGCTTTGCATAAAAGCATCAGCTAAATGAATAAATGTAAATGTAATGACTGTAACATTTTACTACTTAAGAGTAGGAACTATAGCAGCATTTATTAGTAAACTAAAAAACTTGTGGCTGACATCTCAGTTAACCTCATGCAACCTCTCCTGTCAGTTTTCTGATTGTCCTGCTTCTAAATATTGATAATGATGATGAGTTAGTCCAAGGCGGTCTATTATGTAATAGCTGTTGATCCCAGGCACTTACTCATTGCGTGAAAACCCCTGGCCAACAGTGAGTTTCAGTCTCGTATACCTTGATCTGCACCATGCATGTTACACATTTATCACCACTCAACAACACGAGCGATACCAACGAGACCTCGTCCCAGCGCAACAGCGGCATTCACGAGCGCAGCGCATGAATATTATCTCGAGCAGCGCGCGACTTCGGAAGTAGGTCACCGATTAAACGTGTCTTGTCAGCTGTGTGTTCTCTCCTCGTTTCATTTCACTGTTGAACATCGATATTATTAAAACAACCCGACAACAGCAACATCGTCACTCGCGGAATGGGATTATTTTATTAGGAAAACCGCGGAGTGAGTGGATGACGAGGTAAATGAAGGATTACTAATCTGTTTTATCTTGCTTGTGCGCTTCTCTCTCGCTCTCTTTCTCTCTCTCTCTCGCTCTCTCTCCCTCCTCTGGGAAATAACCCCAAACATTTCACTGCTTTATTAATCCGTTTCTTGAATCGTTTTTTAGTCAGACTTACGAAACTGTTCTTTTATCGTGCTCGGGACACAATCGCGAGGTTGGGAGATTTGGCAGCTCCGCTTCGGCGTTTGATTGTCACGTTCGGCCGTTCAGTGTCATTTTCAGCACTGACGTTAATGAGTCGTGTTTGAGTTGACTGTGACGGCTCGGTTTCGCAGTTGGGTCGAGGTATGGAGTGGCTGTGAGGATCATGGGGTGATGTAAAAAGCGCTGTTTTGAGGCAGATTTTTCGCGTGTGATACGCCCTACGAGCTGCGCGAGCTTCTCGCATCATCATATACACCTCCAGCACGCGCTTGCCGCCTTTAACCAGGATTACTTTAATCGCGCTGCAAAAGACCGTCAGCGCTGTACATTTCTCCTTTTTATAGGTGTTTCTTTCCCTTTAGTGTCTTCCTCCACCTCATATCTGCAGTGGAGGAAGGCAGCATCTGTTTGTACTGTACAGTGAGTGAGTTGGGGGTGAATTTCGATGTGCACGGAGATCAGAGCAACTTCTTCCGTCTCCTCACGTCAGGTAACGCGTTAAACCGCATTCACAAAAGCACAGGCGGAAACGCCGAAACCCTTATTTCTTTTAAACGTTTTCATTTTACGCCAGAAACGCCAGATGGCAATCCGGTTATTTGCCAGGAAGTCATGGGCTGATACCCCCAATCCAGAAAATGATGAATTATGGACATCAGTTCATTTCCCTTCTTTGGGAAACTAGAAAATATGCATTTAATTTTCCACAAACAGCAGCCAACAATTAATCCTCCAGCAACATTGCACTGAGATTTTATCACTCAATTGAATGTGCAGCAGTTAGTATACTGTATTATCTAATCATTTGTAACATTCACAGAATTACAGGTTGTTGATTTGGTTTCTTTATGGAGATTTAAAATGAAATGTTAAAATTTGGTTTATACATACACAGTTGTAGTAGTTATTGTTTTATCAAAAAAGTAGATAAAACACTTTCATCCTTTTCCCCTGACTCAACTGGTAGAGTATTGCGTTAGGTCGACAAAGGTCATTGGTTCAAATTCCAGGGAACGCATACTGATAAAATTTCTAGCTTTAATGCACCGTCAGTTGCTTTGGATAAAATCGTCTGCCATATAAACAAAAAAGAAAGGAGTAAAGTGGTAGGCTATGATTTTTTTCGGAGTGAACGTCAATCTTCTGTAGTTGTGAAATGTGGTTATTTTACTTTTGAATGTGGGTCAATCAACTTGGCAGAGTATATAAAAATAAAACAAAAAGTCACTGTAGTAGTTTGTTTAACCGCAGAATGATTCCCTGTCTGGCACGCTTAAATGATTTTAAATGCTAAAGAGCAGTGGGACAGCTGAATGGGATTGTTGCTGAAATGAGAGAATGCCACAGTTGTCATGATAAATGCAAGCCTGTGTCCATATTTGAAATTTTAGTTTTGGGAATCTCGCATAAAATATTTTTTTCACGGGTGCTGAAATTGCTCAGTTGGTTGTACGGGAGAGTTCTGCCTCTGACGTTGACTGATGGTTATGATGACCTCTTTTATTTGACAGATGGAGTTTCAAATACAGCAGCTGTCAAACCTAATAACTGAGCCCATGAATAAATGAATCTATTCACACAATCCAGGCAACCCTGTTACACACATTCACACTTTTTCAAAGCTCTGAGTTTGATAGTGGAACAATGTGGTGCTCGAACATAAAATGCAAATTCATGGCAAAAATAGCAATGCATCATTAATAGATGCACAAATACTCTCTAGGTCAAAATTTGCCAATTGGAAAGACTCAAGGACTTTGGTGCCATTAATAGAAAGAGGTAGTGATCCTCCAGAACAAGTCAATAGGTCAAACCGTTGAGAGTTAAGTTTCATATGGAGTTCAATTAATAGTATACTGTAACTGTACGTTTGCCTTCTATCCCTTTTTGTAGTCAATCAAAAAATCTTCGAGATGTTGAAAGTGATTCAGAATGCCATAATAAACGTATCCAGAATAAATGTTTTTCTTCATCTCCGTATGGCATTATTGCACAAAACAGATATTGTTTTTTTATCAGGAGGGCATCAGTGTAAGACGCTGTTAGAGGAACACGCATTACGTAACATTTTAATGTATTTTACTGATCGAGTATCTTAGAGAAACATCATTGATACTTCCTCTTAAATAATGCGGGATGCCAGTGTAAACAGGAATAGCTGACTCAGGCTTGAGACACTTTGGTTCTTACTCATCATCAATCATTTTAATAAATAATGTAATAATATTATGTTTTGTTTCTCAGCGTATGTTTGAGCGAAACATATCAAGCATGTGACTAATGGACACAGTTATGTAGATCTGGTAAAGAAAACATGAATTCTTGTGACTTTAATAACCATATGTGGTAAAGGAATTATTTAATTGAAATATCTACTTGGAATGAATAGTTAGTCAGCGTGATAGTACTTATTAAAGATTAGTGAATAAAACAAGTTAAAATCTCAGACCTGTTTTAGCCTATTAAGCTAAAACATTAAATTAAGCCTAAGGTGATTTATGCGTTTTGTTTACTCGGGTTAAAAGATTTTTGTTGCAAAAGGCCAAGACAACAGATGCTCATTAAAAATGTAAATGTTTATTGCATCTACACCGTTTAGTAAGTGCTTTATTCCCTGCCCAATTAAAATTATTTAAAACGTTACCAGTCCAACAGCCTGATTAAGGTTGTACATAAGGCCACATTTATGCTGATTACTCAACATTAATTCACACAGTCAGCCGCATTAATATTAATTTGCAAGTCGTAATGGCTCTTGTACACATTATATATTTTATGGTTATGGTTCTTTGGAAATTGACCATGCTTTATATTTACTTTATAGGTGTTGCATGGCAAAGTGTGATGACCCATGCGCGACGGAGGAGCTCTTTGTGTGGATATAAGAGTGAATCTGTGGACCAGGTGAGCTGTCAGACACATGCTGAAACTATGGACAGAACTTGGCCAGAGTGCCCAATTCAAAAGAAGGCTAAACAATGTCCTTCCAAAAGAGGAAAAGGTAAGGAAATAAAAGGGAAGAACACGGAGAGAGACCGGAAGCTGTACCCCCTCAGGGGAAGACATGGATTGGGCGAAGTAGGCACGCTTAACTGCTGTGTTGTACTGACACGTTTGGATGAAAGTGACGCTCGTAAGACCAGCATGAAGGCTCTGCGTAAGACTGAAGGGAAGCAGGAGGAAATGCGGGGAAAGGGAAAAATCTGCAAGTGTCGCAAGAAAGCCTGTAAATCTTGCCAGTCAGCGCCTAAACCGAAAAGCAAAGTGAAACCTGATAAATTTGCCTTATGCACAGAATTCATTCTTGAACCTCGAAAAAGGCGGCTAGCCTCTCTGAATGCCGAAGCTGTTAACAGTCTGCTGTTAGACAGAGAGGACCCGCAACAGACATTAAAAGCTTCAAAGAAGCAACAACAGACAAAGGGTGACAGCTCTCTCACTAAAGATACAGTGAAAGATAATGTTTCTACTAAAAAAAGGCAAGATGGCCGAAAACGTTTGTACTCCGGAAAATCTGAACAATGCAAAAACCCGAAAAAAGCAAAGACTGAGGATATTGATTTGCAAAGTCTTACTGCTCCCACTCCAAAACGTCTCGCGGGATTAACCGCGGCTGCCTTGCTCAAGCTGACCAGCACGTCTGCGGGAGTAAAACGCAGAGGTAAAACAGACAATAAAACGAACGGAAACGGAGGATTGCGAGGAAAACAGCTTCAGGCTAAGTCACGTCAACAACAGCACAACTTGCCCTGTCAGTCCAAACTTAAAGTATCGCAGCAATGCTGCAGCCTTTGTGAGAAGCAAGCCCTCCACTGGGATGGGAATACAGGAAGCCATGGCTTCATTAGCCCTGGATATCAGTGCAGATCCATGCTCGGATTCCCCCTGAAGCCTGTGAAGGAAGAAAAAAACGAAACTGAAGTTAAATCATATTACTGCTGTTCCCAAGAGAGATCAGTCGAGTATTGCCACAGACTAGCTCTCTTTCTTGGTCAGAAAACCTACCCTGAAACAGACGAACATTCTCTAAAAGGATTTCTACCTACTCCTCACACCCTGGCACATCCAGCAATGCCCATCGGTGCCCATCCTTATCCCTGTTACCCCGGATACTATGTCCACATTGCCCATCATGGGACTCCAACACTTCCCGTTAATTCAAATCCTGGAACTCACGCACCCTCATCTGTAACCCCGCTGACAATGTGCCCTAGTGGGGTCCAGAGACCCAAACTGATTCACTCTTCAGTGTCCCATCCTACGGGGATCCCTCATCCGGCATACTGTAATTCTGTGGGGACCTGCTATGGAGAACCGTGCAGGCTTAGCAGCTATGCCTACAGACCCACACAACCCATTGCTAACAGAGGCTGCTCGTACAATGCAGGATGCTCGGGCTGCATGCACAAAATGGAAACAGGTAGGATGGAAAATGAAATGAAAGTTTTTTTTTATTTTGTCAGGCTGCCATAAGTATAACAATGCACAGGAGTTTAAACTTTAAATGGAGAAAAAAGATTACCTGCTTTTAAACTTTTGTTCCTTTTTATTATGTTTTAACTGTGGGAAGAGTTGAGTAAGCTGCGGCAGTTTTATACTTAAGTTATCCACTAGACAATGAGAGACGAGACAGAGGTAAAATTAATATAGCTAATTATATTTCAGGATGTCTCCTATTGTGTAAAATTATCACAAAGCTATGCTTTGTAAAGGGATGGGAATATGTGAACAATTCTGTTTATATTAATGACGCATAAATGAGTTATTTAAAAAAAGAAATTAATAAAAAAAGTTTAATAATGCATTATTTTGCTGCTGAAGATAAAGTGGGGGACACAACTGGCATGTCTTACCTAAAGTCACCATGAAACGGAAGTAGCGATTGCCTTCTTTTCCGTAACGTGGAACAACTTCTAAAATAAGGAAAAATGTAGGGTTGAACTTGATTTCGTCCTTTAAGAACTGATTGGATCGTTGGGGGTTGTTGCTAGAAGGGATACAGCAATGGCCAAAATCTGGTAAAATCTTGCCAGATGAGCACTGTTTTATCCTAACCATACCCCGAAACCTAACCAAAAACCCAAAATCTTGCAAGATTTAGGCTGTAGCTGTAGCCCATGTAGCCAAAACCGAAGTTGGGCCATGTTGCTAATTACCGCGATCCTTTCCAGTTGCAAAAACTAGTCTCTGATAGCAATGCACTCACACTATTTCTCATGACAGGAAGTGAAGAGAGGTAATTTCGAGGAGGGGAGGATGTTAACATTTTTGATTAAAGATTATGAGGGCAAATTAATAAAAAAAATGAAGAGCACAGATAAGTCAATTACAAACATCACTAAATTTTTTTTATTTCAGTTTCATGGTGACTTTAATTTGCCCTACAATTTTCCATCTTGTGAGATTTAGGCCGTGGCTGTATCCCTTCTAGCCAAAAACTGAAATTGGGCAATGTTTCTAATTGCTAATCGCCGTGATCCTTTCCCAGGAAGAAACTAGTCTTCGATAGCACCGCTTTTACTCCATTCCTTTTAACAGGATTTGCAGAGAGTTCATTTTGAGGAATGGAGGAGTTTAACATTTTTGATTAAAGATTAAGGACACATTAAAGGGACACTCCAAGTTTTTTGAAAATATCCTAATTTCCCAGCTCCCTAGAGTTAAACATTTGATTTTTACCGTTTTGGAATTAATTCAGCCGGGTCTGGCGCTAGCACTTTTAGCATAGCTTAGCATAAGCTATTGAATCTGATTAGACCATTAGCATAGCGCTCAAAAATAACCAAGAGTTTCAATATTTTTCCTATTTAAAACTTGACTCTTCTGTAGTTTCATCATGTAGGAAGACCGACAGAAAAGTAAAAGTTGCGTTTTTATAGGCTGATATGGCTAGGAACTATACTCTCATTCTGGCGTAATAATCAAGGACTTTGCTGCCGTAATGAGAGTATAGTTCCTAACCATATCGGCCTAGAAAATCGCAACTTTTAATTTTCTGTCAGCCTTAGTACACGATATAACTACAGAAGAGTCAAGTTTTAAAAAGGTAAATATCAAAACTCTTTGGTTTATTTTTGAGCGCGATGCTAATGGTCTAATCAGATTCAATGGATTATGCTAAGCTATGCTAAAAGTGGTACCACCAGAACCGGAGATCAGCTGAATAGATTCCATAACGGTAAAAATCAAATGTTTAACTCTAGGGGAGCTGGGAAATTAGCATATTTTCCAAAAAAAGTGGAGTGTCCCTTTAGTTAAAAAAAAAAATTATGAAGAGCAAAGATAAGTCATTTACAAAAAAAAAAGTTTTTAATTTCACGGTGACTTTAATTTTAGAAAAGCTCTATAAGCTTTATCAGTTCTTGATATTATAGATGTGTAAAATGAATCTTAGGGCAATTTTGTTTCTAATATGAATGGAGGGATTTTCACATCCATCAATCCACACCAATCTCTGTATCCTCAGTCATGACCTGTCTTTATGAATGAGCTTATGCAGGCTCTAATATGAGCGATCTAAAAGTGTTTAGCACACAAGCTCTATGACATGACGAGAAGTGAAAATTGAGTTTGTTTCGTTGGTTTTGAATGTGAGAAAAATGTACTGAAATTCCCTTCCCCAGCCACGTCATTGTGGCTTCATGTTCCCCCAGTCTGTTCACCGCTGGTTTAAATGTGAGTAATTGTCACAGGTGGGGAGGGTGCTGGTTATTTTTGTTGGCTGGAGACTTGAACTGTCTGTTCATTGTGAGGTGGCAGCTGTGGTTTCGCAGCCGCCTGTGAACCCCAGCACAGGCAGAAAACTCGGCAGACATGCTCCCTTGGTGATTTTTTTAAGCGTACAGCTGCACTATGCAGGGTCATTTTTTTACTGGCTGTAATCTCCGTTAATCAGATGGTAATCTGATATTCTGTAAGTTTCTTGTATGCAGCAGAGCAAGACTTTATTTTGACATTAAGGCAAAGAAATGTTTGTTTTACTGTACCTTAAGGCTCCCGCATTCGCTTTGATATTGCATTAGGGGTACAAATCATGTAATGTTTGGAACCGTAAGGCATCTGTTGAAAAAGTTGTACATTTCACAAACATAATCTACTCTCCGCTAAACAGTTTAATATAGCATGCCTAAATGATTATTAGGAGAGTTTAAATGTATTAAAGCGCTCTATATAGAAGTAAGGTTTACCTGCAATAACATTTCACACCTGAGTGAATGTACAATGACTGCAGTCTTTACTTGCCTACCCAGTCTCAACCCCCCACTATAGAGGCCAAGTCCTGTGAAAAAGTCTAAATGTTGTTATATAAATCGACAGAATGCAATTACAGCACAATCTTGCATGTTATTGTGTGCTTTTAGTCTGGAGGCTTTTTGATTTGGTCACAAAAGAAAAAAACAATTTGAAGGGTAAAAGAGACACATTGTAAACGTTTCCAGCTTGGCTCATAAATATTTATCAGTTAATGTAAAATTCACGTAGCTGTGTAAGGTAAGAGGATGCTAGTAGCTATGCATTACTGCTTACAGTAGGTGAGAGCGGGGCACAAAGTAACGCTTTTTGACTTTGGCTCCATCATTAAACAAATATTTAAGTAAGATTAATAATTTTTTACACAATCAACACCCAAATGTCTGCTACAAATGAACACTTAAAGTTTGTTTGTGGGACCTACTGTTATAATTGATAGATATCCACACCTTCATCCATCCATGATGCTTAATCTATCCATCCTTGTATTCTGCATCAATGCGTGAAAATAGATTTTTGAAAGGGTTACACAATTAAGAAAAAAATCATAATTGTCATATTCCCTGATATTGTTTTTACAGTTATCATTTTGATGAATAGTATTTACATTGTTTTCATTATTATTGTATATCTGAGGCTTAATTGTAACACTATGTGACAACTAACCCCGCTGTGCAAAAATGTTTTCAATCCCAGCTATCAGTTAGGAGTTGCTGCCATGTTTCAAAATGGTGTTATATTTTAGGTAACAAGATCCTGATTATGATTAAAATAATAAAAGGTGGATTTGGTGACTTACACAGCCAACTCAGAAATAAAAAAAAAACATAAGATCCATGACTCCAAAACACTCTTTGTTCAATATCCTAATAAAAACACAAATCCCAAATTCACAGGAGATCATCTTCTGATAGTAAGAGAAAAAGACCAAAAGCACAGATTGCTTGGCTCTGTATAAATATGTAAAGTAATTAACCCTGCGTTAGTTTGTGCCCCGCTCACTCCTACTGCTTGCCAGTTCATGCCACTGGTTTCATGTAAAAATCTTTAAAAAACAAACAAATGGTTAGTCATTTCATGTGTGTACTTTCTGTTCATTGATGTAAAACCTTGTGATGGGTTCGGTTGATAATATTGATAGATCAGTCCTGCTCATCTGATTATTTGCACAGGAGCTCTGCCCTGTTGCTGGTTTAACTACTAAGTGTTTAAAGTCACAATGAAAATGAAATTAAAAACTTGAATGTTTTTTGGAATATTGTGGTATTTTTTTTACAAATGACTTATCTGTGAGCTTCGTTATTTAAAAAAAAAATGTATGTGCCATCATAATCTTTAATTAAAAATGCAAATCTCCTCCCCTTCTCGAAACGATCTCTTTTCCGGTCATGAGGAATGGCGGGCCCGAGAAAAAATTGTAGCGATTAGCAAATAGCAACATAACCCAACTTCCAATTATCCAATAATTCTCAATGGACAAATTCAAGTCCCGCCCTACCTTTTTTCTCATTTCACAAGCCGTTTCAATTGGATATACATCACAACGGGGAAAATAAGACAGTTATTACTTCCTTTTTATTGTGACTTTAATCGATCTTACATTACTACATTAGCACAGTGAATAAGGTAATTAAGTAATAAAATGACATTAGTGAAAAAACAGGATTTGTCAGATGAGTCACTCAGTGCCTCCACTCACTGAACTTTGACCTAATGCTCTTTTGACCTCAGATACAGTATATAAAGCACAATAAATGACTGAAAACGAAACTATTCACCTGGCTTATCTGGGGTTTTCATTGTCATTTCATTGCACAAACATTGTGGAATAACAAACATACTGATTAAACTAGATTCCCCCCATCCTCTTGGTGCAATGAAAACCCCAGATAAGCCAGGTGAATAGTTTCGTTTTCAAGAAATGTCAATTTCGAAACTTTAAGACTCAAGGGACAGTCAAACTAAACTTTTTTTAAATGCAAAATTTTTACGCAGACCCCTGTGTATATGAGCAGCAACCGGATATGCCATCATATATATCATAGTGTTGTTTTTCTTGAATTTTCTTGAATTTCAGATATGCTTGCACCATTACTGTTGTTTTTATTATTATTGTACACAATAGGATTGTGTGATAAGGTTATTTTCAGTTTTTCCTCCACTTGAAAAGGTATTTTGATAGGGCAGTTAGGGTATTGCATCCAATTTGTCGATTAGGTTTTTTGTGTATGGTTTGATACATGGATTTCGTTTCAGTCCAATATCGATTAGTTATCAATATTGAATTTGATTTTAAACTTTTTTGCACACATTGAATTTATTACTTCTTTATTGAGGGCGCATGATGCGAAGTTCGTCACAACATGTATGTAGCCCATCATGTGTACGGTTAGTAATTTAAAAATATGTGTTCGGCGCGTCAAGTGAACCTGTGTGCATCACGTGTCTTGTCAAAATAAGTACCTCGTCTAAAGGGTTTATGATAAAAGAGACGCTCGCGTTTGCCAGATACGCGCATAATCTCATGCGTAATCAGAGTTTACTGTTAAGGGAGTGTCTTGCGTGTATTTTGTGAACGTGAGCATCTCTTATTATAAACGCGTCTCTTATTTTGACGTGTGGGCAGCAGGCACTTATTTTGATAAAACACGTGATGCACATGGTTCACATGACGCAACAAACACATTATTTTTAAAACACAAACAACACATGTGACACTCCAAACACTTGTTTTGAATTTACGCCCCTCGGAAGAGCAGTCACCAGCCACCACTGGTTGTGATGGATGTAAATAAGTGTGTACATACTTAGAATCTTAACGTAACAGGGTCAGAGTACATAGTAACACTGTCAATTTAAGACCTATGTAATGATGCACAGATCAAACATACTATTACACATGCATTTACTTTCTAATTTTTTTTGCATTCACACAATAGACTACATTTACAATGATTATCAGGGAATTTTAAAATTATTTTGTGTAAATATGTCCGTTCAAGGTCAAGGAAACATGAACCCAGTATTTGCCTGATATCTGAAGCCTTGAGACGTGGCTTGCAAGGCCACTGCAGACTTCTCACAACGTTGAAGTAGCGCATTAAAATCTGTTTTGTGCCATCTTGCTTAAATATTTAATTGGCAAAGCCTAAAAGTTGCAAATAATTAACTTTTATGACAAGCACTGGCCCGTGCAGGCAAGTGACAGTTCTGTCAGCTGTTCATAGCATCGTTAACGCTTGCCCCGGGCCATTGGGCACTCCTTACAAGCCCTGCCTGAAATAAGGAACACACATTAAGAATCGATTGTTTTGTCAGAAGAGCGATTCAAATCAGAGAATCGATATTTTTTACCCAGCCCAATCATTTGATATAAGTTCGTAGGTCAGAGTTCACCAAACTCCCCAAACGCCCCAAAATGAGTTTCGATATGCATCATTTGTATGCGTATGAATGGAAGTCAGTGCCACGAAAAGTTTAGACCGTGGCATTAGAAAGATTCAAAGGCTAGGGTCTTTTCCTCCTGATTTGACAGCTGCCAAACTGATACACCTTTTTTCTGCATCTCCACATTTGCCACACAACTTGAATGTTTAACTTTACCATGATTCTCATCCAAAAATTTACACTGCTCATTTTATGTGGTAACTGAAATCACATGTACAGAATTACACAATTTTTCTCATATTTACAACTTTCACTGTTTCCAAAGTATGGCTCATCCTCCTTTAAATTTGGTAATCTGTTGTTTTAAAATACCCAAGCTTTGCATTTACCTCATCTGTGGATCACCACATTTGTAATGCGGGATGTGGTAAATTTTGGATGTTAATAATAAAGTGTCATACTATGTTCAAGCAAGTGTTATGTCAGTCAAATTCAATATTCTCAAGGATGAATTTAATTGTGGTTACATGCTCTTGGCTTTGCATCTGGCACAATAACTGCATTAGCCTGCAGTGTTGTGTTGCGTATTATGTATGTTTATGATTAGAAATACATGTTTGGGACATTTCTAAACCAAACATTTTTGCTTCCTCTAAACCATGCAGAAGACTACTCCTACCCACTGGATGAACACAGCTCATCTATCAGCATCCCTCCTGCCCTGCCTCTCTCCATTTGCCCTATCTCTAACGTGCCTCCGCCCACCCAGCCAGTACCCCACCTTCAGACACCTCTTGATGATGCCAGTCGGGCACAGGTGCAGATTAGAGTGGGTCGGGAGTGCCCTCAAAGGGCCAAACCGCCCAGCGGCTCTCGGTCTGGGGTGCGGGACTCTGCTGTTTGCCCCCACATTAAGGATGGCCAGCTGGGAGCAGTCCATGGCAGCACAGCTGCCAAGCAGTCTAAGATCAACCGTCGCCGGGCAACAAACGGCTGGTTGCCAGTTGGTGTGGCAACAGAGAAGGATGTATTCATCGTGGTACGTACTCGAATTCTTTCTGTCCTGGGATGGTATATCTACAGACTGGCTAGGTCTGCCATATTTAAGTGAATTACTTTTTTTTTTGTAAAAACAGGAATTTGTGAAAATGGTGCTATCATGTGCATTTGTATTATTTGTTCAGTGTGATTTGCCAACTACTCTCCTGGCATGCATAATACAGTGCTTTTAGTAATGGTCTGGGAACGTTGTGGTCTGTAGGTAAAATCTTAGGCAGTCCTACCTTTGTCACATACCAAATTTTAACAGGGTATTTCTAAAAATACCGTCTAAACTGGCTGTCAGTTCCTAACATTCTGACTAACATCTTTATAGCTCATGCAGGGCTTATGGATTATGGGCTAACATGAAGCTTAGTAAATGATGACAGAAGCTTAATTTTTGGGTGAATTGTCCCTTTTAACAGTAGATTTGATTAAGATAAAATGAAATGTATGTCTTAACTGTATACTCTGTTTGATTCTGTATGTGAAATCCAGAAAACGTATCAACTAATGATGAGATTAGGAGCAGTGTTGGGGGTAACGCATTACAAGTAACGTGCATTACATAATAATATACATTTTCTGAAGTAATGAGTCAAGTAACGCATTACTTTTTAAATGTACACATTAATATTTTAGTTACTTTTAAAAAAAAGTAATGCAAGTTACTTTTTAGTTTAATTCATTTGATTTAAAAAAAATTATGTACTGAATTAAACTGAACGTATTCACATTATACTCTATGCATTTACGCCTTTGTGGGAACAGTTTGATTCAGAGCTCGACATTTTTGTGATAAAATATGCAATTTCTGTATGCAGAACTTTTTAGTCATAAAAACACCTGGAAGGCCTGAAATTAGTAACTTTTTTGGGGAGTAACTTAATATTGTAATGCATTACTTTTAAAAGTAACTTTTCCCAACACTGCTTAGGAGCATCAAAGTTTGATTTCAGGCATTGAAATTACTCAGTCAATACGAAAGATATCAAGGTTATATTTTCACAGTATTTGAAATTATGTACATTATGTACGAAGATTTTATATAGAAAACTGTAACAAAAAAAACTTAAGCTGGGTTTTCACAGACAGGGTTACATAGTTGCATACCAGACTGTTGAAGGTCATTGTTTTAAATTATCTATATTATAATTGTGTTAAAGGGTGAGGACTCAACATCCCTGCGTCGGTGCTATGAAGGAGTACAGAGAGATGGGGAAGTGATCAGGGTTAGAGACACAGTGCTGCTGCGTTCAGGTCCCAGAAAGAAGTCCTTGCCTTATGTGGCTAAGGTGTCTGCCTTCTGGGAGGATCCTGAATCAGGTATCTATTTTATACTAATACAAATACTGACATATGAATGAAATGGATGGGATAATAACCACAACAGCACTCATTGAAAGAGTCGGGGTACTTGATATTGAAGAGACACAAATGTCGATAAGCGTTGATTTGCATATGTCACAAGGTACTTTTCCACATTAATTGCTTTCAGTGCTAAACCCGAAACCAGTAAAATCTCATCCTCTTATATTTTAGGGGAACTGATGATGAGCTTGTTCTGGTACTACCGCCCAGAACACACTCAGGGGGGTCGCAATCCCAGCATGCACTGTGAGGTGAGTCTACAAATTGCCCATTGCACGGCTATGTCAACATTTGACTTCCTTTGATTATGAGTTTCACACAGGAAGTACTGTAGGCAGCACAAGCTTCCGGTTTACAGCACAGAAACTGGGCCTCTGGACAAACACATGACTCACAACAACCACAAACATGTTATGAAATCCTCCACCCATATGGCCACCACTGTTTATATACTGTTTATTTATTCATTGCAATGAACATATTAACATGCTTACATGCTTGAACAACTTCCATTTCTGGATCAATATAAATTAGATGAAGATTTTTTATTTTCCTTTGTATTTATTGCAATATTAAATGGCTGTTTAAATTTTTCAGAATGAGATTTTCGCATCTCGGCATCAGGACGAAAACAGTGTGGCGTGTATCGAGGATAAGTGCTATGTATTAACATTAGCACAGTACTGTAGGTAAGATCTGTTTTAATTGTATTCGTTCTAATCAGCTAATCTGTGTCAAATGTGTGACCCTGCAAGTGAAAACCCATCTGAAATCATATTTTTGTGATTTACTGTTTTCTACATAATGCAAAGAACGTTCTGTGAAAATATAACATTGATATCTTTAATATTGACTACGTTTAGATGGACAGCAGTAATGTAATTGTTGACCTTATTCTGATTAAGACAACATTCGAATTAAAATGTTTACATGAGTTGCTCTAAGGACATAAATCAATTAAATGCACACGTCATTTCGTCCCCATGCCACGCCGTCGGACGATCCCCCAGAATTGAACGTATTAACATACAGTCTGTCTTCGTTATGGTACCATATACAGTTTCATTTTAAATTTTACAAAAGCTTTAAATATAGTTAATTGTCATGCTATATATATGCACATTTTTAAATAATATAATATGATATTTATAATGAAATAATTATTTCCTTATTATGTCTTGTTTTAAGGAAAAATCTAAAAGTCTGTGAATTTTTTTTTTATTTTTTTTTTTCTTTAGACAAAATATAATGGGGACAGGGATTAGACTAGTCCTAGACTAAAATAAATGTAATAGCTGTCCAAACCTAAAACAACTTGCCCTGACATATACATTAGTGCCCTTTGTTTGCCTCAAAATGCACACAAGTAATGTTTTTAGTAAGGCATGTTTGTTAAAACTAGTTATATTTCCTAAACCACCGCAATATCACATAACTACACAATATCTATGATTAACTTATTCCCCGCCAGCAATTTCTTGAAAAATTGCCCGCCAGGATTTTTTGTGATTTTTACAAAAGTTTCACAAAATGCCTTCCAGGAAAATGTTCTTCTAAAAATATATAAACATACAAATATATCAAATGAAAGAACAGACCCTCTGCTTTTAAACAAACAATAAACAAACGAACAAAACGGGAAAAAAACTTTTCATCCTATCTATATTTTTTCTCTGCTTATAAACTCTTAAATATGGGTATTTTTCTTAAAAAATTAAAAACAATTAGCAAAAAGATAAAATAATTGCATCTTTGTGAAGGAATTTTGTTAGAGAACAGATCCAGAATGATTATAAAAACATACACAGAGTTTAAAATTAGTAAAGAATTGTTTGCTTCAGTTTTTTTAATAAATTGACTATATTATTACCTCAACTTAGACGAATTAATACATGTCTATCTTTTTTCAATGCGTGCACTGTACAGCGCGTCGTGAATGTGTTAGCATTTAGCCTAGCCCCATTCATTCCTATGGTACCAAACAGGGACGCCAACAAACACTTCCGTGTTTTCCCTATTTAAAGACTGTTACATGAGGAGTTATACCAGTAAGTATGGTGCCACAAAATAAAACCTTTTTTTGGTACCATAGAAATGAATGTGGCTAGGCTAAATGCTAACACATTCACAACGCGCATACAGTGCACGTAATGAAAAAAGATAGGTATGTATTAATTCGTCTAGGTTGAGGTAATAACAAAAGCCCTATTCGGACGGGATTAGTTTTACAGGGGGACCTCTGAGAAAATCGTGTTTCTCAGAGGTCCTCTGTGTTTTTAATCCCGTCCGAATCGGCCATGTCTGTGTTTTTCTCTGACAACCTTCGTAAGAATTCCAGAGCAATTTACCTACTGTTTTTCGCCGAACCCAGAGGTCCTCTGAGAAATGTAATCACGTCCGAATGCAAATGTCTGTGATTGCCCGCAATATCTTTTGAAAACGCGGTTCATTTCGTGTTTTGGCCAACGTGATCTGCCGTAAGGTCTTACTAATGCGCGTATATTGTATTTTCTGAGTCCCATTCATTCAGATATGAATGTTTTTTCGCATTCGGAAAAATAAAATAATTGAATCAAGACGAGCTGAATATCAAACACTGTTAAGACTGGCCACTGTAATATCAGCAACGTTATAAGAAACTCTGTTCAAAGTTGTTCAACTCCGGAATGGTAATGTTGATTAATAAAGATAATAAATTTTTATTAATCATTATTTCTTCATTTCTTTGTGTTTATTATAAGCAGACAGTTATATAAAGTCTAACGTTACTTTAGTAGGATTTAAAATTAAATTAAAATTAAATTAAAAAATTTAATGTTCTGTCATAATTTTACATTTAAAGCAAAATATTAAACATTACAAACACACGTATCCAGAGCAAGTGCTCTTTTGCAACGCCCAAATGCATGAAACAGACACTCCCATCTCTGGAATAGCCTGCATCATTTTAATCCCGTCCGAATCGGTACATAAAAACACAGACGTCCTGGGGGACACGTTGAAACTCAAACGTTGTTTGGAAAACTAATCCCGTCCGAATAGTGCTATAGTTTAATATGGCAAAAGGGTAGACTATTCCTTTAAGGTGGCTTTGGCCTTGCTCTTTTGTTTGCCGTCAAACAGTTAACCACTGCCGTGTGTGTTTGTGTCTTGTGGCAAATTGTGGCGAAAACTCCCACACAATGTTAATAGTGTGATTAAGGTGTGCATGTCTAGGATGCACTTCAATGATCCGACTAAAATAAAAAATACTCCCAAAAATCCCTGTTTGCATGGTAGTTACTTAATCAGAGTATTGTCTTAATCAAGTTAATATCAAATAGATGTTGTCCAGATGGGGTCACACATATTTTTTTAATATTTAAAGTGTTCTAAATGAAATATAGTATTCTATGTGGTTTTATATACAAGCTGATTTTACACATTTCAGATTTTGTGCCTTGGTGAAATGTCGTGAGGAGGGGTTTCCCAGACGTAGCCCCCTGGTTCCTCCTTCTAACTACGTAATTCCTGCTCATCGCTGCGTGCCCGGTGACATAGACCCTGACCTGGTGTTCGTCTGCCGCCATGTTTACGACTTTCGTTTCGGCCGTCTGCTGAAAAACCTGCAGTAGGTCTCACAGGGGTGACTGGAGCCATACACTGAAAATTCAAATCCAAAACGTCATGACACAATCAAGTCCTATCAACCGGATACCACAGGGAATTGGGTTGTTTTTTATTTTTCCTTTCGGGATAAATGCTCTCTGTGTAGGACTCTTGTAAAAGCTACGAGCTGAAATTAGTTTTTTCTTTGTGACGTCGTATAATGGCATTCTGAGCACAACGACCTTGAGTTTAAAGGTACCAATCGCCAATATGTGATTTCTCACTCCATGAGTTTGAGTATTTATTTTTGCAGTTATCTTTTATATTTGCTGTATACGTGTATAAAGAACAAACAAACAAACAAAAAAAATAATGCAGGTACATTAAGAATTACCTTGAATAACGGAATAGAGCTCAATTTGGTACCCTTATTAAGCCTGATTATTTGTAGAATTAAAGATATTTATTTTTAGATGAATTAAACACAAGTTCCTTATTGTAGCAGGCACCATGCGTATTTCTTCCTCCAATCAATTTGATCCATTAGGATTCATTAAATTGCCATAAAAGGGTGTGGAGGACTTATTGCGATGGACCACGTATCCCGTGTAAGTGGTTAACTTACTGCTCCGTTAATCGACCAACGAAAGGTTTGTATGTCAAGCTGTTGTCCTCTTGTTTCCCTCGAGACTTGCCTTAGAGTTTCCCCTCATCCGATTTTCTGCCTTCCCAGCAAACCAAAGGTTATCACAGCACTCCTTAGCATCCCAGGCCACCACCTTTGCATCTCCATAAAATTGCACTAACGTATCATTTACCGAGTCAGCAGTTTGACTGTGATTCAAATGTCACCTGCTACTGATCTCCAAATGCAGGAAAATACTGTGTATTTGTCGTACGTGTACAAAGAGAAACGAGATAACTCGAATCTTAATGCGGGAGGTGCTCGGTAACTGTCAGTTACAAATGTGAACGGACAAATTTTATCTCATTGGCACAGGCCTGCTTTCAACGCGTGCCCTTCGCTTCTCGTCCTACGATGTGGTTTTGTTACAAGATCTCTAATTTAGAAATGAAACGCTGTTTTATATGGTCTGTCTGTGCCTTTAAGAGTCTGCTATCGGTGTCAGAAGTTTACTTTTTATCAAGCTTTACGTTTTCGGCCTGCTTGTTTTGCATCATATCTGTTATCTGGACTAAAAAGCATTGATAAGATTGTCTGCCCGCCGTATGCTGACCTTCACGCTCGCCTCTTTAAACTGTTTTGGGGTTGTTTTGTAACATTACAAATCATCTTAACAGACTTTACAAAAGATGTGAGGTGATATCGCATTCACAGGGTCTCCCAAATGGAAACTTTTTTATATATGAGGAGACCTGTTTGTTTTTTATACCGAGACAGTTTGTGGTAGGTTAACTTTTTGTTAAAATGTATACTAGTATCCATTCCTTTCAAATGATATGTTAATTAACATAATAGAGCTAAAATATGATTTCTCTCCATTTAATAGTTAAATATTCAATAGTCCTTTTGCATAATCATGCCCAAATATAAAGAAACAGAACTGAAATATCACAGTATCTCCCCGCTCTGTTTTGTCAGTTAACACAGTAAATGTCATCTGCTAGCGTCAGATATGCCAGTTTAGACGTGGTAATGCCATAACGGTTTTGCGGATCATTTAAGCAGAGCTCTTTTTTGCTTCGGTTGACAGTGTGGTCGAGTAGATTCTGTAATGGTTGCTGCCGTTTGTGTGAAAATTAAGTATTTTTGAAATGTGTGCGCTTCTAAAGCAGAATGTTCTGGAAATGAATTTGTCAACGTGTACCAAAATTGGGTAGAGGATTACGTTCATTCCTCTGTATACAAAACTGACCATGAAGTCCTTTGCTCCTTTGATGTGCGACTGTTTGTGTGTATGTGGGCGAGTGTGTCTATATAAATATATATATATATATATATTTCAGTGCAGCATGGAAGTACTGGGCATTCTTTGAAATTATAGATCTAGCACAGCGCATTTGTATTATTTAAAATAGAAATGTATATTATGAGAGGAAAATATTTAAAAGGAATAAATAATATATGAGTATCAAGGTCCTTGTTTTGGTTGTTTTTATGTATGTTTGCCTCTTTTTTATTTTTTGAAAATTAGGTGTGTTCAAGGCAACAACATCAGTCAACTAAGTTAAAGGATTAGTCCATTTTCTTAAAAAAAATCCATTTAATTTACTCACCACCATATCATCCAAAATGTTGATGTCTTTCTTTGTTCAGTCGAGAAGAAATTATGTTTTTTGAGGAAAACATTCCAGGTTTTTTCTCATTTTAATGGACTTTAATGGACCCCAACACTTAACAGTTTTAATGCGGTTTAAAATTGCAGTTTCAAAGGGCTCTAAACGATCCGAAACAAGGGATAAGGGTCTTATCTACCGAAGCGATTGTCATTTTTGACCAGAAAATAAAAAATATGTACTTTTCATTTTAAACCACAACTTCTCTTCTTCATCCGGCTGTGTGACGAGCCAGCGCGACCTCACGTAATTGCATAATGACGTGGAAAGGTCACGTGTTACATATATGGAACGCACATTTGCGGACCATTCTAAACAATAAACTGTTAAGTTATACAAGTGTTGGGCTCTATTAAAGTCCATTAAAATGAGAAAAATCCTGGAATGTTTTCCTCAAAAAACATAATTTGTCCTCGACTGAACAAAGAAAGACATCAACATTTCGAATGGTGAGTAAATTATCTGGATTTTTTTTTTATGAAAATGTACTAATCCTTTAAAGAGCACCTATTTCATTGCTAAAAACTACGTTACGTTGTGTATTTGGTATAATAGAATGTGTTTGCGTGGTTTATGGTTAAAAATCTCATCATTTTCCACATACCGTACATTTTTGTACCTCCAGATTTCACTCTCTTTCTGAAATGCACGGATTTGAAAAGCTCTGTGTCCCTGATTGGCCAGCAAATCTGTATGTTATGATTGGCCTGAATACCTCTGACGTCAGCCGAAAATGTGACGCTACTTACCATGTTTGAAAGATTCGGTTGCTAACAGGAGTTAATTTAATACTCACACTGCAAAAAAATGACTTTCTTACTCAGCTTTTTTGTCTTGGTTTCAGTAGAAATATCTAAAATTTCTTAAACCAAGATGCATTTTCTTAATGAGCAAAATTACCTAAGCAAATAAGTCAATTTTAGACAAAAAAGTGCTTAAAACAAGCAAAATTATCTGCCAATGGGGTGAGAAAATTTTGCTTAAAGGGATAGTTTGGCCAAAAATGATATTAAACCCATGATTTACTCGCCCCCAAGCTGTCCGAGTTGCATATGTCCATCGTTTTTCAGACAAACACATTTTCGGATATTTTAGAAAATGTTTTAGATCTTTCAGTTGATTAAATGTAATGTTACGGGGTCCACGACCTTCAAGTCCAAAAAAAGTGCGTCCATCCTTCACAAAAGAAATCCAAACGGCTCCAGGATGGTAAACAAAGGTCTTCTGAGGGTAATCCGCGCGGTGTTGTTGTAGAAATATCCATATTTAAAACTTTATTAACGAAAATAAATACCTTCCGGTAGCGCCGCCATCTTAGTCGCGTCCGCATTCAGGATGAGAGCTTACGCAGGCTACGGAGGCTACTCTGCTGCTGCTCTGTGCCCCCGCCCTCCGAATTTGTCATACGTCACTAAGAAAAGTGCGTACACTATGCTAATACTCTCTCCTGAATACAGAGGAGTCTAAGATGGCGGTGTTACCGGAAGGTATTTATTTTCGTTAATAAAGTTTTAAATATGGATATTTCTACAACAACACCGCGCGGATTACCCTCAGAAGACCTTTGTTTATCATCCTGGAGCCGTTTGGATTTCTTTTGTGAAGGATGGACGCACTTTTTTTGGACTTGAAGGTCGTGGACCCCGTAACATTACATTTAATCAACTGAAAGATCTAAAACATTTTCCAAAATATCCGAAAATGTGTTTGTCTGAAAAACGATGGACAGCTTGGGGATGAGTAAATCATGGGTTTAATATCATTTTTGGCCGAACTATCCCTTTAAATTAAGTGTTTAAGAAAAAAAGAAAACTTATTTTTAGATTTTTTTTCTCACCCCATTGGGAGATATTTTTGCTTGTTTTGAATTTAAATTTACTTAAATTGTATATTTTTTGTCTACAAACTAGACTTATTTTCTTAGGTCATTTTGCTCATCAAGAAAAGGCATCTTAATTTATACATTTTTAGATATTTCTACTAAAAACAAGACAAAAATACTAAGTAAGAAAAAATTTTTTTTGCAGTGCATTTAAAGTTATTTTAGTAAAACCAAAAAAGCAAATGTCCTTGCTTATCCAAGCTTTACAACAGGGATCAGGCAACAGGGAACAACAAAAAAGTGCATCCATCTTTCACAGAAGTAATCCACACGGCTTCAACGGGTTAATAAAGGTCTTCTGCGGGTAATCGATTCAAAAGAGAGTTTATGAACGTTGGTTGCCATTGTTACATTGTGCAGTGACTCCCGTGAATCGTGTATTCCCAGATGGCGTTGTTACCGGGAAATTGTTTTTATAGTTTATAAAGTTTGAAAAATGTACAGTACTGTGCAAAGGTCTTAGGCCACCACCACCAGACTTGTTGTTTTAATGTCCATCCATATTTATTTTTTTATCTATTTTATTAAGAAAATATGTATTCAATTTTCAGGACTAAATGTCTTCTTTAGGCATAGTCGGTGTTCATTGTGACCTCTCTTGGCACTAAACACATCTTGAGCTTTTTTGAGCAGAATGAAGTAAAAAGACTAATTTCTGTAAAATTACAAATTAGGATTTCATTTGATGTAGGTTCAAGAGATCCTGCAGTTTCCTGCAAATGCTCAAGTGGAAGGGGAGTTTACCCTAAAAACTTGTCACATCAGTTCACATTTTATACAGTTTTTAATACTACATACACATTTCCTGTTTTGGATGTATTCTATTAAAGAGACTAAGAAACTATATGATCGCTATAACATTGCAAAAACAACAACTGTGGCATGGTGGCCTAAGACTTTTGCACAGTACTGTATACATTTTCTTATATAATTGGATCGATTACCCGCAGAAGACCTTTATTAACCCTTTAGAGCCGTGTGGATTACTTTTGTGAAGGATGGATGCACTTTTTGAGGTTTAAAGTCAGCCGTTTATCTCTGTTCCCTGTTTATTGTTATATAGCTTGGAAGAGCAAGGACATTTACTAAAATAACATCAAATGTTTTTGTTTGAAGATGGTAGACATGTGTATGTCGGATTGCTTGAGGGTGAGTAAATCATGGGGTAATTTGGTTGAAGTATCACTTTAAGTGGCAAGTCATAATTTAATAAAAGCTGCACTGGAGCACAGTGACCACAGGGTGTCATACTGAACCTTCCTTGACCCTCTTTTGTCATACATCAACAACAGCCAAACCTTATAAAAGAAATCAGACAAACTGCAACTACATACTTATGATGCTTAGCTGGGGCGGACTGGCCATCTGGCACACCGGGCAGTTTCCCGGTGGGCCGACGTACTTTTTGGGCCGCTACATCTCATACTATCTTTGTCTGCTGAGCAGCCCAGTTAGCGTCTTTTTTTCTTGACAGACCGACCCACTGACATTTAAGCAGCAGCCCATTGGTTATTTTTTTTAATGACATTAAGCTGGCCCAATGACTGCCCAGCCCAGTCATCGTCTTTTTTTCCCTAGATAGACCGGCCCATTCAGCAGCAGCCCATTGGTTATTTTTGATTGACATTAAGCTGGCCCAATCGCCGCTTTGGTCTCTGTGCAGGCGAGCATGCGTCATCGGTCAGTTCACGTGTCAAAATAGAGATGGAGATAACACGCAAGTGAGGCGCAGAACTGCGCGACAAAAGAAACAGGCTCTTCAGCAGACGCTGCAAAATGTGTTAAAATAACACAGTAGGACCTTCAACTCGCGTCGCTGGTGATGATGATGGTGGCGGTGGTGGCACTGGCAGAGCAGCACCAGCACGCAAAGTGTGTCAGTGAGGAGAAGGAGAGAGACGAGAGATAAGTGCGTGCGGTAAGCAGAACTGCTTTCAAAACCCCTTGATAAAACACAAAACACAAAATTATGGTGATAAAGCTGCAATAAAATAATTGCACTCTTTGCTCTGTGACTACGAGATTGTACCTGATTCGTAGATTTTTCGTTGATTGTCTGTTTCAAAACGTATCATTTCTCTTCAAGCAAAATCAAACAATCCAGGAGATCTGCTTACAGAAAAATATATGTTTATTGTTTATAACAACACACTTGACAGATAATCTTAAAAATCTCTATTACTGTAATCACACAAGTTTAGTTCAGTGAATTTAGTGAATACTTCCTGTAAGTACTCAGAGGCGGTCTTACCATAGAGGCATAGGTAGGCGGCGGCCTGGGGCCCCCCACCAGCGGTCAAATTAGGGGGGCCCCCAACCAACCTAATAAATAGCCTACATAAATAAATAAAACCCTTATCATGACGAACACTTCAAAAGCATTGTAAAGTATATTAATATTCTTAAGAAATACGTTGAAACTTTGAAATAGTAGTTAAAATGTCCAGTTCATGTTCTGTCACTAAACACTTACACCCCCTTCTTTCACAATGAAATGGACTAGTCCATAACGGTGCGTGCTGCGGCGCGAAAGATAAACACAAAGTGACACGGGGACTGGGAAAGTACATAAACAGATACAATATAAACGCGAAAATGGGGCTTTGGTAAGTCAACCGGCTAGTAATAGCCCTACATTGATAAAAATTATTTTTTGGTGAAGTAAATAATGTTACTACAGAAAAAAAACGAATGTAACCCTACAGGGCTCCAGACTGCGAGTAAATAGTCGCATTTTGCGAGTATTTTCCCTGCCTATGACTATTTTTTATTAAATGTCGCACTGGCTGGACTGTGAAATTTAAATACAATTATATTAATATAATGCGCAGGCGATTACGTCTGCGACGCATTCAGTCACTCTTCTTGTTGTTGCCCGCTCCCCCGCCTTTCTATCAGCTCAGGTGCATATCACCTCTCTAAACCCGTCTCTTTTGTCCACTTTCGACCGCTTCTGCCCTGATTGTTTTGAGAGCGAGAGCCTCTGCTTTCGTTTTCGGGAGAAATGGCGGGTTTAAAATAACGCGAACTAATATTATGTGATGTCAGAGTCCGGTGTTGTAATTAACGATGCTGCACATTGTTTTTTTATGTGTATGTAAGAGCTTTCTCTGATATTTCAGCGCAGTTGATGAAATAATCTCCCCACAACCTCCACACGCTCGCAAAATGACACTAATAAAAGAGGCGGAGATCAGCTGCTTTAGTTTAATCAATGAAAGCCTAAAAATAGCGCTGTACACTGCGTATTCACGCTAGAAGTCAGAAAAAACGTAATACATTGTGCTCAGTACCTTAGATTACAAGTCCTGGCCAAATGATATCTTCAGAGTGCATGGAGACATTTTGTAGTGATTAGAGCACAAGACTGTGATTTCTTTACTCAAGTCTGTGTTAAAGTAGCCTAAAGCTTTTACAACAAAGTAATAAAAAGTTGATTGTAAGTTTAATGGTTTACAATAAGGCAAATATATGTTAAAAATAATAAGTATGGTAAAGTAAAAAATTTTTTTTATGTATATAAAGTATACAATTATTTGTATTTGTAATTAATTTGTTAATGCATTAAACTTGTTTGGACTTAGGTTTTAATGAATTATTAATGCATTAAACATGTTTGGACCCAGTGACTGGTGCCACCAAATTGAGGCAAGTGCAACCTCTCTCAAATGTTAGTCTGGAGCCCTGCTGATGTTATGTTGGGGATGTTTTCGTCCACTATGGGGTGCTGTTGAGTCTTAATTTGGCCACAACTTTCAGCATATGGAATGATTTTTGGTGAAAAATCTTATGTTGACACATATTTTGGGAAAATGCTTTGAACATTTTTCAAAAACTCAACAATACACTGTGGTAAAATTCACAACCCTTTTGTTATGTTTGTGAAGAAAACATCAAAGAAAACATAGTTTTAATATAAAGTGATTGTAGACTGGATTTTTTAAAACCTTTTAACACAGTCTTGGGTATGTGAAAGATTAGTAACAACATTGGCTTTGATGCATTGCTAGTTTTTGTGCAGCATCAGATTTAAATTATTTCTCCCTCATTTACTGTTCGTGGCTGTTTTTGCCTCATTGACTTATTCTCTATTGGTTTGTGTAGTGCTGCACTTTGTGTGACCTCTGCTTTCCATCTTCATTTTGGAGTAAAAAATACCTTCGCCTAGGGCCCCCAATTTGCTAAATCCGCCACTGTAAGTACTGCAAGTAATAATCAGTTTTCAATATTACTGTAAGCAGGACTTGTATTTTGTAAAAAGTCAGCAATCCAATGGCAAATTTTGCCAATTGCATATAACTTGTTTTAGGTTTCATAAGTGTGGATTACTAAACTAAACTAAACTAAACTAAACTAAACTAAACTAAACTAAACTAAACTAAACTAAACTAATAAATAACATGTTCTAGCAGTGTTTGTTGTGTCAACTCTCACTCTTTTCTGCTATTAATTGGGTTTAGTGCTTTTATGGAATTGGAGTTGCTATTGCTACATATTTAAAGGCGTGCAAAGATGGGTGGTATTTGTAATTATACACTGCAAAAATGATTTTCAAGAAAAAAATTCTTAGTATTTTTGTCTTGTTCTCATTAAAAAATATCTAAAAATTCTTAAAATAAGATGGTTTTTCTTAATGAGCAAAATGACCCAAGAAAAGAAGTCTAGTTTTTACACCAAAAATTTTAAATGTAAGTGATTTTGTGCATAAAACAAGCAGAAAAATCTGCCCATGGGGTAAGCATGGGGAATTTTTTGCATTTAGTGTTTAAGAAAATGTTCAAGATTTTTTGCTTACCCCATTGGCAGATTTTTTTGCTTGTTTTATGCACAAAATCACTTAAATTTGATATTTTTGGTCTAAAAACTAGACTTATTTTCTTGGGTAATTTTCATCAAGAAAAAGCATTTTAATTTAAGACTTTTTAGATATTTTTACTGAAAACAAGGCAAAAATTCTAAGATTTTTTTTCTTGAAAATCATTTTTTGCAGTGTAGTGTGGGCCGGTTTGGGCCAAAATGCCAGGGCCGAATTTTTGTCCCAGTCCAGCCCTGATGCTTAGAAACATCTGTTAACCTATGAGGTAAGATTTTAATCATTTTAATTAACGTTATATCTTTACATTAGACGTGTAATAACTTTTTCATGAATTTTGCTGATTAAGCACGCTCGAATTCTCATTTATTTCACTTCATCTCAATCTCTCCTCAGTTCTTTTCAGCTTGGAGAGAGAACAGTTTTTATCTTCATCTATGTTTTATGCATCTTTTCTGCACCATAAAACAGACACAAATGCATTTTGTATAATGCCCAGCACGCGTTCAGCTAAACAGAATTACTACTGACAACAGTGAAGTATTTCTGGATTATGGCCATTAGAGGAACATAGATCTTTTTACTCATCGACAGTACCTGAGTGCATGAGACAAAATGAATGGAGCTTACACCATGGGCTAAATTAGATTCTGTTGCAATCTTTTGTTTGCATTATTAATGATCAATGTGAAAAATGATGTTGTCTTGAGAGCAGTAATGATTTTTTTGTTCTTTGGTTATATGTTAATGTAAGATAAGCGCACTTTGATGTTGCTATCTGCAAACAAGTGCTGCTTGCTTAAATTTATAGCAACTCAGCTGGATTTAAGCCCAAGTCAATACTGAATAATGACTGGTTATACTAAAGAGCAAACTGTTGCTTAAAATGTCTATCATTTCAGTGTGGTCTGCTCCATGTATAGATGATTTCAGATAACACAAATATATCAGATCCATATGTGACCCTGGAACATGCTCGCACGGGTATACAATAGCCAACAATACATTGTATGGGTCAAAATTATAGATTTTTTTTTCATGCCAAAAATTATTAATGTAAAGGTGGAGATATTATGTGCATTTTCTACCATAAATATATCAAAACTTTATTTTTGTGAGTGGATGCACTTGCTAAGGTCTTCATTTGGACAGCTTTAAAGGCGATTTTTTCAATATTTACATTTTTTACACCCTCAATTCCAGTTGCCAAATATTGTATCTGCATACATCAATTAAAAGCTTATTTTTGCTTTTAAAAATTATTATACATATTTGGATTAGTCCATTAGACGATTATCTATTAATTAGTCTACCACTTCATAATGAGATATGACAATGTAATGAATACAAAATATGTGCCCAAGACTTCCTTCTTTTATTTCTGTATGCAAAACATCCCCGAACACACACACACCATTATTTATTATTTATAGTAGTCTAATACATGCACAAATCCACAACATATTCCAAAACAATTTCACAGCGGTAATCAAGATAATACAAGCAAATAAAAGGGCATAAACCGAAATGAAAATTTGGCAACTTGTCCCTTATCAAACCAATGCACGTAGCTATTCAAAATGTTTCCATGGCATTTAAACCTGTAAGTTAATTGAGCGGGTAAAGAGCATCATAAATATTCATGAAGCGTCTGTTTTTTTCCTGTTGGTTGTTGTATTCCATCTCACATATCACTGCGAGGGTCCCTGATGGTGAACCTTATGGCCAGTCCCAAAAATTGAGATCAGTGACTTAAATAAAAGCTTTAAATATGAGACGAAAGGAGATATCCCCACTGCAAACATCAGCAGCTGAGTAAATGAATTCATCAAATCTGTATTTTGCTTCTCTGTCCTTTTATTTTTAAAGGTCTATGCTTTGACCAAACATAACATCAGTTTATATGCCTTTCTCCACCTTTTATTAGCATTTGCACATGCACTGTAAAAAATTTACTGTGAAATTTACAGCAAGTAACTGGCAACAATTAGCCAGTAAGTTACTGTGAATACTTTTCACAGTTAGGGTACTGTACTTCCATTTACAGTATTTTATTAATTTACTGTGAAATCAAGAACATTTAAATACTGTGATTTTAGTAGTATTTACAGTATTTTATTAATTTACTGTGAAATCAAAAACATTTAAATACTGTGATTTTAGTAGTATTTACAGTATTTTATTAATTTACTGTGAAATCAAAAACATTTAAATACTGTGATTTTAGTTGTATTTACAGTATTTTATGTATTTACTGTGAAATCAAAAACATTTAAATACTGTGTGTGTTTAACATTGACCAAGATTCATTTCAGTTGAGAAATCCGATCAGTGTTATGTATGTATAGTTTTTTTATTCAGATGTTTTGCATAGAAATAAAAAATAATTCAGCTAAATAAAAAAATCTAGCTAACTTTGTATGTGCAAATCCTGACTGTGAAATCCAGACTAAAGTTTCATAATGTGGAGAACAAAATTTGTTTCAGTTATTGATTTCAATATTTGCCATGTCCTTAGTCCGTATTAAAGATAGGGCTATATTTTTTATATATTTATGTAGAAAACTGTCAAACAAAAAAAATCACTTTAACTGGGTTTCCACATGTAGGGTTAATTTTTTTCTTTAGTTCAAAACCCATTATAAACACATCTTTGTGATCTGATGTCTAAATTCTAAACAGACTAAAAAGAGTGGTATTAACCTAGTTAACAACGTGTGTCAGGTTATAAAACCTGCTTGCCTTGTTTGCATCTTTTGCATTACTTGGGAGGCTGTTTTTCATGCAACATTATTTTTGTGTATGGACAAACTTGAAGAGTTCTAGGAACTCTTGCTCTTTTTTCACTTCCATTTGTATTGCATTATGTGCAGAAACATGAATGTCATGGCTGAATGTATGCACTTGAAATTCGATACTGAACTGGGGAAAGAGACCGAGAGGTCTTAAGAGACTCTTCTTGTCATGTTTTTCCCCATGCAGCATACACCATGACATAACATGTCTTAAAAAGCGTTACACAACCAAAAGTAAAGTTTAAAAAAATAAAAGGCAAAATTCTGTTGACCCTCAAATGGTCCTTGGGGTCTATATGACCCCAAACGACATTTTCATTAGTAAAAAAACAAGGTTCCCTTTAGGGCTGGGTGTCGATTCAGATGTTCTGTATCGATTCAATTTCGATTCATAAGCTATCGGATCGATTCAATTTCGATTCTCTGTTCAATTCCGATTCTCTGACCAATTTTTATACTTGATCTCGATTCAACTCAATGAATATAGATTTAATACAAATACTTTATTTATGATAAAAAGTGAACATAAGTTTACAAGTGGGCAAATAATAAATAGAAATTAAGAGCCACCAACCTATTTTACACTTTTTTATTTTTGGTACACTTGGGTACATTAAAACAGAACCCATCTCTAATTTTCAAATGCATACAATTATGTTAAATACAATACAATTTTGATGCAAGATGTCAAAACAGTCGCATTCCTTGATCAAACAGGATCAGGTTATTTCATAAAAAAAAAAATCGATTCATGGCTTTTGAGAATCGACCACGTTAAAAAAAATTATTAATCGCAAAATCGATTTTTTCCCAGCCCTAGTTCCCTTCATCTCAGAGATATAAAATGTTGTGACCTTTCATAAATAATCTACAGTATCTTTACATACACAAAAAACAGGGCTTGATTGGGTTGTTCTAAAGGTATGTAATTTTTTTATCTATCCCATTGAAAATGAATGAGAAATGCAAATTTTTTTTTAATTTTTTTCCATTTGTCAAAAAATAAATATCAATAAATCCAGCATAAATCTGAATTTTGACACAGAAATGAAGGCCTGGTACTTGTGCACAAATGCAATGCAGAAAACACATGCTCACACACACACACACACACACACACAAATACACACACATGCTCTCTCTCTGCCTCTCACACACACACGCTTACACTCAGTCAAATTTCCGTAGCATTTTGTAAAAACAGACATTTAAAAATGCATAAAAACTACAAAAATTACTATTTGAAATAAAATGTATTTTTAATGTCCTTTCTAATGTTTATATAAACATAAATTCACAAAGTGTATCTCTAAAGTAGTGATTTGAGCAAGTTGGAGAATGAATGGGTCTAAAAATGCATAAAATAACACTTAATTAAAAAAATTACTCTCCAAAGGCAGTTGCATGCTGGGAAATACAGATTCACGGCCCAGTAAGTAATAGCAACAAAATTCATTAATGTGGTCACAATATAAAATGATTGAGTTCATGTAAAAAATTTTAAATTATGCAGATTAAACATTATAAAAATAGGTTGAGAAAAAAAAATTGTGTTGTATTAACTTGTTTCATTTAAGTAAATTAGACAAGGTGCAAAAAATATTGTTTTTTTTTTTTAGTCGAAATGATTTAATTCCTAAACTGTAATTCTTTTATGATTTTTCTAAAAACCGATGGCTGAATTCAACACCTAACACCTATATCAATATCTAAAAACAATTTCAAATCAAATTTAGATCATAATTAAATAAAATTTATATATTTTTCAGGTGTAGTTGAGGAATTTAGTGGTAAACTTCAAATCTCTCAAAACACAGCTTTATTGTATATATGAGAAGTAAACAAAAAAATTATATATTATTTGTATTATTGAAAATGTATATTTTTCTTACAATGTCGCTTTCTAGTCTCATATAGACCCCAAGGGCCAGTAGTGTTAACAGAAAACGAGAAGCGTTTGAGGGTTTAAAAACTTTGTAAAAGAACAATTGATTAAATGGGAACACTAATGCATTAGCTATGTTCATAGGTGGCGGGGCGGCAGTGGCCTAGTGGTTCATGTAGGTTGTCTACAAACCGGAAGGTTGGTGGTTCAATCCCCGGCTCCACCGGACCAAGTGTCGAGGTGTCCTTGAGCAAGAAACCTAACCCCAGCCGCTCCCGACGAGCTGGCTGGCGCCTTGCATGGCTGTCACCGCCGTCGGTGTATGAATGTGTGAGTGAATAGGTGAATGTGAGGCTAATTGTAAAGCGCTTTGGATGGCCATATAGGTCTGTTAAAAGTGCTATATAAATGCTGTCCATTTAACTAACAATGAACAATACTTCTACAGCATTTATTAATCTTAGTTCATGTTAATTTTAGCATTTAATTATAAATTTTTTAAATCAAAAGTTGTAACTGCTAACATTAGCTAATGCACAATGAACTAATGTGAGCAATTGTATTATCGAACATGAACAAATATTAATAAATGCTAAAACACTAAGTTAATGCATTTACTAATGTTAACAAATGCAAAATTTATGTAAAGTGTTACCCGTTAAAGTTTTTATACTCATGCAAATTTGACCATTTTTGTGTTGCTGTGGGAAAATGTCCAATCACTTTTATATTTGTCTCTCCTTTTGACAATCCTGGTGCTGTTTTTAGTGCTCATTAATTTCATCTAGAAAACAAGTGCCCCCAACTGTTTGCAAAAGAGCCCAAATCAACAGTTAACACGCAATCTGCCACAACTGATGAAATTGAAGGAATTTTAAACAGGGGGGAAAACATATGTGGCATATGTGATGATGATTTTTAGCATAAAATGCTAATAATATTTATTTTTTGCTTTGTTATATGTTGAATGTGGCCATATAGTTCTTGTATAGATCTTTCGGTGTCCACTATTTGAACTCAGATGTTCAGACATTATGAATCTTTAAGAGGGACGGTAAATATAACAAACCCATTCAGTATGCTGCCGAAGGCTTCTAAGCATGTCTGATAATGATGTGATGGATGTTGCCAGGAATAAAATGTCCTGCAGCTGTTGTACTCTAGACATAAAGTACTGCACCTGTCTTAGTTTGACCAATATTGACATAAAACGTAAATTGGTTTATCTGAACACAAATGGATACAAATATGCAATAGCCTATGGATAAAAATAATAAACAAAATATTGAATATGGGCCAAATGTCTGAAACCACTAGAGAAGATGCTTAAAGGGTACCCTGACGTTTGGCATAATAGATTAAAGAGCACCTATTTCATTGCTAAAAACAACGCTATTTTGGAGCACCTATAATATAACTATAGTATAATTTAATTCAGAAAATGCTGTGCAGATAAAGTAGCGTATCCACCACTGCACCAAATTTAGAACAAACAACAAGAAAACAAAGACTAGGAACGCAACACACTTTTTATTTAAAAATTAATACACGTCTATTTAAAATTGTGTATAGCACGTATGCATAAATATCAGCTGACCAATGCCTTCAATATGTTGTGAGCATCAAATTCGCTATTTTTACAACACTAAGAATGCTCGAGACAACATAATACTTTGCTCGGAGTATCACCTGTGTCTCTACACGTGAACTCGAGCATTGAGAACATTGTTTGTGTACACAGAGTTTACTAAAAAAAAGGTTTTGAACAACTGACTTTGGTTGTTTTGGCTTAAAAATAAGAAGCATACAGTTACAAACATCTCTTCATATACTATTTTGCACATGAGGAGTTTTCAAATGACATTTTGTTGGTTTTTCCACATTTAAGGGGAAAATTTTCATTACCGCAACATGTCCATGACTGGATTTGGGTTCTTTGAGATGGAAATATTTATAATTAAAAAAAACTTAATAAAATAAAAACCTTCAGTGCATGTTATAAACATTTACAGTAAAGAAACATGTGGTATTTGTTGATCATTGGTAAATGTAGAGACAATAATAAGGAATAGAAATGTGTCCAAGACCAATTTTCTCATCCTCCGCAACAATTTTCAATCATTGTTTAAGCCCTCAAGGAGCTAACAATTAAAAAAAAATGTGTTGGAAGGGACATAATTGACCGTGACACTCAAGATGGCTACCGGGTAAGCAGCTTCCATTTTTTTCTCTCCAGATAAAAGTTGAAATTTTGTTTGTCATAGTACCCAGACAACTTTTTAGTTCTCATTACCGAAACATGAGTTTGTAAATGCATATATTTAATGTAATATCATGTTGCGGTAATGATAATTTTTTGATTATGATAATCTTAAAAATTTAAATAATTCTAAAGGGAAATATTTTTTAAATCCTCTAAAAATAATGGTTATAGCAAGTTCAGACCTTAATCTTATATGTGCAAAAGAAAAATGGCTTCAATAGCTTTAAAAAAAAATCTGATGCTGGACACCTTCTAAGTCTGGTTTTCGTGAAAATCACCCATATGTTGCCATTTCAAGAACACATTGAAAACATATGTTATCATTTCATCCACCCAGTTGCACAATTGTTCTTAACTTTAAAATGATATGCACATATATTCTTTCATATTTATTTGTATGTCATTTGCATGTAAGACATGCAGCTCAGAATACTCAATAAACAGATAAATGTGTATGAAGCATACCCTGCTTTCTTCTTCTTATCCTGAAAGTAACAAAAGTGTTTGTAAACCAGACACTGTTATCTGGTGCTGAATGAAAATGAGAATTCTACCCAGAGTTGAATCTAATATAGACTAAAGCTAGAGGTCCCTGAACTCCTATGAGTCATGCATTTGCATGGTAATGAGAAAACTAACAGGCCAGATTTATTTCATATCACCTAACCCGCTGTTGATCATTAAGAGGCTACAATACTTTTGTTTTCATCTTTGAATGCTAGTTAACAACCTTTAGCTGAACTGCTGTTGAGCTCCATTTATGCATTTAAATAAAAAAAAAATTATTAGAGCTTGTATAATAGCCTTATGGCCTGTATCACGCTCTGCTTTGAAGTGTAGCGGTTTAGAGGCATTGCATGCTTTAAAGTATCACCCCCGACGCTCTGCTAGTGACTTATTCAAATAAGTGTAGATTGATAAGCATTACCTCCTTCTGCCTTTGGTCTCTTTCTCTCGCTCACTCGAGGTAACTCATTACGGCCGCCTCCAGCCGGCACAGATAACAGGTCAGAGTAAATGGGTTAGCCACTGGAGATCAGGTGCTACAGAGCTATACTTAATCTAAAGCCATTATGGAGACCTATTCTGGAATCTCACACACTGACTTCTAAGTAAAATCAGTATAATTAAAACGAAAAAGGCATTAAGAACAAGTTTCAGTCGATCTCAACCAGTGGGGACGGGACTTTAACATAATGAAGTTACATTTGAATAATGTACTGATTAAATGCTAAATGTGTCCTTGTCTGTGAAATCCAGGTTAAAGTTTTATAATCTAATGATGAGATTAGGAGCATTAAAGTTTGATTTCACTTCAATTTTAGACAGCAAACGACTCTGGGCCGGATCTGCACTGAAGTCCGCGGGTCCGGAACGGATCCGGTGCGGATATGATACTATGTGGTGCTATCTGTAACACTTTACAATAAGGTTGTATTTGTGTAGTAAACGCATTAGCTAACATAAACAAACAATGAACAATATCGTTTTTCAGCATACATTAATTCTTGTTAAAGGCGGCGTCTACAGTGCCGCGCTAAATGCCTCATTCGTGCCGCGAGACCTCCGGATGCGTGTCAACGCGTCTTCACATTGAATTAACATTGAAATGACTCGCGCTTGACGCCTCTACTGCAGCTGGTCTGAACGCAGCATAAGACCCAAGCTTTGGTTTGTCTTTTTTCAGATATTTTTCAGCTATTTGGGGTTGGGAAGCACCAATAAATATAATAACCAAATATTTTTCTTTAAACATGAAGCAGTGTAATTGTCCACGTTTGTGTACAACAGGTTCCAGATACACAGAATTAGGTATAATGGTGCAAACAACAAAAAATGTGACGTCCACGTATGTGGACACACAGGTCTTAGGAGGTTAAAGGAAAACACCACCGTTTTTCAATATTTTACTATGTTCTTACCTCAATTTAGACAAATTAATACATACCTACATGAAAGTGGAAACATGGAAGTGTTTGGTGGCTTCTAAATTCATCCCTGTTTGGATCCTAAGGAATGAATGGGGCTAGGCTAAATGCTAACACATTCACGACGCCCTGTACAAAGATTAATTGCACGCTTTAAAAAAAAGATTGATATGTATAAATCCGTATAAGTTTAGGTAAGAACATAGTAAAATTTTGAAAAACTGTGATGTTTTCCTTTAACAAATACAACCTTATTGTAAATTGTTAACGGTTAATCTTTGACATTGCCTTGCTTTGTCTGTATTAAAGATTTCAAGTTTATAGTTTCACAGGACATTGCATTTTTATTTTTTATAAAAAAAAAATATTTGAAATACTTGTCTCGAGTGTATGAGGCACATGCCCCTCACAAATCTCTGTCTCTCAAGTTTGCGCTACATCCCGCCAAGCTGAAACGAACACAGAAATGCATTTTGTCCACTAAAGTGTGAAATTTGGCTTGAGTGAATGCCTAAAGTAATTCAGTTAGCTTCTGATATGTGCTCTTTGTTTATGTGCACTTACTGTATCATCAGCATCGGCATGAAAATCTCCCATTCTTTCCCCATAAGATGCGTTTTATTATGTTCAGTGTATAATGAAGTCATTTAGTTACTCTTGTCTACTCATATGCTGAGCCATATAAATTAAATCAGATAAGAGCATTTGAAACGAATGAATAAACTATTGCTGTGGTGTTCGACTTTATTCTGTTTCTGCATGAACAAACAAGCAAATAGCTGTTTCTGTCTACACCGATTAGCACAAAGTCATTGCCTGTAAAACGCAGACTGCATGCTCGTCCATGTGAAAATGAACATGAATGAATTGTAATTACGGATTATTTATTTAATTGTATGCAATTCAGATACTGTGAAACCATATGTAAGAAATCTACCTCAAGTCTGTGAAAGAATGGCAAGGGGTTTGATCAACTACTTATGCATTATGAAGCAATCTTAATTTAATACAGGTACCACAATGGTTCCTTAACTAGGAGGTGAGCGATGGCGCCGGTGGGGGCAGAATAATGACGTTTTATGACATTTTATGTGGTCGTGAAGGGATGCACCCTACATTGGGTGCACGGTGAAAACCTTGTGCACCACTGCCATACTCAAGTGCTGCGAAAGACCTGGTGTTGCAGGACAAGCCATAGATACATGAAGCATAGGATCAGCAAAGTTGGGGTGAGAGGAGAGAGAGCACTTCAAATAAATCCTAATTGATGCCCTTATGCTGGTGAGTGTATTTGAGAGGCTTGTTTTGACTCAGATGGCTATTTACTTTTCATCTTTTAAACCAGCCAGACTTGACAATAAAACCCACAAGGGCCTCCTCTGTTTTCTTGTAATTAGCTCTGAATAAGTTTTTCCCTGCGCTCAATATTCAGCCCACACATATACTCATATTCATGTTGTTTCACCTGTATGATCTTTTTACATGTATGGAGATCTTTATCATACACTAAAAGTGAAAGTTAGCAGCGGGAAAAATCATTGTAAGGGGCAGCATGTACACTAACGTGGCTGATAACGGCAGGTGGACACCAACTTGCTAGCGTTTCTTCAGCGAAACAGAAATAATTGCGATTAATCGCATACAAAATAATAGTTTTTTGCATAATTTATGTGTGTGCACTGTGTGAAATTATTTTATATATATAAATACACACACATTAATGTTTGTATTTAAGAAACATTTACACACACACACACACACACATTCTGGTTTCCATGTTTTGTGGGGACATTCCATAGACGTAATGCATTTTATACTGTACAAACTGTATATTCTATTACCCTTACCTATCCCATTCCCTAACCCCAACCATCACAGAAACCATTCTGCTTCTTCACATTTTAAATAAACATTCTGTTTGATTTTTAAGCTTGTTTCCTCATGGGGACGTCAAAATGTCCCCACAAGGTCACAAAAACACTGGTATTCCTATCTTTGTGGGGACAATTGGTGATAATTACCAGATAATTACGTGATAATTACCAGGTACACATATATATGTGTGTGTGTGTGTGTGTGTGTGTAAATGTTTCTTAAATATATATATATATTTATTTATATATATTTTATATACATAATATATACACACAGTACACACACAAATGTATTATGCAAACACAAACTTTTATTTTGTATGTGATTAATCGCAGTTAATCTTTCGACAGCCCTATAAGAAATGCAAACCTTACTCGTCAAAGAAACTGTATTATTCTAGGACAAGGACGTTTCTTAGTGGCTTCAAACCTGTATTTCTTTGTTCTGCTGAACACAAAGGAAGATATTTTTAACAATGTTTGTAACCAAACCATTTATTAGCACCGTTGACTGCCATAATCAGGGGCGCTGTAAAAGGGGGGTAAACAATGACAATTCTTGGGGTCTGTGAGTAAGTGGTGCTAAAAAAATTTTTATAGTAAAAATTATTAACTTTAAATTATTCTATTTGCTGTTTCCTGATATAAAAAAAAATGTATTTGTTTAGGAAACACAAACGTCCATGGGCCCCTTTCCCCCCTCTCAATTATCATAAAATGGTTCAGTCCGCCTAAATTGTATAATCCAGGCAACACAGCTTGACTTCACTTATAGTGCCGGCAGAATATCAACTTGGCAAAACTCAATTTAAACAGCGCAAAATGACTGCCTGTGGACGTTATAGATAGAAATGATTATATTTCTGTTTTTATTCACACAATAACTATTTAAACTAGTTTTAATGAAAATGCATGTAGTTTTAGGAAAAGTCAGGGAGCAGCAAGGCTTTATGATTTATTTAGACAAAGTTAATGACTATGCAAATTTCAAAACGGTCAAAATGACGCCTTGTTTGTTCTAGTGTTAAAGATAATTACCACAAAAAATCTTTAACATTTTTCTTAAACACTAAATTCAAGAAAAATTCAAGAAAAATTTGCTTACCCCATTAGCAGATTTTTTGCTAAATATTGTAATATTTTTGGTCTAAAAACTACACTTATTTTCTTTGGTTGTTTTGCTCAAGAAAAACCACTAAGAATACTATACTAAGAATTTTTTTTCTTGAAAATAATTTTTTGCAATGCATAAGTTTAAATGTTACGGTTAAAATGACTGCTGGTGGCCGTTCTAGTGTTAAAAGTGCATGATAAGGGAACTCAATTTTCTCCCCATGTTAGGTCAAGAAAACGCTGGAAAAAATAACAATACACAGTTTTAGTTAAACGTTCAACACTGCAAAAATTGACTTTCTTACTTAGTATTTTTGTTTTGTTTTCAGTAGAAATATCTAAAAATTCTTCAATTAAGATGCTTTTTCTTGATGAGCAAAATGACCTAAGTAAATGAGTCTAGTTTTAAGACAAATTAACAATTTAAGTGAAATTGTCCTCAAAACAAGCAAAATGATCTGCCAATTGGGTGAAAAAAATTTGTGAAATAAGATTTCTTTTTTCTTAAACACTTAATTCAAGTAAAATTTTCTCACCCCATTGGTAGTCAAAATACCATAAAAGCGCATGATTTTATGTAAATTAATATGAAAAAAGTCTCAGCTGTGTTGGGAGCCCTGTCAAGATTCTTTTCATGGGGCCGAAAATCCTTAGCAGCGCCCCTGTCCATAATAGTATTTTTTCCTAGAAGTCGTCAATGATGCTTCTCTTTCTTGCTTCATTACAAATATCTTCCTTTGTGTTCAGCAGAACAAATAAATAAATACAGGTTTGTAACAACATGAGAGTGAATAAATGATGACAGAATTTTCATTTTTGGGTGATCTATTTCTTTAAGTGTAAAACATTGGTTCTTGCGTGTTTTGTAACTGTGACCTGAATTAAATATGTGTCTATTTTATCTATGTCAGAACAGATGTTTTCAGCTATTTGCAACTCGACATCTCACTGTTCTTCACGCAAAGCAATTGTATGACTTTATAGGACAAAACAAAGCATCACAGCTTTTCAAAGATTGCAGCTATGCTACCTTTTCATGTTTTAGCCATTTTCAAAGCATACACACCGAATCGTTTTGTGTCAGACACAATATTTTTTTAAGCGTATGTTTCATTTGATGACCATTATTCAAAGACAAGGAAATTTTTTAGTGGCTAAGAAATGTCTAATATATCCAAGGCTCTGATTTTATAAATATTGTATGCTTTAAAGGGATAGTTCACCCTAAAATATGAACCCAAAATCACCCTTTCATCATGAATCTATATGTTTTGCTGAACACAAAAAGAAGATATTTTGATAAATGATGGTAAGCACACAGCTGATTGTAACCATTGACTTCCATAATAGGAAAAACAAATACAGTGGAATTCAATGGGTACCGTCGGCGTCAACTGTGTGTTTTTCATTATTTATCAAAATATCTTCTTCATCATTTATCACAATACTTCCATAAAAAAATGTTCCTACTATGGAAGTCAATGGTTACAATCAGCTGTGTGCTAACCATCATTTATAAAAATATCTTCTTTTGTGTTCATCAGAAAAAAAAAATTTATACAGGTTTAGAACAACATGAGGATGAGTAAATGATAACAGAATTTTCTTTATTGTTTTGTACGATCCCTTTAAACTCTGTTTACTGTTTAGGCATTCCTTTACCATTGCACTTCTAGTCTGCACGTTCATTACTGCAGACTGGAGATTGATTTGTGGCACAACATCAGTTTGGCGTTAAACATGTATGCAGGGTCAAATGCATAACGGTAAAAGTTTTGTGTTTAATGGTACAATTGTGGGGCTCTCAGATGTTTGACATAAAATGTACATAATGGAGAATGCACATTATGTATAGTGTTATGGGGAAATGAAAGACATGAATATGTTATTAGACACCTGGCTGATGGAGCTTCAATTTCTTCTTAATTACGCTCTGATTTGGCAAACATCAAACGTGTATTTGGCAGAAGTGCTCAAAAGAATCACACATATTTTGGTAATTATTCCTCATGTTTCAGGAGCTTTTGAAAATAAGCATTTGATACATCTGTAGCTCTAAGAATCTGGTGGCAATTTGAAAATTATTTGAACATTTTAAAGATAAAAAGACACATATTTGAAATGAAATGTGTGACACATGCATGTATAAAAATCAATGCCACAGTGCTAAAGTGGTTGCCAGAATGTCACTGTTGTTACTAAGAGCAATTTTTGAGTACTTTCAGTGTGTTGCTATGTGGCTGCTAAGTTGTTGCTAGATGGTTGTTAGGGTGTTGTGGACTTACAGGTCTGGGTAAGTCAAGTCATCAATGTGATTTTTTTGTACCTATTTGCAAAACAACAATTCTGATCACTTAAAAAAGTAAAAACCAACACGATCTCATAGCAATTACAACGCTATCACATGGCAATTATGAGGTGTCTCGTTCGTATTTATTCGTACGACCAGATTCATACATTTTGCTTTTGCCCCTGTGATGTTGGGGTTAGGGGTGTTGTGTCGTTATTGTTTGTTTTTATTATAATCATATATTTTTGTACGATTTACTTCATACGAATTAGCTAACACAAATGCTAGAAGGCATGTTACACAGTAGAGTACAACATATAGTGTTAGAGGTTTGTTGATAGTAAAAGTGACAATTGCAAATGCAAACACCACTGAGAAAACTATTGTTTCAGCTGTTAGTATGACGTCTCCCACAGAATAATGGATTATAGCTATGACATGACCCTCAACACACACACACGCACACACACAAAACAAGAAAATAAGTTCAGAGTTAAGGTTTGCATTTTCAATACTGTTTATTTTAGTCCAAAACTAATAAGAGCATGTTTGGTTGGCTCGATGTTATTAGCAGATTACCTCTTGAAAAGAAAATCTTAAGATACCACACTGAGAGCTCCTTAAAAATATGAAATAAAAACATTGTGGGTCTAATATTTGTGCACCATCTGTTTGTTGATATGCAACAATATGAAAGCAGCTAAGTGTATAAAACAAAAAGGACAAATTTGAACAGAAGGTGCAGCAGATGAAAGTACTTTCATAATACAGTAATAAAAGTCCAAAAGCTTTTCATGTAGCGTGACGGTGGCTTGTGCTTTTCCTTTGAAGACAGTGAGCAATACTGCGCAGTGCACAAAACACAAACCACATTCAGCATCTTTATACTGCTCTGTACACAATAAACAATAATGAGCTGATCTACAATATTATCTACATTCACTGGCTAAACATCTGAAATCCACTTGCGTAATTGCATCAATTTGTAATAAGAAATTGTTCAAAATGTAATCAGGTATTAATTTATGCGAGGTCAAAGTCTGGTGTATGATTTGTATCCGTAATGTAATGTAATGTTGTTACAGTAATGGGCATCGTAATTGTTTTAAAGGTAGGATGTTTATTAGGTAATATGGCTTATCTGCTTAACTAAACACAAGAGCTTTTTGCACCAGTATGTTTTTTTCGTGAAGGGGGACGGGGGTTAATTCGAAAGTTTTCTAAAGTTTGATTGTGTTTATGGGGTACACACGGGGTAACTTTGCACCGCTGTTTCCATTCTAACAGGTTATTTAGTTCCTGGGTCTATAGAGCTCCACTCGCAGACATTCTCAATATGCTCAGATTGGTTAACTATCCCACTGTTGTGTGATTGGCTGTTTTCGAAATTCCTTTTTTTTATTTTGGGCATAGTTATATCACTATACCAGGAAGAGGCAATCCAGCCATTCGCTGTAGTTGTAACTTTGCAGATGTTGTTTATGTTCAAACAGCATTGTTACAGACTTACTGCAGCTAAAAAAGTGGATTCACAGTCAACTATACCTTTATAAAAATATAAAATGCATTTTATGTTTGCTAGATCTTTATTTGGTACAGTAAGTACAATATGATGTATATTACAGTACACTGTTTTTTGTGATTTGAAAAGAGCACGAAACAACAGCCAGCTGGACACACTTAACACATTTTAAATATGCTGACAATGCCGCTATATAAATACACAAGAATAATGAGCAAAAATAAAGTTTCTTTTTTATATACTGTGTGTGTTTGCACCGTAGCTGTCACTGGGCCAATACCCTTTAAAAAGGTCCAAATATGTACCATTAGGTACACATATGCAGGGCTCGCAAAATTTTTTAATCCCTGGTAGCCCTTCGGGCAGGCACTCTTTCCTTTTTGGTAGCCCGAAATGAATACAAGTAGCCCGAATAAAAAATACACTGTTTAATGTAGAATATTGATAAATCCTGGATTTCCATGTAAGCCAACTATTTCTGCCCATCCCCAGCTAACAATTTGGAACCCAAAATGTTCCCCTAACATTAGTTTTGGTTTCTAGAATGTTATTTTCCAAGGTTTTTGGTTAATAGCAAGGAATGTTTTCTTAAAGAAAATAAACATTCCCCTAATGTTATTTTTAGGTTATTTTAAAGTTCCCCTAACGTTAGAATAATTGATTTGTTATATTACTGAAATATTATATGAATGTATTATAACAGGTTTTTTTATTTAATTTAATATAATAAAATACCTCAACACATCACACATTGTATTTAGATAACATGGTATTTTATCAAATATATAAACAACCAGTGACTTAAACACAATAAAGAAGACTTAAATCAGATATTTATTAAAAAAGGAATAAACATTTAATTCCCTTTAGGTTAAGAGATCTTACCATAGCCGTTTATTTTCGCTGGAATAATGTTAGACTCTGAGGTAAAACGAAATGACAAATAAACTTTCTATTCGCTTTAGGTAAACATATCTTACCACTGCTGTTTAGTCACCTATCAAAAGCTTCTAACTTCATATTCTCTTTATAGCGTAGACGTGTCAAATCGATCGGAAATCACTCAAATATATTTTCCTTCTCACATATTTAGGTTACTACCTGAAGAAAGAAAAAAGAAACGCTAAAACAATGTTTGTCTATGAGGTACATTTTTTTTTTAAATGACTTGAGTTCGCGCTGAGCACAAGCGCAAGCAAGTGCTCGTGAAGTGCGAAGGCGGGAGAAGCGCGTGCAAAGGGTCGCACGCATTTCAGTACGTGCACATTAAAGGATGGGTTTATTTATGCTTTCACTTCATTTCCTGACAGTTTCACTTGTTACGTGAGGATAATGACTGACAAGAGGACGCCGAAATACATACAATATAATTACCTATCTAAATCTGGGACAAAGCAAAAACATTAAAATATTATTTCTTCCCCAAGATAGCCCGACGGGCAGGGCGGAGATACATTTTGGTAGCCCGACAGGAAGCCCCGGGACGTCGGGCTAGCGATTTTGCGAGCCCTGATATGTATACATTTAGTCCTAATAAGTGACCCTGGACCACAAAACCAGCCATAAGTCACACAGGTATATTTGTAGCAATAGTCAAAATTATAATTTTTTTAATGGAAAAAGTATTAAGTAAATTAAGTTAAGATCTAAAGGATATTAATTATAAAAAGATCATGTTCCATGAAGATGTACATTTCCTAACGTAAATATATAAACATTTATTGTAATTTGTGTTGCTAAGGACTTCATTTAAACTTTAAAGTCGCCATGAAACGGAAGTAGCGATTGCCTTAATTTCCCCGTGGTGACGTATATCCGAATGAAACGGCTTTTGAGATGAAATAAGGCAGGGCTGGATTTGAATTTGTCCATCGAGATCTGATTGGATCGTTTGAAGTTGGGTCGTGTTGCTAATTGCTAATCACTGCGATCTTCTCCCGGACCCCGCCCACCTGCCATACTTTTGACCGGAAGTGAAGAGAGATCGTTTTGAGGAGGGGAGGAGATTTGCATTTTTGATTAAAGATTATGAGCACACACGAATTTTTAAAAAATAATGAAGCTCACAGATAAGTCATTTGTTAATAATACCACACTATTAAAAATACATATATAGTTTTTCATTTCAATTTCATTGCGACTTTAAAGGCGGTTCTCTCGATAGTTTGTCAAATTGTTTGCACCCTCTAATTCCAGATTTTTAAATAGTTGTATCTTAGCTTTTAGTGTGAAAGTATAAATCTCAATTTTTAAAAAAGTGACTGGTTTTGTGGTCCAGGGTCACAGATGTCTTTGAGGTACACCTTTTAACAATTAAAGGGATAGTTCGGCCAAAAATGATATTAAACCCATGATTTACTCACCCCCAAGCTGTCCGAGTTGCATATGTCCATCGTTTTTCAGACAAACACATTTTCGGATATGTTAGAAAATGTTTTAGATCTTTCAGTTGATTAAATGTAATGTTACGGGGTCCACCCATAGTCCACGACCTTCAAGTCCAAAAAAAGTGCGTCCATCCTTCACAAATTAAATCCAAACAGCTCCAGGATGATAAACAAAGGTCTTCTGAGGGTAATCCGCGTGGTGTTGTTGTAGAAATATCCATATTTAAAACTTTATTAACGTAATTAACTACCTTCCGGTAGCGCTGCCATCTTAGTCGTGTCCGCATTCAGGATGAGAGCTTACGCAGCCTACGGAGGGCTACTCTGCTGCTGCTCTGTGCCCCCCGCCCTCCGAATTTGTCATACGTCACTAAGAAAAGTGCGTACACTACGCTAATACTCTCTCCTGAATACAGAGGAGTCTAAGATGGCGGCGCTTCCGGAAGGTATTTATTTTCGTTAATAAAGTTTTAAATATGGATATTTCTACAACAACACCGCGCGGATTACCTTCAGAAGACCTTTATCATCCTGGAGCCGTTTGGATTTAATTTGTGAAGGATGGACGCACTTTTTTTGGACTTGAAGGTCGTGGAGTATGGGTGGACCCCGTAACATTACATTTAATCATGAAAGATCTAAAACATTTTCTAAAATATCCGAAAATGTGTTTGTCTGAAAAACGATGGACATATGCAACTTGGACAGCTTGGGGGTAAGTAAATCATGCACTGTAAAAAAAACTTTGCTGCCTTAAAAGTTTTTGTTGAATCAACTCAGATTTACAAGTCATGTCAACAGAAATTAGTTGTCACAACTTATAAAATATAGTTGAGAAAAGTCAACTTAAATTTATCAGTTATAACAACTCACCTGTAGTTATAACAACTCATCTCTAGTCAAGATAAATAATAGTAAGTTGAAATGACTTGTAAATCCGAGTTGATTCAACAAAAAATTTTAAGGCAGCAAAGTATTTTTTACAGTGTGGGTTTAATATCATTTTTTGCCGAACTACCCCTTTAAAGTGCTTAAAAGGTTCTTCACACCGATAACATTTTTGTTTTCTCAAAGAACCATTCAGTCTTTTATGGGATCGTGAAGCACCTTTATTTTTTAGAGCATGCTTATATGCAAAGTGTGCTTTTTGGTACCAATATGTACCTCTGAGGTCCTAATTTGAAGTCTTTAGATGCAAAGCTGTACTTTTTTTAGGGTACAGCCCTAGTGACAGCTATGGTATATATTTTTACCATTTTTATGACAGTGTAGTTGATTCTAATCATTCTATGATCATCATTAGACAAAACATAATTACCGTATTTTACGGACTATAAATCACACTTTTTTTTTGATTGAACCACAAACCTTCCAGTTTGTAGACAACCTACATGAACCACTGAGGCACTGCGATTTTGTGCAATCATTTTCTAAATAAACTCAACATATAGTCTAGTGCGACTTCTATTTTTTTCCTCTTCGAAACGGATTTTTGATTGATGTGACTTACATTCCGCAGTGACCTATAGTCCGGAAAATACGGTAGACAAAACATCATTATTAAGCAAAACATCTTTTAAGCAATCTTTAAAGATGCTGCTGTGAAAGGTGTCCAGACAACTGCTATCGGTCAGGGTAACAATTCTGAATGCATAATTTTTGCATTTGAAGCAGATACTGTACATTACAAATTTTCTATATAATACAGTTCAGAAGTTTATGAATTTGCTTTTATGCAAAGCAGTTACAGTACATTCAGTTCATTCACTCTTGGCAGTCCCTCCAGAAAAACATATTGCATATTGCATATTTATGCGAGGCCACATTTGTTCAAATATGCTGCACTTTCACAGCATTAATTGCAGATTTCCGTGCGCAAAATATGCCCGCTTGCATGATTTTATAATCATCGCAAATCACTTATATCTTAGCAGAAAGTTGAAAAATGTTGCATTTACTTCACACAAGCGCAGCCATGTCCCCTGTTGCCATGGGAACGTTATGAAGTGACATAAATGTGACATAAACATCATTGAAAAGCTGCAAACAGTTTTTACAAGTTCCCGCAATTTCATCGCTTAAAATTTGCATAAATATCCTGCATATTCCATCGCATTTTTTAAGAAAACGTGTCGCAAGATCAAGAATTTTTGACCCCAACAATCACAAAAAAACAATGCGTTTTTCTGGACGGACTGATTCACTCTTGGAAAAATGTACAAAAGCTGTCACTGGCCCTTAAAGAAAGACCCTAATGAGTACCAATTTTATGTACACATTGTGTACTAGTGAGGTACTGTAGAAAAAGCTATGTCATAGAAAATTTTTTTTTGATTCTTTAAATAAACATTTAGACAAAGGTTCTTAAAAGAACCATTTCTTTCATACCTTTCGAACTTAAATTAGAAAAAATATGCAGCTGTACATTACAGCTGTGCATATTATTTACTGGCAACAGTTTGTTCCAAGTTACATGAATATTAAACAAAAAGTCTTTGTCTTTACAGAATAAAACTACAAAAAAAAGCTTCATGCAAGGCATTCTGGGAACTAGTAATCCTCAGCAACTTAGTTTTTTCCTTCAGATTTTGGTTCCCATAATGCTTTGCCTGAGGCTGTTATTTTAGTTTTATTCTGCATATACAAGGACTTGTTAATGTTTAATGATCAAAAAACTGTTGCCAGTAAATAACACAAATTTAAATCTACAGTAAGACACTGGCAAACAGATGTCAGTAATACTTTAATTTATATAGAAATTTTTAACTATAGCCATGTTTCCATCACCATGATTTTATGCGAATTTTGAAGTATCAAAACAAACGATATAAACGCCAAATTTCTAATAAAAATCCCTTAAAGGATTAGTCAAATTTCTTTTAAAAAATCCAGATAATTTACTCACCACCATGTCATCCGAAATGTTGATGTCTTTCTTTGTTTAGTTGAGAAGAAATTGTGTTTTTTGAGGAAAACATTCCAGGATTTTTCTCATTTTAACGGACCCCAACACTTAACAGTTTTAATGCAGTTTAAAATTGCAGTTTCAAAGGACTCTAAACGATCCCAAACGAGGCATAAGGGTCTTATCCAGCGAAACGATTGTCATTATTGGCAAGAAAAATAAAAAATATGCACTTTTAAACCACAAAATCTCTTCTTCCTCTGGTCGTATGACACGCCAGCACGAACTCACGTAATTGCATAATGACGCGGAAAGGTCACGTGTTACATATATGAAACGCACATTTGCGGACGATTTAAAACAACAAACTGACACAAGGACAATAATTAGTATCATTCGACATACAACAACGTCGGAACGGTCCTCTTTCTCCACACTTAAACACTGGTCGCACTTGCGTGTCACAGGACCGGAGGAAGAAGAGAAGTTGTGGTTTAAAAGTGCATTTTTTTAATTTTTCTTGCCAAAAGTGACAATGTTTTCGCTAGATAAGACCCTTATGCCTCGTTTGAGATCGTTAGGGTCCTTTAAAACTGCAATTTTAAACTGCATTAAAACTGTTAAGTGTTGGGGTCCATTAAAGTCCATTAAAATAAGAAAAATCCTGGAATGTTTTCCTCAAAAAACACAATTTCTTCTCGACTGAACAAAGAAAGACATCAACATTTTGGATGACATGGTGGTGAGTAAATTATCTGGATTTTTTCTTTGAGAAAATAGAGTAATCCTTTAATCCAAAAAATGTTTTTAAGCTCGCTTGAGGTGGTTTTTCACTTGCGAAAAAAGTAAATGCGAATAATGGGAGAAGGAAACACATTTGCTGAAGAAATTCTGACATAGCGAACATTAAACCCACCCACGTGGCTGACCGTCTGTTTCCGCTGTCGTTGCCTTTATCATATATGGGGTTCGATGTCACCTTACTGCCCTTGCTGCTAGTGCCTGCATCAAAAAAAAATTTCACAGCATAGCACAGCATTCAGTTTGGCTAGTAAATTAATAACTTGCCCCATCGTGACTACATGCAGTCCTGTCTCCATTTTCCACGCGTGCCTTGTTTTGTTTACTGTTGGTGACAAGGATACGAATACCACCCTGATTCGCTCTAACAACTTCATGGAAACGCATCTAATTTGCATTTGTTTGTTTGTCTTTTTTGCTAATTTTAAAAAGATTCGCTTCACGTTTGGATGAAAATCCAGCTAGTGTTGTTCAGAAGTTAAAGCAACACCAAAGAGTTTTTTTTACCTTAAAATAACGTTTCCAAAAAAGTTTCAGTGGTTCATCCACTCAAAACAGGGTGAATGGCACTTTCACATTCGCTTTGCAGCCCTCTATCGGCCAAAACCGCACTAAAGAAGTTTCCAACCGTCGGGTAGTGGTCCTGTAGTTCGAGTGAAAACTACAAAAACTGGCTTTACGGCAGACCTACACTCCAATCAGAGCCAGCTATGCTGCAGTATTTACAACAGTGCTAATGAATAATTACGGGTCTAACCTGTAGGGGGAGCAAAGAGCTATAACTCTTTAGTGTTGCTTTAAAGGTTCTTTATGAAACCATTCAGCCAAAATGGTTATTCGATGGCATCACGAAGCACCTTTAATTTTAAGAGTGTAGTTACAAAGTTGTATTTTTAAAGGGCACCTTCCCAGTGACAACTTTCGCACCTTTTACCATGATTCAGAGGTTGTTAATGTCAATTCATGCCAGTTGAGCTATACAGAATCTGTCTTCAGTCCCACACCTGCAGATCTACACCTTTTCTCAGATTCTCAGTTAGGGTTCAGTCTTGTGAGATCTTGCTAATGGCCATGGGGATGTCAGCAAGAGTACTGGAAGTACGTACGCGGATCATACGGCTCGAGGTTGTGAGGCTGCTCTGGGTGTGATGAGGTCTTCTTTGAAATATGTTCTGACAAAGATACAGCAGGAATTTGTTGTGCAGGGAGGCGTAGATGAAGGGGTTGTAACAGGCTGAGCTCATGGCTAACAGGTGGCACGACACCTGAACAACATTGACGTGATTCTTGTTCAAGATGGCAAAGTCTGTGTCGAGGTCACGGATGAGATTCACCACCTGCAGCGGGAGCCAGGAGAAGGCGAACGAAAGAACGGACACCAGCAGTAGTCGGAACGTCTTGCGCCTCCTGCGTCCCCACTTTTCCTGGTTGGAGGGCGTGGCGGCCATTAGCCGTGGTGTAGCTCTGTGCTGCAGGTGGCAAGAAATGGCACAATAGGAGATGGAAACCGCTGCTAGAGGAACGAAATAGGAGAGGAGCAGGAAAAAACAGGAATATATTAGGCGACCGAGCTCCTGCCCGGTCCAGAACTCCTCACAGATAATCATTTCGTGGCCCGCCGCGCTCAGATCCAGGTACACGGTGTGTAGAGCAGTAGGGGTGGACATTGCCAAAGCGCATAGCCATGTGCTGAACACCAGACATGTGCAGAAACATCGACCTCCACGCCGCCTAATAGGGTAGGCGACCACTACATAACGGTCCACTGCAATAGCAGTCAGAGATAAAACCGCAGCAAACACAGTCGCCGTTTGCATGAGAGTAACAAAGTGGCACATAAACCGGCCGAAAATCCAACCGCGCTCATCAAAGGCGTAAAAGGCGGTCAGAGGAACGCAGGACAGGCACATCACTAGGTCAACCAGGGCCAGGTTTCCAATCAGGAAATTTGTAGTGCTGTGAAGTTTCTTGTTCAGGCCGATGAAGATGAGGAGGAGGAGGTTTCCAGAGACAGCTACAAGGACCAGCATGGCATAAAGAGGTATGAAGAGAGGTCTAAGATCCATCAGAAGCTGGAGTCCAGTGAATGATGAGGATAACGCATCTTTGGTTCTGTTGTTCCAGGTTTCGTTATAGATATAGTCCATGTTTGTCATGCAACAAGCTGTTACCTGTTTCAAACAAATAGATATGGTAAGTTTGGTTTTTTCTTAAAATCGTGTAAATGATTTGGGCACAATGGAAATTGTGTAAAAATAAGTAAGCCCAGTAAAAAAAGTGAGCTAATAAAGTGTTCACCAAAGATGTTAACTGATATAATGTATAACATGCTGAATAAAACATTATGAATGTTTTATTCAAGATTTTTAATTGTCATGTACAAGTTATATGGTATACAAAAAGCAGTGAAATGTAGATCTGGCATACACTTTTTAGACTATATGCAAAAAATAAGACAAAATTAAGTACAAATAATGAACATAAAAAATTTTTAAAAAAGAAGAGAAAAAAGTAAAAAAATAATTAAATACAAATAATGACAAAACAATATATTAGGCTATTACACAGATGATGGACAGAGATGTAAACAATGTACAGTTAGAATGAGTTGCATTACTCTTCGCAAATTGGTCAGAAGTACATTTACATCTGAAAACTGCCTTACGTTCAGAAGTCATGATAATAAAGGAATAGTTCACCCAAAAATAAAAATAAGCCCATACTGTATATTACTTGCCCTCAAGCCATCCAAGGTATATGCGCCTTTCTTTTAGCCAAACATAACCTGAGTTATATTAAATAATATCCTTCGCCCTATCATACACCTAGCACAATGTGCGACGCACGTTTTTTTTGCTAGTTTGAGCCCGGGGCAGTTGGCATTTTCACGTTCAGCCCCACGTTGTTTAAATAGCGAATGCATTTGCTCACATTTTTGCGCCCATGGTCTAAAGTCTAAAGTTAATATGGCTCAATATTGTTTTGGAAAAAATTCAAGGATTCAAATGTAAAAGATTATTATTGAGTCATAAATGAGGACCGATTACGAGACATTAGAAGGTGTAAAGAGCTGCTTCATCTGTAGCCTGGTATACTGTAAGTAATTGAATGTTTTGTTTTAAACAAATGCAAAAAAAATTTTATAAATGCAGATTTAATGTACATGTTGACTTGTACCTGTGGATATGCTGAGATGAGAACCTTTTTTAAGTAATGGTTTTCAAAAAACTTATGGTGCTATCCGAGTGCTGAAACATTTCGGCTCTCCACACGTTTGTAAATTCTTTATCTCATGTCTGTTAGAAATAAAGTATTTTTAGAGTACAAACCTTTTATTGCATATTTGTATTATACTTTGAGATTACACTGTCACTGATCATGCACACTGTAAAAAATACTGTGCTGCCTTTAATTTTTTTGTTGAATCAACTAGGATTTACAAGTCATTTCAACTTACTATTATTTATCTTGACTAGAGATGAGTTTTTATAACTATAGGTGAGTTGTTATAACTTATAAAACTAAGTTGACTTTTATCAACTATATTTTATAAGTTGTGACCACTCATCTCTGTTGAAATGACTTGTAAATCTGAGTTGATTTAACAAAAAAATTTAAGGCAGCAAAGTTTTTTTTACAGTGCAGGCTATCCATACTGTACATTTACAACAATTAAAAGCCTGCTATTTTTACTTCCATGACTGAAAGAAAACGACTTTTAAAGAGAACAAAAGTTTGTAATACAAAAAATAACAATTTTAATACAAATGAAAACAACACAGTTTTTTAACATCAATCTTAAACTTGTGGTCTTCTTTCTTCGCTTAGTTTTTCAGTTTACAAATGCGCCATCTAAATAGTAAATCAGCATGGCGGAAGCGCAACTGGCTTTTAAAGCGGATTGGAGATGAGACTCTCATTGGTTTATTGCAAATTATGCCTAAAACACACCCATTACTCATTACAAGAATAGGAACATCGCTTTTGGACAGTGTGCTAGGTGCACAAACCATTTTTCCCATTATTAAATTAGTAAAAGTGGCGTCGGTCACACCCTTTTAGATTGCGTGCCATGCGCTTTAGACAATGCGCTTAGATCATTAAAATAGGGACCCCTGCCTCTTTTCAACTTTATTATAGCAATGGATATTGCCCCATTTTTTAAAGCTCTAAAAAGCACATCCATCCATCAAAAAGAAACCATACAGTTATTAAATGTCTTCCAACGCAGTGTGATATGATTGTAAAGAAACATTTATATTTCAAACGTATTAATAAGCCGTACGTGTATTCACGAGAAAGTTGAGATTAGGCGGAAGGCTGAAAACAGTTTGAAACATCTTGGCTAAATTTAATTTTTGGGTGAACCATTCCTTTAATTACAGTAGCTTTATTAGTACCACCATTAATGTGTCTTCATATACATAGCTGTATATGACATAGCTGCCTCATTTTAGATAGGGGGTCCCTTGCAAGAGGATCATCATATTTAGGGGTCCTTGATATCAAATTAAAAGGGGTCCTTTGATTTCTCTGTAGTTTTTCAGAAATTAATTACATTCATGCTTTGCAAACACAGCCATACTGTACCAAATTCAGTAACTCTGGATCTAAACTGTGCCATTTGTGATTCCAGCACAGATAATTTATCACCCAGAATCGATTGAATGTGCACTAAAGCCCGGTACACACCAAAAGATAATTAGGGTGATTTTAGGCCAATTTTCCCCAACAATCCTAGGTGAAGTCCTTATCATTTTCGCGATTGAACCGATTATCTTGAACCGATTATCTTATAAAATTTTCATGTGATCTGTGTTTGCTTAACAAAACGGCCACTGTCAATTATCAAAGGAAAAGACTTACATGAAAAACTAATTAGCACCTTTCATATATAAAACATGTAATAAATAGTTTTAAATGTAAAATATTGCAAATAAATCCTGACATTAATGTTTCATCTCTAAGCCAAATGATGCACAAAACATCTTGAAATAATTTAATGCTGGCGTGTGTGGGGGTTCTTATTTTTTTCTTTCCTAAAATCAATCAGACTACACTTTTGTTCTTCATTTTCGAAAGCTACAGTGCATTAAAGAAACCTTTTCTGAGATCAAATTCTATGAGCAGCCACCTGCACTTTTAAATTGGCAAAATGGACTGGAATGATTCAGCAAACCCTTTGGTTTCCACCCTTTGGCTGTTTTGATAGAGGACACTTACATTAATGTAAAAGTCATGCGAGACTGTTTGTTACTCTCTCAGTTAACAGCACCCACTGCAAATAATAGACAGGGAGAAATGATGCAGAACAAAAACCGAAAGACTGAAATGATATTTGACATTTCCATCCAGTGCACTTACATTTTAAAACTTTTTCAAACATTTTAGTCACGTCAGATCCAAACTAAGTAATCCAAACCAATTCATCACTCGTGTGATTAATAATCCTCTAATGCATAATGTCAACTACAGTGGACAGATATTTAAAGGCCATTTTTGACCTTTAAGACCCAAACCACTATGATTGATGACTAACCCATAGATCTACCTTTATCTTTATAACAGGACAGGTAAATAATAATAATAAATAAATGGAACACCTTTAGAAAGTATTATCTATACAAAATCTACACTGTGTGTCCTAGACTGTATTGTTCAATAGGAATTTTCGTTCAGCTATACTGTTTTCTAAATATGAAATAATAATGCGATTCTCACACTGACATTTAAACAATATTATAGATTTTATTAAGAGATACACCGATATTAACTTTTTTACAGATTATTCTGACTGACATCGGCCGATACTTGATGCCGATATTGATAGTTGGTTGGTTATATTAAAGAGACATTTTTTTTTAAATATGCTCATTTTCCAGCTTTTCCCGTTTTGGAATCCATTCAGCTGATCTCCAGGTCTGGCGCTAGCACTTGTAGCATATCTTAGCATAGTCCATTGAATCTGATTAGACCATTAGCATTGCGCAAAAAAATAACCAAAGAGTTTTGATGTTTTTCCTGTTTAAAATTTGACTTTTCTGTAGTTACATCGTGTACTAAGACCAATGGAAAATTAAAAGTTGAAATTTTCTAGGCAGATATGGCTAGGAACTATACTCTCATTCTGGTGTAATAATCAAGGACTTTGCTGATGTAACATGGCTGCGGCAGGCGTAGTGATATTACGCACTGCCCGAAAATAGTCCCTTGCTATTGAAAGTAACCAAGGGGACTATTTTGTTTGGTTATTTTTTAACGCGATGATGCTAATGGTCTAATCAGATTTAATGGAAGAAAAAAAAGTGGAATATCCCTTTAACTTGCATTGCATTTTCTGAATCTTATTGTCATTATATAATACTGTTAAAGGTGCTCTAAGCGAATTGAAGCGTTTTAGACCATAAAACATTTTTTGTTACATACCGGAAACATCTCCTCACTATCTGCTTGCTGACTGTCCGCTGATCAAACTGTAAAAAAGCGCGATCTCTGTAGACAGCCCAGGCTTCACAAACGGCAATATCAACAAATGGCCAAACCTAGCTCACAAAACAAAACAAAGTATTCCAGCCAATAAACGACAAGAAGGATTTGGGGGTGGGGGTTGGGCGCGTTCATGAAAGCACGGAAGGGAGGGGGAGGGGGAGGAGTTAGCTACGCTCCGTCTGTTTGAAAACAGATTCAAACGTCAACAATAACTAACGTCTCGCAGATTCGCTTAGAGAGCCTTTAATATTGAATGTTAAACTTCTGATTTCTTTACATTTTTATACACAGAGCGAGCTCAAATGCATTTTCCTGTTCTCTTTTGATTGACAGGATATATCGGCCAAAACCATTGACTGTTTTTAAACTATCGGCCGATAAAGAAATACAGCTTTTAGCAACCCATACTGATTATTGGGCAATATATCAGTGCATCTCTAATTATAATATTAAATTGCAATACAAGTTTTAAAGAAATAGAATATAATAGCAATACTGTAGGTAGCACAGAGGTAGCAAGAGAGAGATGAATGGTACTATATAGTCAGGTGACTGTGTGTAGTGCAGGGAGATGAGGATGATCGATGTGATGAGAGGACAGTAATTGTCCACATGCAGTCATTCGGTCTTTAAAACATGAACGATCTGTTTTATTGTCTACACAAAAGAGACTGTAATTTATTATATTATGTCAAATGTGAAAGTCTCGTAATCTAATTATAAGATTAGGAGCATCAGATTTTGATTTCAATCATTGACTTCACATTGATTTCACTAAACATGTATTGACTGTGTAGAGTAGCCTGATTCATTCAGTAAAATAAATATTCTGAACATAAAGAAACATTGTAATACTATTAAAACATGAAATAATGCTGTGATCAGCACTGTATGATGTGTTTGACCATCACAGAAACACTAGCAGCAGTGAGCAACAGTAAATTCTTCTCAAAATGTAAAAAACAGCAGTTGCATTATCCAGGTATTTCTCCCTTTAGCATCCCAGAAGGTATTTTAGATACCCAAAGACACAGATTCAATTCAACACTGCAATACTACATCATTTTTTTGAAAATGAGATAAAAGCCTGCAAAAATAACTTATTTCACTTTGTTTAAAATAATAAGGATCGGCAAAAAATATTGACGGGTAACAGGCGTTAAATAAACAATAGTGCATACATGTTTTACATATCCAAATCTAAAGCCTGATATTAGTTTATTAATCATTATAATAGCCTACTTACATACATTTTCCTGCACAAATTACCAATTTTGTACAGTCTGCTCAACCAGTGACTATTTTAAACATTAATACATATCATTATTTCAATTTAAAGGAAATAAAAACATTTTTGCTCACCTTTATTATTTTCACCTCTTCAGTGGGCGATGCATCATCCAAGTGCACGTACTTTATACATATATACGGCTGGATATGAAGGTTTCACGAGTAAATCAGGACATTGCTTTTGTTAAAAACGATCCACACTTACACTTCCAACCTGCCGTGTATGCTGTGTGAGCCGCTTCATAACTCGTGTTCATTTGGCTCGCGGACCTCAGACACGCGCCGCGCGCAGGCGACTGGAGATTCAAGTCACTAACGAGCACGCGAGAAACTGGTGAACAATCACCAGCCTATTTATATAATGAGAGAAAAAGGTTTTGTGTTATCCAAACATACATTTCAAGACCTGCCAGCAGTAATGATTGTTAAAACAAATGAAGAGGTGTGGTTAACTTTTTGTCAGGTTGAAGAAACTACGTGGTTTGCAGACGCACAAAAGCTTGATCAAAGTGCCCTTTTGGAAATTACCAATATTTAGTTTTAATGAAGGAGAAGTGTTCATTGATGTTCACAATATGATCTTAAAGGGATAGTTCACCCCCCCAAAAAAAGTATTTCATCACAATTATGTTCCAAACCTGTATACATTTCGTTGTAATTACAGTTATGGAGCACCATTGATTTCCACAGTATTTTTTCCCTAAGTTACTAGTGCTCCAAAACCGCTTGTCATCATTTATCAAAATGTCGTCTTTTGTGTTCAAGAAACTCATTTTGGAACAACTTGAGGGCTGAGTTTTGTTGAAGTATCCCTTTAAGATAAGATAAATAAATCAAACACTCAAACAACAAAAAATGTTTTAACGCATTTAATGGGAATTGCAGTTCATATCAGCATACAACTTTGGAAAAAAGCAATAATGCTCCAACAATATAATGACAGAAAAACCCCTATTGTGTTGCCTCATCCATATTCATCAATTAGTGACATTTATTGGTTACTTCTGCACTAAAACATAATTACGAATCAACAAAGGTCACACAAGAATCTCATTATCACACCTTTTGTCTTTTTTTCTTGAATACAACTGTACACTTACTAACATGTACAGAAACAATGGGCATAATATAAAGCTCAACACTCTTTAACCACAATTAATATTGGTTATCTAGTCCATTTACCTATAAAATTTCAGTCTGAGAGGATCTTACAATTAAAATCATGCTTGAAACGTTCATAATTGTAATAACACAATGTCTGGATTTGTGCATATTAGAGTCAATACTGCAAAAAAAGGGCAAGAAACAATTTTCATTTATATTCAATAGCCAATAATAAAATTTACATTTGTGGAATGTTACATAACACGTATAAGTATTTTCCTCCATTTATTTTCTCTTGTTTAATCCTGTAAACACATAACACTGCTGTAAAGAAAATGATGTCTTATAGGAATAGTTTACCCCAAAAAATGAGCAGATCTGGGGCACCATTTACTTCCATATTATTATTTTTCTTACTATAGAAATGAATGGTGCCCCAGATCTGCTTTGTTACAAACATTGTTTAAAATATCTTCCTTTGTGTAAAAGAAATTGATACAGGTTGGAACAACTGGTGGATGAGTAAAAACAGAATTTTCTGGTGAACTATCCCTTTAAATGATACAAAACCAATTATAATGTACAAGTGCATTATGTACATGAACTGACAGTAACTAATCAGAAACAAAAACCTAGCTATGCTAAAAATGTCTGTTCTTAGGTAGTTCGTATGATTCCATTCATTCCTGAATAGTCAATGCCTTTATTCACCATTTCTTCATGTTGTAGCATATATTAGTTTAGGAACTAGTACATGATTATTCGTGCTCCCCTATAGTATGGCTCCTACAAATGGATCACAAAATATCAGGTTGTTTCCACAACAAGACCCCACCTACGCTCAGCAAACTTCCCAGTGTTTCTTTTATATGATTATTTCTCTGGGCTTGGGCATTCTTCCTCCTCACATAGTTGATCAGTTTGGGCAGAGCTGACAGGAAGCTCACTGTTCTGTGTGGGCAGAAGAAGGTACTCCAGCTCTTCTGCATTGATGGCCACCCTTTCAGGCGACAACCAACGCTTGAACTGCTCCAGGGCACTGCAAAAAAGACAATGCAGAATAACCACATGCATACTGAATAGCAGATTGAATTCATTAGAACACCGTAATCAATGGCATTTATTCAACAGCTTTTAACATAAAAGAGATAATTAGATGTAATAAAAAATAATCTTTTGAAATTATGTAGAATAGATAAATGATTAAAATCTTCATTTATTTCAGGGGACCCTGCGGGTAAAAGGTTTATTAAGACTGTTGAGTTCACAAATTCATATTAACACATGTAATCAAATATGATAATAAAGCATATTAGGTGTGCTGTCAGAGGGGAGGGCTCTGAGCTCAAAATTTTAGTCTGAAAACAGAATACTCCCCCATCTTAAGGGAAAACACCACCGTTTTTCAATGTTTTACTATGTTCTTACCTCAACTTAGATGAATTAATACATACCTATCTTTATTCAAAGCATGCATTTAATCTTTGTACAGCGTGCCATGAATGTGTTAGCATTTAGCCTAGCCCCATTCATTCCTTGGGATCCAAACAGGGAGGAATTTAGAAGCCACCAAACACTTCCATATTTTCCATGTTTAAAAAAATGAGAACTATATTGTATGGCAGAAGAGCACTTAGTTTACAGCACTTCGAACTCGGGCGCAGTTAACATCATCACTCCTGACTACTCCCCCTCTCGCTAAAACGTCCGTCTATATTACTGCGCCCGAGGTCAAAGTACTCTTCCTCCATAAAATATAGTTCTCATTTTTTATCTGTTACGTTTTATTTTGTGCCACCATACTTACTTGTGCAACTACTCATGTAACAGTCTTTAAATAGGTTAAACATGGAAGTGTTTGGTGGCTTCTAAATTCATCCCTGTTTGGATCCTAAGGAATGAATGGGGCTAGGCTAAATGCTAACACATTCACGACGCACTGCACAAAGATTAAGTGCACGCATTGAATAAAGATAGGTTTGTATTAATTTGTCTAAGTTGAGGTAAGAACATTGTAAAATATTGAAAAACTGTGGTGTTTTCCTTTAACTGGGATAAATACCAGCCAAGAGTGAGGTGATGGGTTTTTTAGGAGGGATGCTGTAAAAACTGTCACGGAGGTAAGTGGAATGGATTACATGACCATGTTCCTCCCAAACTTAGTTAAATAAACTTCCAAAATCCAAATTCCTAAGGGTTTAACAAATATTTCTCCCAATTATAACGGAGATGAAATGATAACTTCATATGTTGGTTTGAATCTACAAATCTTCAGATCTGATCTAGATTATATTCCTACCTCGGATCGAAATTTCCTTCCTGAAACAGTTCTGATGTTTCGGCATCGTGGAGGAATCTATCCCAGCATTCCTTCTTTGCCTGGGACAAAGAACGGAGCATTTCCCTTGATGTCACATCATTTGACTGTCCCTTGATTCTCTTCAACCGATTTTCTGAAAAGTATTAATCCATAACATGTCCTTTAAGAATAATTCACAGGCCATAAAGCATATTCATATATATATATATAATTTCCTATACCTAAACTGGCAATGTAAACTTCAGAGTCAGCCATTGGTTCCCATGGGCTGAAAGAAGCCCTAGGGAAGTTTGGTTGTGGAGAGCCTTGAGAGGGCTGAAACGAGTCTGTAAATTGTCCATCGAGTTCCTGTGGCTGGGGCAGACTCGAGCAGATCTCAGACCACAGATCTCCACTGGATCGGACCACATGGGTTTCAGAATCGTCGATCATCGCGTCTTTCATCGATCAATAAACCTCGCACCTACGGTTGTCAGTATGTAAACACTCACGCACGTTATGAATTCACGCGTCTGCATTTAAAAAAAAAGACAAAGAGAGACAACATATAAAACACTTTCAGTGGATAAATTACTAGATCTATATTTGCTAGTTGATAACACCAGTGGGGGTGACCACCAGTCTTAATAATTGTTGACATTTCTAGCACTCAAGCAAACCTATATGAAACCTGTAAAAATGACTTTAGGTTATATTAAACTATACTTACCTTATCCAGAATACATTCAAAGCACCTCAGATCTAAGAAGATTTATTAAAATTGTTAAATAAATACAAACTTCAGCATATAAAATCCATCTACGCGACTATGTATTTACTGCTTGGATGCACGCAGAGCGAGCACGTAACCGGTAGGGATTACCCACCAAATCTGATTGGCCATTATACCTGTCCGTCATCCAGACCGTGAATGTGATTGGTTGAGGCGATTTGTTTAGAAACATTACTTCCGTTTACTTCTTTAGCACGCTGACATCGTTAAATATTACAGGTAAGATTTTCTTATTCTGTTTTTTGACAGTTACATAGTTGTGAATGTTGTTTACTGCTCTACTCAGTGCAAGTATTTAAAATATATATAATGCGCAATTATGGTTATGTCATTATACGTTGTTCACACAAAAAAAGTATATTTTCTTGTGCATGAGGAAAACAACAAAGTTATGATCTTGCTTTTTTGTTAACTGATATTTTTCCTGTCAGATACCCACGTTTGTTTATGTGAATCAAGTACGCATGTTGGAGGCGTCAGTGGTCTGAGGAGCTACGACATAAGTAAACGCACACGTCATGTATACTTAAAATAGTAGAGCTTATAGTTTTATAAGAACGTGTGTCGGAGTCTTTACAGACTGTTTGCAGTTGTTCTTCTGGACTGATTGAGAAATCAAATTTCATTCGTCGCAGGCGTTGCTCTTTAGGAAATGCAGGCTGTGGTCAGACTGTCAGCAATTGCGGTAGTGGTCCCTATGGGTTTGCTGCTTTCCAGAACCATGGCATGGATATCTAGTGGCAAAACACATGCTGAACTCGTCACCCGTTTAAGAGGTATGCTAGACTGATAAATACTACAACTTCTTCAATGCCCTGATATGTCTAACGTATACCTTTGCTAAAACCCTGGCAGATCATGGGGTTATCCGAAGCGACCGTGTGTTTAATGCCATGCTTGCCACTGACAGAGGAATTTATTCCAGGAATCATCCTTATACAGACTCCCCCCAATCCATAGGTATCCGTTATGTCCCATGCATCAGCAACTCTAATGATTTAAATACAAATAATGCATGCAAAAGTTACTCACACAATGTTTGTCTTTCTGTGCAAAGGATTCAAGGCCACCATCAGTGCCCCTCATATGGTAGGCCAGCAAGCATGGGTTTCCAAAATGTGTTTTGTATTGTAATACTGCAATAATATGTGAGGAGGAGGAGGTGATGATGAGAGTGCGCTTTAAATGTCACGATTTACATGTAATTTATTCGTAATATTGCTGTTTGTGTAGCACGCACACGCTCTTGAAGTTCTCAGTGATAAGTTAACAGAAGGAGCTTCAGCCCTGGATGTAGGTTCAGGAAGCGGTTATCTCACTGCATGCTTTGCCAGAATGGTAAGTGCTGTCATATTTGACCATGTGCTGTTTTTTATTTCAAAATCTACATTACATTTAAACAGTCAAATAGGTGTAACTTTCAGTTAGTAAGTCAACGAAAAGGGCAATTGTTTGGTATTTGTACCACGGGGGTGTTGAATTCTTAATTCTGTTGCCAAACTTTCTTAAAGGGAAACTCAACTTTATTTGAAAATGTTCATTTTACAGCTCTCCTAGAGTTAAACATTTGAATCATACTGTTTTGGAATCCATTCAGCTAATCTCTGGGTCTGGCGCTAGCACTTTTAGCATAGCTTAGCGCAATCCATTGAATCTGATTAGACCATTAGCATCGCGCAAAAAAATAACCAATAATTTAAAACTTGACTCTTCTGTAGTAACATCGTGTACCAAGTCCAACAGAAAATTAAAAGTTGTGATTTTCTTTTAAGGAACTAAAAAGAACTTTTTTAGGAACTATACTCTCAAACTGGCGTAATAATCAATGACTTTGCTGAGGTAACATGGCTGCAGCAGGCATAGTGATATTACGCAGTGCCCAAAAATAGTCCCCTGCTATTTTGATACCTCTGACTTTTCAGCAGAATGTGATAACCTTTTGGACTCTCTGCCTTCTCAAGAGTTGAATTATGAGTCCCTTCTAACCAGGCAGGATGTTTTGCCAGTTCATTAAGTGCAAACTGAACAAAGCTCCTGGGGCAGATCAGATGGTATTCCGGGCCGGGTCTTGAAAAGTTGTGCCTTGGAATTAACCCCTATTTTTCACTCTCTCTTCCATCGCTCACTCAGTACTTCTACAATACCTGTCATCATCAATTGTTATTCCTGTCTCAAAAATAACGCATTCAAGTTAAATCACTACAGGCCTGTATCATTAACCTCTATTATAATGAAATGTTTTGAGCAAATCGTCAAAAACATTATGCTTCCATATGTTACTCCATCTCTAGATTGTTTACAATTTGCATATATGCAGAAGAGAGGTACTGATGATGCAGTGGCCTGTCTCTTACATTGTCTACTTCAACATCTGGACATTTCGGGGAAATATGCCAGACTTCTTTTTATTGACTTTAGTTCCCCTTTTAACTCGATTCAACGTCATCGGATGATAAAGAATATACAGAGTGTGCAAGTTCCATCATCTCTAATATATTGGATCCATAATTTTCTTTCTAATAGACCCCAAGTGGTTAAAGTTGACAGTACACTATCACGAACCATTGTCCTTAAAACTGGTGCCCCACAGGGGTGTGTACTCAGTCCATTACTTTTTATTCTTTACACAAATGACTGTCAGAGTCCAGTTACAACTACTACTAAATATTTTAAATATGCAGATGATACAGCATTTCTTGCTCTGCTTAATGAGGACAATGACTCTTGTGAACTATCAATGTTCTATAGCACATTTTAGTAAGTGGTGTGAGGATAACTTTCTGCAACAGTGTAAATATGTTATGTATGTACGCATCCAAGGGGACTATTTTCGGGCAGTACGTAATATCACTACGCCAGCTGCAGCCATGTTACCTTTGCAAAGTCATTGATTATTACACCAGTTTGAGAGTATAGTTCCTAGCATATCTGCCTAGAAAATCGCAACTTTTAATTTTCCGTCGGTCTTAGTACACAATGTAACTACAGAAAGGTCAAATTTTGAATAGGAAAAATATCGAAACTCTATAAACTATTTTTAGCGTGATGCTAATGGTCTAATTAGCTATGCTAAAAGTGGTACCGCCAGACCCGGAGATCAGCTGAATGGATTCCAAAACAGTAAAAATCTAATGTTTAACTCTAGGGGAGCTGAAAAATAAGCATATTTTCAATTAAAGTTGAATGTCCCTTTAAGGTGTGCATTATTAGACAGTAAACGCACATCTATTAAGTAGTTTCAGGTCCAGAGTTCCATATCACAACATCAAGTTCAATTGAAATAATGGATTTATTTAATTTTAGCAAGTAAAGCATAAATATATGTGTGGTAGTGAAATATATAAATTGAAAAGAATGAATAAGGTAATTAAATTGAATGATTGATGACTGCCGTCGTCAATTATTCCTCATTGCATGATGCTCACGCTTATGTTAATTGCATTCATGCAGGTAGGGCCTTCCGGTAAAGTGGTGGGAATTGACCACATAGATGAGCTGGTGCAGTCTTCCATTAAAAATGTCCAGGCAGATGATCCCGAGTTGCTGGCCTCTGGCCGGATTAAATTAGTGGGTGAGGAATTAAATAGCATGTGCTGGTAACTAAATATGCTTTTAGGGTAATTGCTACTAGTTGTAAAATAATGTGGTTTCTTATTGTAGATTTGAAACAGTTCTGTTTACCTTAAACAGTTAAATACTTAAATACTCTTTTTTTAGTGGGTGATGGACGATTGGGATTTCCTGATGAAGCCCCCTATGATGCCATTCATGTTGGAGCAGCCGCTCCCACACTCCCTAAAGCAGTATGCGCTTAAGTATAGTACTGCAGTTATTTAATCTGGATAACCTTCAAACATATTTGATTTAATAGTCTTATTCAAACCTGTCTATCGACAGCTCCTGGAGCAGTTGAAACCAGGTGGCAGACTAGTTTTGCCAGTGGGCCCACAGGGTGGAAGCCAAGTTCTCGAACAGTATGATCGTCAGAGCGATGGCACGTTCCTCAGGAAAGCACTGATGGGTGTCATTTATGTCCCGCTAACAGACAAAGACAGCCAGTGGCCAAGGTACATATCAGTTATGCAGATCAGACGAAAACTATTATTTTGTTTTGGTGATTTTCACAATTGTGTGGCTGTTGATTTGTTTTTTTCCCCAGTGATGAGCTCTGATTGCAGTATGGTTGCCCCTGCAAGAGATGGCGCTGGTGCTTTGGTTCATCAAGCCTTTAGGCCTAAGGAAAAGTCTCACATCCCATCTCAACCCGCTGCTTAGCAACACAATTGCCAGGATCATTCTGATTCCTGACTTGAAATTGAAGTCAATGCAGCAGTAGAGGACTCGAATAGGCAGGGCATTTCTGAGGTGATGTCCTGGGGTGCTGTTGTACCTTCTCATACCTATACTGAGTGATGAAGGACTTTGCTGAAAGGCTCCTTAGCTAAGATTTGTGTGATTTCAAGTATGCATAGTATTCATGGGTACTGCTTTACTTCTGTTCTGCTTTAATGATACCATACAGGAAGAAAAGCAATGGCAATACAGTACAGCTACCTTTGTAAAAAGTTGAACCTCTTGGATGTCTCGCTAATAAGTTATATGCCAAGGCGTTAATAAACACAAAACAAAATTACTTTTTAATTTTTGAAAAAAAAAAAGGATAAATAATGAAATAACTTTTTGTTTCAATTTTGCATGACATTCTTGAAAATGTTATCAGTTTTATGTGTTGCTAGAGTTTTGGCCTGTGTAATTTGTTTTCATATTTTCTCTAATTTACATATCTTATTGTATTAATCTACTTGTAAATAAATGTAAACTAAATGCAATGCCTTGTATTTTATTTTTAAATCAATAAAGTTGTCAAAACACTTTAGACATAAGAGATGCACTAATGTATCGCCACCAATATTTTTAACCAAATTTTTATCAATTTAAAATAATTGGCATGTCTGCTATAGCAAAAAGAAGGTTGAACTGAACTAACTGATTATTTTAAATATGCATACAAAAATCTGCATGAAGAAACTGATTGTAGATCTGTTGCATAATTCAATGTTTTTCTCTGGGTACAAAAATGTAATTCTTGCTATAACAAAATGACATGTTTATATGAATGATAGCAAAAATCTGAAAGGTTGTCATTTTGCCATTTAATACTTACAATACATACAATTCAGTAACAGAATTGACACTCGACTTATTTTGTAAAACAGGAAATCAACTAGTATATAAAACACTTTTCACAGAAAATATAATATTGTTATGGCCTATAACATATTGTGATGCATGACAATGAGTACCAAATTATTAAACTAATTAAAAATATAAGAATTTGAATAAAGCAGAAAAGTTTTTGGACCGCAAACATCTCCAATTAAATAATCATCCGTATATTTTATAAGTAAAAGTTAAAACTAATTTCCATGAAAATATATTATTATAATATGTTTAAAATATACATTTATTGTAATATTTAAAATATATTACAGATGTAAAACGTGTAAACATTGTAAAACCTTAGTAAACTAAACAAAATGTACCGGTATACAATTTTTGAAACCTTTTATTGATTCATTATAAACTATCGCCATGTTGTTGTTTATTTTTTATTCTTATTACAATTGTAGATGCTTCGAATGTAATAATAAGCATATTGTTTATGGAACGTTATTGTTCTTAATAATATAAAGATAAAAAACTTAGTAAACATATGACGTAGCGTTACGTCATCAAAACAAGACGGAAAGAAACTTGTCATTGAGCTAATGGATGGCATGGTTAACATGTGTGAAGGGGAGGGTAGCTGGTTTTAATGTATTTCTTTGCTTTGGCAAACGAGAAATAAGCCTATTTCCGAGAAAAGTCTGTCTGATAGAAAACGTAAACATTAAAACTGTGGGAACGCTACGGATGGACCAAAATGTCAGAAGAATTGATGCGAAAATAAACGACTCATTCTCACACTCGAACCTCTCCAAACGTTATGAATTAAAGTTACAACTGTGCCGCTCAAAATTGCACGCTATGGCGACTAATGAAGCGAGAGTGTCGGAGAATTGCTCCCAGAAAGATGAAAGCAGTGTTGCAGACATCACGGTTAAGACAAACTGTGGTAAACGTAAAAGCGACGACACTGATAAGCCAGCAACACAAGAAGGATCTAAAAAGCGAAGGAAATGCGGTAAACAGCGTTCAGGTGAGCGGTACGTCCCGCCTCCGCAGAAACGCAACCCGGGTGTAAGTTTCAGTCAGGAACATTTTGCAGAAACCTCGTACTATTTTGAGGATGGATTTCGCAAAGTGTATCCATACTATTATGATTTTAAGACGTATTGCAAGGGACGTTGGATCGGTAAAACTCTGTTCGAAGTGTTCAAAAGTGAATTTCGATCCGAGCCAATGGACTACTATAATAAAGCAGTGAAAGCTGGGCGGATTCGATTGAATGAAATACCCGTGGATGACCTTAACATAACACTAAAGGTAAGAGATCACATAACAACACTACTAAACCCACTAGACCTGCGTCCGAAATCCTGTAGTATGACAGTACATAATAAATTGAATAGAGTACCAATTTAATGACCCTTAAAACAGTGTGTTCTATATAGTATGTATGAGTGTAGTATGCATACTACATTTACCAATGTTCTGTGACAGTACATACTAAATTGAATGAAGTATCAATTTATTGACCCTTAAATCAGTACGTTCTATATATTATGTATGAGTGTAGTATGCATATTACATTAGCAATGTACTGTGACAGTACACATTAAATTTAATGAAGTACCAGGTTATTGACTCCTAAAACAGTATGTTCTACATAGTATGTATGAGTGTAGTATGCATACTACATTTGCCATGTACTGTGATAGTCAGCACAAGCTAAATTTATTTAGTAGTATAAATTTATTGACCCTTAAAACAGTAAGTTCAATATAGTATGTATGAGTGTAGTATGCATACTACATTCATAGTACATGCTAAATTTAATGAAGTATCAGTTTATTGACCCTTAAATCAGTACGTTCTATATATTATGTATGAGTGTAGTATGCATACTACATTTACCATGTACTGTGACAGTACATACTACATTGAATGGAGTACAATTTATTGACCCTTAAAATAGTATGTTCTAGTATGTATGAGTGTAGTATTCATACTACACTCACAGTACATGCTTAATTTAATGAAGTATCAGTTTGTTGACCCTTAAAACAGTACATTCTACATACTATGTAACAGTGTAGTATGCATACTACATTTACAATGTACTGTGACAGTACATACTAAATTGAATGGATTACAATTTATTGACCCTTAAAATAGGACATTCTACATAGTATGTGTGAGTGTAGTATGCATACTACGTTTGCCATGTACTGTGACAGTACTAAATTTAATGAAGTACCAATTTATTGCCCCTTAAAACAGTACATTCTACATAGTATGTATGAGTGTAGTATGCATACTACATTTACCAATGTTCTGTGACAGTACATACTAAATTGAATGAAGTACCAGGTTATTGACTCTTAAAAAAGTATGTTCTACATAGTATGTATGAGTGTAGTATGCATACTACATTTGCCATGTACTGTGACAGTCAGTACAAGCTAAATTTAACGAAATATATATTTATTGACTCTTAAAACAGTAAGTTCTATATAGCATGTATGAGTGTAGTAGTGTGCATTCTACATTTGCCATGTATTGTGTGGTGACCTGTCTCTTTGTTTACCTATGACATAAACAATCACCTCACAAAAATAATTACGTATGTCTTGTTAAACAAGAAAAGTGTAACAATGTGGAATGCATTTCTTGTTACATAAAAAGCTGCCTAGTAGCCCTTTTTACTGTATTTTTATTTATTAACTTTTGGCAGCTGTTTCCCTTAATGTTTTTTTTTTTGCATACTGAGGTTTCAGACATGCTACTAATTTGGCATACTGTTTTCGCATACTGTATAGCATGGAAGTATATGATTTCGGACGCAGGATTTGCGCAGCCTGCAAGCATATAATATAAAAGTACCAAAGACTTTTTGCAGTACTTTGATGTCATACACCAATCGGTATACAACCAAGTCAAACACACCTACTGTCTCAATGAATGTGCAAGTCTACATCTGCATCTTTTTTGCTCTCCTAGAACAATGACTATTTGAGAAACACAGTGCATCGGCATGAACCTCCTGTGAATGGTCAGCCCATGGAGGTTCTGGTAGATGATGGTGAAGTTGTGGTGGTAGATAAGCCTGCCTCACTACCAGTGCATCCCTGCGGACGCTACCGCCACAATACAGTCATCTTCATTCTGGGCAAGGAGAATGGCCTTAGTGGCCTCCATACAGTACATCGTCTGGACCGCCTCACTTCGGGTGTGTTGCTGTTTGCTCGTACGTTGGAGGTCTCCAAGAAACTGGACGCGATGGTTCGCGAAAGACAGGTGAGACAGAGATTGTTACCTTAATACATCTAAATTTTTCTGGGTTTTCTGTTATATCACATTAGAATTGTATTTGTGTTGGATTGGCATTGCGTGATCTAACCCACACTTAATGTTACCATATTTTGACAGTTAGAGAAGGAATATGTCTGTCGTGTGGATGGAGAGTTTCCTGATGGTGAGGTCATATGCGAGGAACCCATACTGGTGGTGTCTTTCAAGGTGGGTCTCTGCAGAGTTGATCCCAATGGCAAAGAATGCCGTACGGTCTTCCAGAAACTGAGCTATAATGGACGCTCTAGTGTAGTGCGTTGCCTGCCGCTTACAGGTCGTACTCACCAGATTCGGGTCCATCTTCAGTATCTTGGTTTCCCGATCCTCAACGATCCCATCTATGGGTCTTCTGCATGGGGTCCAAACAGAGCCAAAGGAGGACTGGTGGGTATGAGCAATGAAGAGATCCTAGAAGCCCTCATAGAAGAGCACCGTTCTAAGGAGAGTCTACATTTGTTGGATTTACCTGATGATGAAATCTCTGGAAAGCATGGAACGAAGACGGAAAGTAGTGATGGTGAACACAATAGCCAAATGAAAAGTGTACCTGAGCCAAGTGATGCCAGTTCTTGTGATGCGCCCGTGGTTGAAGGTAATGAACCATGCAACAATAGACCTTCATGTGAAACTGAAGCAGAGAAGAATGGTGTTCAGAAAGAAGAGGACTCCGTTGTAGAAGAACCCACTAAAACTGAAGCTTTTGTTAGAGATCATTTATGTGGCGAGTGTAAAATTGTGCGGCCTGATCCATCAGAGAAGGATTTGGTAATGTACCTACATGCATTGCGCTACAAAGGACCTGACTTTGAATACAGCACCCGACTGCCTGACTGGGCTAAAGAAGACTGGATTCAGGATTAAACATGAATCAGATTAATGCAACATTTCTTACCACAGCGAATAAGAGTGGACACAGATGAAAAGCATCTTTCTGTTACTGAATCTATCCAGTGAGAAATGAAAGTGGTTTTATTTTAATTTGCCAGATTTTGGCATTTTATTTTGGATTACTAGGATTTAAGTTGGCTTTACATCTGTACACGTTAATCTGAATATGATCTCATTCAACTGGAACATGCAGCAATAAAATACTGACTTTAGTAATAAAAAGAAGCTTGAATTTTTTTTAACTTAATTTCCTTTTTTATTAAAATAATTATTTTTGTATTAAATAATATAATTACAATGTCTCATGCTAAATGTCATGTGCATATACCAGTGGCAGCCAGTGACTTCTTTTTTCGAGGGCGCTCGATGCTAAGTTCGTCACAACATGTATGTAGCCTGTCCTGTGTGTGGTTCCTTATTTCAAAATATGTGTTCTGCGGATCGATGGATCCTATATGGATCATGTGTCTTGTCAAAATAAGTGCCTGCTGCAGATGCGTCTAAAGGGTTTATTATTAAAGAGACGCTCGCGTTTGCCAGATACTCACATAATCTCATGCGTAATCAGAGTTTACTGTTAAGGGAGTGCCTTGTGTGTATTTTGTGAACGTGAACGTCTCTTTTATCATAAATGGTTTTGACGCATGTGCAGCAGGCACTTATTTTAACAAAACATGTGAAGCACATGGTTCACATGACGCAACAAACACATATTTGGAAAATGCAAGCAACACGACACTCCGAACACATATTTTGAATTTGCGCCCCTCGGATGAGCAGTCACAAGCCGCCACTAGCATATACACAAAATTTAAAGGGTTAGTTCACCCCAAAATGACAATTTTATCATAAATCACTTACCAGGTCCTTCGATTGTCTTCAAAACACATTTTTAGATATTTTTGATGAAAACTTTGAGGCTTGTGTCTGTCCCATATACTGCAGTTTGATTTACACAATCAAGCCCAGAAATGAATGAAAGACATCGGCAAAAAGATCGGTGTATGATCATAATACGGTGTTTCGTCGTTTAATCATAATATTATGAAGTGACGAGAACACTTTTGTGCACAAAGAAAACACAACGAACAATTTAACTTAACAATTTGTTCTCCTGCTTGGCTGTTTAGTGCGTGTTCACAAGCAGACTATGGCGCATGCTGCTGCGTGATCTGCTGATGTTTTTCCATTTTTTTTTTTTTAAGCCATAATGCAAACATTGTAAACAATACTTAAACAACCCATATAAATGCAGAAATTACTTGCCAGGGTATTCTGTGTCTGTACACTGGCAACTACGTGAGCAGGTCATGTCAGCAGCATGCGCCGAACACACACTGAACAACCAAGCAGGAGAACATATTGTTTAATATAACAATAGTTTGTTTTGTTTTCTTTGCGCACAAAAGTTTTCTTGTCTCTTTAAAATATTATTATTGAACTACTGATGAAACACGGACCTTTTAGGCGATGTCTTTCATTCTTTGCTGGGCTTGATTGTATAAATCAAACCGCAGTCTATGGGACAGACAGAAGCCTCCTGGTTTTCATCAAAAATATCTAAAAATGGTGTCTGAAGACTTGGTAGTTAAGAACGACACAGGTGTAAGTGATTTATGATAACATTTTCATTTTGGGTTAAACTAACCCTTTAAAGGCACAATATGTAAGACTTTTCACCACTAGAGGTCGCACAATAACAAAGGCGAAGCTTAAAGGAATAGTCTACTCATTTTCAATATTAAACTATGTTATTACCTTAACTAAGAAGAGTTGATACATCCCTCTATCATCTGTGTGCGTGCACGTAAGCGCTGGAGCGCGCTGCGACACTTCAATAGCATTTAGCCCCATTCATTCAATGGTATCAAACAGAGATAAAGTTAGAAGTGACCAAACACATCAACGTTTTTCCTATTTAAGACGAGTATTTATACGAGCAAGTTTGGTGGTACAAAATAAAACGTAGCGCTTTTCTAAGCGGATTTAAAAGAGGAACTATATTGTATGGCGGAACAGCACTTTTGGGAGTACTTCGACTCGGCGCAGTAACACCCTCCCTCTCCCATTATGAGAGGGAGAAGGGGAGCGGACTTTTCAGGCGAGTCAAAGTACTCCCAAAAGTGCTATTACGCCATAAAATATAGTTCCACTTTTAAATCCGCTTAGAAAAGCGCTACGTAACTACGTTTTATTTTGTACCACCAAACTTGCTCGTATAACTACTTGTCTTAAATAGGAAAAACGTTGATGTGTTTGGTCACTTCTAACTTTATCTCTGTTTGGTACCATTGAATGAATGGGGCTAAATGCTATTGAAGTGTCGCAGCGCGCTCTAGCGCTTACGTGCACGCACACAGATGATAGAGGGATGTATCAACAATTCTTAGTTAAGGTAATAACATAGTTTAATATTGAAAATGAGTAGACTATTCCTTTAAAGCCCAGAATACACTGCAGGATTATGATGATGACACAGAAGCACAATGTCACCAGCATGCGCTAGTGGTAAACAAATACCAGTATGCAGATCCTAGCAGCAAACACACTGTGCAGTGATCAGACTGAATTTCTGACACTGTCACAGAAATCGCGACGATTGTTTCAGGATGGCAATTTTTCGTCTGGGACAGCCAATAATCGTGCAGTGTATCTCCGGCTTAAAAGAATACTCCACTTTCATAAACAAATTAAAAACTTTTGAGATAATTTAAGTACACAACTCCATGAAATATATCACACTGTGTAAGTACTTTTGGATATTTAATGACAAAAGTGTACATATTGCGGCTTTAATCAGAGTTGACCAATTTGTTGTAACTTGAAAACTACCCAGAAAACCAGACTTTATTGTAACCTTAATTAAAAATAAAACTTTATTGAACATTTCCATCATAGTTTATCTTCAGACATAAAAGGCTATCAACAACATAATTTCCACACCAGGAGGTTTTATAATACAGCTGCATAATTTCATAAACATTTTGGCACATAATTATTTTACATTTTGGCACAGTATTTTAAAATGCTTTAAAAAAAAGCAGTTGGTCTTAATGAAGTAACAAAAACGTATCTAAGAGATAAATGTACTTGCGCTACTATGATGCGTGGTCTCAGAATTTTCCTTAAAAAAAAAAAACAGATTCCACTGACCTCTGCTATATTTCCATAGAGTCCATATTCATAAAGGATTTACATCTTTGTGCACATCACGAAATAACACTTGCTACATACAACCTTTTTGCATTCTATGCAATCTTTCAGATATATACTAAACATAGAGGTAACATTTAATTTTTTAGGGATCAATGTAGAAGTACAGTGAATTAAAAATCATTTAGGGCATTAGGGAAATATGTCCTGCTGTATACTATTAAACAAATACATTTTTATAAATTGGTTCTGCCAATAAGAAATGTGTTTCGTTAACGCTTTTATAAAAAACATTAGGGTTGGAAATGCAAAATGTTTTTCAACATACAATAAAAAGGTATTTACATGCAAAATCCACAGCAGCAAGCATTACACAAAGTGTTTGTGATAGGGTATGCATAAAACGTAAAACTGCTGTAGTAGTTTTTTCATAGTGCTACTAATCTTTGATAAAGATGATTGTTGATTAAGCCTGATATATAAAATGAAAATGAAATATAAAATTGATAACAATGAATGTGAGTGTTTCGAAGCTCATGGCTTGGTTGTCAAAGATCAGGCACAGTTGTTCTCTTAAGTGTCTGCAGTTAAAGGCCCCTGAAGAAAGGCTATTTGTGGGTGCACATTCAGTGTATATGTACATGACATGCAAGAAATCATGCTTTAAAAATCAGTCCTTTACAGGTCTGAAACGATTTTTGTAAGCACTCTGTACCCCGAATAAATTTCTTTGACGTGTAATAAATGATGGGGATTGCAGAATTCTGTCTGGTTTGCATTTTCAGACAGATTCCACACTTAACTAAGCTGATTAATACAAAAGTTTAGGCCAGCCTATAAAGTATGTTGACAGTGCTGCTTAGCTGCCACCTTCACCTTTTCCTTCCCTTTTGATCCAAACATCAGGCATATCAGGTTTACTGTTGGGAAGTATCACTGGTACTTCACTTTGGGTGGACCGCAGTCTGACGGTCCCTGGTGAGGCAAGGTCATATACAGTCTCCTTCAAGGACAAACGTAAAGTGTCTCTCTTGCCGTTAAGGTGACCAGGTTGTAACTCTTCCTCTTTAACAGCTAGAGTAACTGAAATAGCAGGCTCAACATCACTTAGCCAAGTCTCATCTGAATCTTCAAGTCCCTCCATGGAACCTTGAGACTGACATGAAAGGAGTCGTTTGTGACAGCTAGCAACCCCGTCTATTGACAGTGATATTTGGTTTACGGTGTCTGTAGTCTGTGTGGTCATAATTTCTTCCATACTAGAAGAGGACGACAGAGACACATCCCAAAGTTTAAGGCCGCTGCTTGACTGGCCTCGACATTTCTTGCACAAATTCTTCTCCTTGGACGGATCTTGCGGAGGAGTGACTGCACAACGCAACATGCTCTCTTTATACGGAGATGACGTCTGAAGTGCCGGAGGTTGGTTGCAACTTTTAAGGTGCCTGTTGCACATTTCTTCACTGTCAGCTTCATCACTGATGCGATCGTAATCTTGCCTGGGACTATGTCCGCAGAACTGAATGTCATCAGAAAGGACGGAAGGTCTATTTGACAGCTTGCTGGTGCAAGTGCTATTCTCAAAGCTGTCGCTCAATTGGCAAGCCAGTGGCTGCAGCTCATACTGTTCTGGCCCTTTCCCTCCGACTGGTTGCCGCTTTCTGTGGTGCTCCTGATCGGGGCAGAGAAAACCATCGCTTTCTTTATTCACTTTTCGTCGAACACGTGAACCTGTGCCACAGCCAAATGCCCCATTAGCTGATGGACTGGCAGTCCCAGGTTCTGCAGCCGAACAAGAAGACAGTTTATTTTCGGTGGTTTGCTTTGTGACGCACGGTAGGGTTATTTTCCCACAGTTCTTTTGGGGGCCAAAGAAGCAGCACAATGACTGAAAGAAAAAAGTGCCAAAGCCGCATGCCACGCACTTCACAAGCAGAAGAAAAATCCCCTGCTTTCGGAAAAGCAATGCGGTTGCCGGTAGCATAATGATGCCCACATAAAAATACGCCCCAGCACCTGTAGCTACCGGACAACCCATTCTCTTCAGGGAATGTGCGACCCTTCCCAATCTGTCGCTGTGTGGGGCCAGACTGTATGAAATGCAGTAATTGGCTACAAAGTCAACAGAAAGACCAGCAGCTGTGGAAATGAACAGTGCTTCCACACCATTTAACTGCCATTCTAATAGCACCAGGAGTCCAATGGTAGCAAAAACACTTCCTCCCACAGCAATGGACAAGTAGATGCTTAATGGAATATTCCAGGTTGTCAGGAAGAGCAATACAAATGTGAGAGCTACAGAAAAGCCGGCCACATGTAACGTCTCTAAACTCAGACATCTCTGGAGGTCATATAAACCAAGCTGGCTTACAAACCACCCTTTCTGCAATCCCATTGGGGCTTTGGAGATTTCCACATTAAACCATGTCAGGACCTCTTGATAGAATTGTGACATTCTGCTGTAGTTAAAGCTGTAGCGTTGTACGGTTTTAAACACAAGCACAAGGGCTGTGATTCGACCTTCTGAATCAAACCTTAGGCCTCCAGTACTAGGCAAGTTGCCCTCTGCATACTGCTCTGCTACCATCATGCTAAGGCACTGTTCGAAAACACTTGTGGGGTAAGGAAAGGGAAAGTCATTGCAGCAGAAACTAAATGCATCCTCACTTTCCGAGCAACGCCGTATGGAAACCCAATGAATCAAGCTTTCGACGAAACACACATTTTCTTCGGCTGTTTCTTGGTCAGTTGTTATTTGAGAGTAGAAGCTCTGGTTTCGAATTATCCCACAAAGGTCTCGCAACCAAACTTGGGCTTCGGGACTGCTCATATTGAACTCAGGATCCAGAGCCAGAGAACCGTTACTTTTTGGATTAAAGTGATCGCCGTTGTCTGAAGGAAGGACACCCCAAATTAGCGTTAATCTCATTGGCTCATCTTCACCTTGTTTTACTCGCTCGAACATAAACTGGTGGCGGTATTCGGCATCGTATCTTTCAAAAGGATGACTGGAACGGAACAGCTGCGCTTCTTTACTCTCTGAAGTTGTCAGTTTCATGCCAGGATCCACACATGATATGTATGTTCCTCCAGCTGCTAACACTGCAAACCAACAGATCCAAATATATCTGAACTTCACTACACCACAAGGCAGAATCTTTAAAAAAAGCAAGTTCGTTGTGTCCATAAACCCTCGTCCTAATGTCCGGAGCTTCTGTTTCAGCGTGAAGAGGCAGCGCTTTCTTGAACTCGTCTCCCAGAAACCACCAGCGTTTTTTGAGCAGCAGGGATTCCATGCTGCCTTTGTGGCATGGTTTGAAGATTGCACACCATAGCGTTCTTGCAAAATAAGTGTGCAGGGAAGCCAAACAAGAGCAAATAAAGTGTTGATCAAAGAGGCACTACCAAGATATATAGCATAACATCTCACAACTGTGATGCTGCTTATGTAGCCTGAGTAATATACGGTGCTGGATGTGAGTCCTGACACTAGTATCAAGTATCCCATTTCCTGTAAAACTCGGTTCATTCTTTTCTCTGGGATAGCTGGAGGGTTGTGGCTTAGCTGTTGTTTCCAGAAATCAACAAAAGTCAGCGCGTAATTCAGACAGCTTCCTAAAAGTACGAGGGCTGATGTGAGATTAATGAGAGGAAAAAATGTCAACCGAAATGCAACCTTATAGAAAAAATATGAGGTGCCGAGTGATAATATGACAGCAACAAGTGACATCACTGCTATCAGTAACGATTTCAGATACAAGCCCATTGTGATCAAAAGCCCAAGAGCTGCGAGAACAGGATAGATAGAGTCTCGGGCCAAGTAATACTTGAAAAGTCTTTGTTTAATACCCAAATCCATTCCAGTAATGGTGGTGTTGTTATATGTGAGCTCGTGACCCTCTAGATGGTCCAGATACATTTTCATCAGCGGATCTCCTTTCTCCACCGGTAAAAACATAACACTATATTTTAGGGATGGGACTTTATATTCAACAGTCTTGGGCCCCAGGAAGTCCTTGTCCACAAGATAATGAAGAATATGGAAGATACTTGTCTGCTTACAACGGTGTGGTACGGATGCACAGCGGCCATATTTACTTCTCTCCGTACATGATGCAACCAAGCTTCCATCGTGGTAGTAAGGAGCACAGAATCTGAGCAGACTTAGACTTTCAGACACGTGCTGTGCAGTCAAATGGAAGCAAGAAGAAACATTGTTGAGAAAAGCCAAGTAGTTCCCCAGCGACCAACTCGGACAGCACTCAGAGCCGTCTAACTCTGATCGGACCTGGCAGAACTCTTTAAATTGTGTCCTTGAACGGATCTGAAATATATAAATTAAAACAGCATTGCTTACACAAAAGTACCGTTGGTATGAAATGCAATATTCTAGATCAGTGGTTCTCAAACTGGGGGCTGTGGCTCACTGGGGGCCCCCGAGATTGTGCCAGGGCCCCAGTTTTAAAACATTTTATAAAATACTTTAATTTACTATGAATTCTGTGTAATTAAATCTCAGAATAACAAGGTTACTAACCAACAGCACTACATTGTATACTTTCAAAGTTTTGTTTAATTCAATTAACATGTATTAATTAATTTAGCATGTATTATGTCATACATTTTCTTTGGGCAGGGCCACAAAGGGCACAAGTGGGGCCCACCGTACACAAGGGGGGGGATACATGGCTACAAAGTTTGAGAACTACTGTTCTAGATTTATGTACACAAAATTATGCACATTTAAACCCAGCTAAAGTAATAATTTGTGAAATTATTGTATTTTACATAAAATCATCCTACATAATGTAAAGAATTATATATCGATCTTATAATATATAGATTATGAGACTTTAACCTGAATTTCACGGCCAGGGTCACATGGTTTTGCCAGTAATCAACCTACAATTTAAATTTTTGCCTTGTGATCGGTTGACATAGCTTAAAAAACTTGAAATTGTTTAACTTAATTTGTTAAGTTAAATTAACAAAAATATATGTTAAATTGACAAAAATGCCATAAAAATGTACAGTGTGGGTTGTTTTATCCAGTGGTTGGGTCAAATATGGACATTTTCTTAGTTAATTCAAGCCAATAGTTGGTTTGTCCATATTTAACCCAACGATGGGTTGAAACAACCCAGAATTTGTAGAATGTAGATTTATAATAGATGTTATTTTTGCCCACAAAACATTGCATTAATTTCCTCCATTATAGACTTAATATCATCCCCTTTTTAGGAAATGTTGTCCTTGCTTTACCTGTGTCTGTTCCATCTGGCACATGGAGTAAATTGCCTTTAGACTCCAGAGACTAGCAGAGTTTCCGGAGCGAAAGACCAGCTGAGCATAGCGTTCTCCTACAGAACCACAGAGCGGGTTAAAAAAATATAGCCTAGTTTCACAAACATCCTGTTTTTATTGATTTATTTGATTTGGAAATTCCTGATTTGCTCACCTGGGGCATTACAAAAAAAGTTGTGCTCAGCATTATCCCGGTGCAACATTCTTCTTGAGCGTTGTTGAGTTCTGCTTGTGTCCTCTCTGTAAACAAAATAGTATTTTGAACAACAAGTAAAAATACAGTAATACATTCCTATTAAAAGCAACAAATTTGATGGTTTGTATAGTTAAGTATTAAACATTCTTGTATGAATCGTCACCAAAAATACCTCGCTGTAGTTTCTTCTGTGAGTTGCCAGGGAACTGGGGAAAGTGATTTTCCAGGTCCAGTGTTTTGCTGTAACCTCATCCACGTTGCTAGCCGGATGCTTATGTCTGTTCCACGGGGTTCAAATCCCTGTTTGGTCCGAAAAAAGATCATTAATAAGTATCTTTATAAAACTGCATTAAATTGAGGGACCTATTTACCATTTTAATAAGGACACCATCAGTAATGTATTCAAGCTGAAAATAAACTACTGTCTAGTGCGGTTCCTGCACAAATCTCTTCCTAGTAATTAAGTGTTCTTAATTATTCACAATTCAATACTTAGCACAAGTGCATCATTTTAAATATATGGTAACACTGCTTGCACAATGTTAAAACATCAGCATTTAGACTAGAGGATATAAGGCTACGTTTACTCGTGGGAGGATATTTTCATAAACGGACATTTCAACCTCCCCGGTTTCAAAATTACTTTGTGCACACATGTCAGTTTTCAGAAAAGTGTTCATTTACACGTTCCTGTGTATATATGCCATCAAGAGAAGTTCAAGCCCATTTAAGTCAATCACCGGCGGCGCTGGTGGTGACGTGGACTAGTTCTTCGTGTTGGAGGGAGGAGTTGTTGCAATAGGTGTTCAATGACGTCAAAGTACCGGAAGAGCGATTCGAAATTAGACCTCTACGTGTGATTTCTCAACTCGCTCTCGCGCTACGTTGACATCATTCGCCTGTCGGTTCTTGCGGCGCCGCAATAAGTCATACACGCATAAAATTGCTGACCTCCGAGCACTCGTCTCTGCTCCTCAACATAATGGAGCAGCTGTATTTGCAAATACAAACACACGAAACGAGTTTGCACGAACATAAATGTGATCATGGAGGTGTTTAGAGTAGCAGTCACATGTAAACATAGGTCGCTCTTTTGACGTAGGTGTGAGCTCTGGCGCATGAAGGTTGGCCGCCTAAACATCCGTTTGTCTCAGTTTAGATGCAACCGTGCAAACAAAGGTTTTCAAAATATCCACTTTGGCCTGAGTTTTTAGAAAGAATCAGTTTCAGAGGCGAAATCTACGTTTACGTGTAAATGTAGGGCGCAAATGAAGGTAAATGTCTCCGTTTTTTTTTTTCAAAATAACCATGTACGTGTAAACGTAGCATAAGACATAACACATTTCACATACTCTACCCTTCCTGTACAATTCAGGTAAAACAAAGTTTGATTTCAATTATTGATTTCACTTGAATATCAATCTTTGACTTGACCTTACTCAGTTAATAATAAAGATATCAATGTAATATTTCACAGATTTTTCTTTAAACTGATGATTTTATGTAATGTCTTTAGCTGGGTTGTCACAGGTAGGGTCGTATACAGACGTGGACAAATACTAACCGACAAAGGGTCTGAAAAGTCTGGAAGCGGACCGGATAAAATCCCAGCCAGAGAACAGGCAAAGAGAACTACTGTACACGAAATGAGTACAGCGAATGGGTATTCGGCTATGACCTGTGAATAGCTATGAAAAATGAAAAATCAATGGTGTTAAAAGTCAAATTTAATACAATTATATGGTGTATTAACCTAAATGGTACTGCTGAAATTTTCCATTTTAGATTTTATTACCATACTACTTCTGAATTGTGTCTAATAGTCTGAATGTGTCTTCATAATATGTCAATAAATCCAATTTAATCTAATATTAACCATCATAATAATAATGCATAATTTACTACGTCTGTGAATTTCGTAACAAAAGCTAAAATGGTTAAAATATGTATCCCAGCTGCCCAGTACCCTTTTAAAAAGGTCCTAATATGTACCATTAGTTACAGATATGTATACATTTGGTACCAATATCTACCTCTGAGATACTTATATGAACTTTTTAGGTGCAAAGGTGTACTTTTTGAAAGGGTACTGTGCCAGTGACATATTTTGAAACATTTCTCACAGGGTATATTATAATCAAATAAACTCTGTCATAAGCATCTCACCTCCTTGGAATTCTATATAAGCCATCATTCCTATGGATGAGAAAGACAAAGTCATTAACACAGACTGATTTCACGGAAAGTCATGTTATAGTCACGAAAAATTTGATTAGTTTATACATGGCACAAAATTCAGATTTTTTCGTGCCTTAAGCATGAGTGTCTTTTTTGTGTCCATTGCACGACTTTCTTTTTCGTTTCATTTTATGTATTGTTTTATCCTATTTTTTTTAGCATTGTCACTTGGGGTTGGGGTTAGAATCACTTTCTGTTACATTTTTACACATCCTTACCCAAACCCCAAATATAACCCCAACTCCAGGCAAAAATAGTTTTAAAAGTGGAAGATAAACATGTAGAAACCAATACATAAAAGTACATCCTAACCCAAACCCTAAATCTAACCCCAACCCCAAGCGACAATGACTTAAAAATAAGGAAAAAATTTGAAAACCATACATAAAATGACACGAAAAAGAAAGTTGTTCCATGAACAAGAAAAACAAAAAAAGTGACACGAAAAAGACATTCGTGCTCAAGGGACGTAAAAAAACTGAATTTCGTGCAATGGACACAAATAAATTAATAAAAGTTTTCCAGACTATAACACGACTTTCCGTAAGATCATCTTGCAGTAACACATTAACTGAATGCATGTTCTGTGAAAAGATACTAAGAATAGGAAAAGGCCTGGACCTCACTGTCACCATGTGACGTTGCACAGGATTGTGGTTACTGCCTTCATGAGGTCCATGAACCCAGCGGCTTTGCAATTTTTTGTGACCCGAAGGCAGATGTGATGGACTGCAGCTATGGACAGTCCTAACAGGACTCGTTGAACAGTCTGCTTGATGGAAAGCATTGATTTGACCTGTACAGACATTGCTTTCAATTGACTGGTGATGGCCACAACAGGGGCACCTTTTGTGTTGCGGTGAATGATAGCCAGAGCCTTGCGATGTTTGCCGGTTGAGTTGAGTAGAGGAGGTCGACTTGAATGTACTGCTGTTATCTTCTTGGTTTTCCTCAATCCTGACCGGACACATTTGGAAATCTGTACCGTCACTGTCTGGGTGACAAACAGAAACCTCGGGGATGTCACTGGAAGAGAAAACATCAAGAAACATGCATATTTTAATTTAATTAAGAATTTATTTCGTATAGAGACAGAGCGCAGTTATGCAAATTTGAAAAACACGCCCACAGGGGGGAAAACAATCCAACCGTCTCCATTGACTTTGTATTGCGAGAGGCCACCTCCTTGTCATTTCTGGCTTATAACAAAAAACAGAATAATGCCTAGAAACAGCTATGTGACAATATGTACAGCTAACAAGCCAAAGAACCCAGAAATAAGTTTTTAGGCAAGCCGTAAAACCAAGCCTTTAAGGAGAAAAAAGTGGATCGCCGACTAGGTTTTCCCCTAGTGGAAGCAGTTCCACTAAAAGGAGTACTATGAAAAGTGGCCTGTTTCCACTTTTGTGTCTTTAAACGCTCGTTTTTTAAGGTCGACAGCTTATAAAAACTTTTTGGCTTGTTAGCTGTACACCTTGTCACACAGCAGCTTTTAGGAATTATTCTGTTTTTAAGTGTAATCTGTAAATAAGTTTTTATAAGCTGTCGACCCCAAAAAACGAGCGTTTAAAGACACAAAAGTGGAAACAGGCCACTTTTCATAGTACTCATTAGTAGAACTGCGTCCACCAGGGGGAAACGTAGTCGTCGATCAACTTTTTTCTCCTTAAAGGCTGAGTTTTCGGCTTGACAGCTTATAAAAACTTATTTTTGGGTTTTTTGGCTTGTTAGCTGTACACCTTGTCACACAGCAGCTTTTAGGCATTATTCTGTTTTTAAGTTTAATCTGTAAATAAGTTTTTATAAGCTGTCGACCCCAAAAAACGAGCGTTTAAAGACACAAAAGTGGAAACAGGCCACTTACTCATTAGTAGAACTGCGTCCACCAGGGGGAAACGTAGTCGTCGATCAACTTTTTTCTCCTTAAAGGCTGAGTTTTCGGCTTGACAGCTTATAAAAACTTATTTTTGGGTTTTTTGGCTTGTTAGCTGTACACCTTGTCACACAGCAGCTTTTAGGCATTATTCTGTTTTTTGTTATAAGCCAGAAATGACAAGGAGGCAGCCTCTCACAATACAAAGTCAATGGAGACGATTGGATTGTTTTCCCCCCGGTGGGCGTGGTTTTCAGGTTATGACGCGCTGCGCTCTGTCTCTATACTGTCAGAAAAAATGATCCCAAGATGTCACAGGGGTAGTACCCTTTAGAAAAGTACCCTTAAAAACCTCTTCAACCCTGAGGACCCTGTCCCGGGTCCAGAATTTCGTATTTTGACTTAATATAAAATATTCTTTTAATCTTTAATGCTTCGTCATGGACCCCAGTAACACATATGAGATACTGTTTGAAAGCTTAGAGTCTCTACTTTCTGCAGATATGCATCAATTTGACATATCTTTTACTGTGAGAAAGTTATTTACACTTAATTTACACTATCACCCCCCCCCCCCATATTTTTTTATATCATTTAATATTCACATATTTCATATTTGTCAAATATGACAAACATGGGCAAGTCTTATATCAAATGAAAGCTCTCATTCTCAGGAATAAGGCTACATCGTTATTTCTGTTCTATTATCAACACATATCCAACAATCATCGAATGAATAATAAGGTAAAAAATGGTCTTTTGTAAACATATGTGAAACTTGAGTGTGGACTGCCTCAGATAGCACAGAGAGCCACAAATGATACACCATCTTTTATTTTAGGTCCTACTCTAAACAATGAGTCCATTCACAGCATTTTCTTTGGTTGTGTGCATATATAATCCCTTGCTATTTATTATATGTGCAAAACAAAAAATTAATATTTATATAAAAAATGTATTTTCACACCCTTTAGTAAAATGAGAATAACTTTTGAATGCTACATGCTAAAGAGTTCATTCTTTTTTTGGGTGTTTACTGTCTGCTGCTGCTAACAACCAGAACTGTCTACAGTCTGCTAGAGCATCCAGAACCAGAGTTATACACTATCAAAGACAGTGTTTACAACATAAAAAATAAAATTTGGTGTTTCATCATATGAAAAACAATATAAATAACAAAATTTGTCACAAACAGCAGCTTTTTATGTAACTTCAAAGGGTTTTCTTTAAAATGATATAAAGAAATTGCATTTATTCCACTGTATGTGGTTATGGGAGCACTTCAAATGTTTTTAGGCAGAAATTGTATACAAAAAGGGTATTATTCCTCCCTTCAGTTGGAGTAAAATAACTTTTGCATATATTATGATAGAGAAAAAATTCCTTTTTCCTCTGTAAGCTGACAATTGCTGAAATCAAACAAAACTGTCTGCAGGGACCTGAGATACCCAGGGCCAGAGTAATATTCTTTCAAATAAAAACATCAAAAAGCGCCTATTTATTTTTGTGTTTATTAGAAGACTGATATCACACACAACCATGTTTAGCACTTTCAACAGTGTTTTATGTAATTTCAAAGGGTTTCCTGTAAAATGATACCAAACTTTTGTATGTAAACCTCTGCATGTGGGTATGGGAAGCTTTTGAAATTGGGTAGGCCAAATCCAGGCGAAAATCCCCAAAATAGCTTCAGGGTGTAAGAAGTTAAGGTACCTTTGAGGTACTAAAATGCACTCTTTGGTACCTGTATGTACCTCTGAAGTACTTACATGACCTCTTAGGTGCAAATTTGTGCTTTTTTGAAAGGGTACCAGTTAATTTTTTATACCATATTTTGACATTTTTTTTCTGACATTTATTGATATACTATTATTTGTAATCTCATACACTTTGGTATGCATATTTCTTTGATTTGAAAATACTGTGTACAATTTCCTTCTGCATGCTGTCAGTAAATGTCTGCCCAGAGAATTGTTTGAGTGCTGGCAACGTATATTAGATTAGCAATGATGTCTAAAAAATGTAACGGTGAAACGCTTGAAGACCCAATTAGGCCAAGAGGGAGTGACTCTGTCAGCTTACCCTGTCAAATCTCATAAAAGCCTTTTCAGATGGGATGAAAACTCACTTGTAACTCCAACCCAAATGCACAGGATGTGAATATGTTATAAAACAACAGCATAAAAGTAGCCTACTGATAAATAATGTAAATCACCAAATTTTTTTCTCTTTTGTTTAGTCCCCAATGAAATGTAAACGCTTTTATCAGATGTTATTATGCTTAAATTTTACAATTGAAATTCAATTTGTGATCAGTATATAGAAACTTTTTATTTAACCCTGCTTTTATTTATCACACTAGTATATTTAACTAAAGTTATTATGAGGTTCGGTAATAAAAAAAAACTATTCTTTTACACCTTAGATTTCCAATTTTTATTTATACTTTCGCAATATTGTATCAGACTTTTATTAATACCCTGCCGATAAGCTATGCAAATATTAAATCACATGACTGTAACAGATCAGCCATCTCTGTGTCGAAAGGTTAAATTTCAAATCTTTTTAAGATTTTAAAATTATAAAAATGATGCGGGCCAAACTTTAACCCATATTTTTAAATGTAACATATTTTAATTTCATATCCATAATTCCACTATCCCTTTAAAGTAAAGCAGTATTGACGTTTTCAGCATAGGTACACAAATTGCTCACCAAAACAGACCACTTTTAATAAACTACTGTTTACTTTACAAAGGTTAACAGTTGCATCTGATGGTTTATCATGTGCACATGCAGCAAATGTTTGATGGTTATCAGAAGGAGAACAGCCTTAATTTAATTGGACGGCTCTGCAGCTGGTTCATCTGCGACCCAAGACACAGAGGTGATTGTTGTGTCCTGTCAGTCTCTAAGGATGACTTTGGTTCAACAGCACACAAATAAAGAGAATAGAAAGCTTGTAAAGCAATTTTTTGATAAGAACCTGTCATTAAAATGTCATGGGTTTAAATTTGTATATATTTAAATAAAACCCAGATTCCCTAATATGCTGTGGTTTGCATTATTGCCAAATTATTTTGCCCATTTTCATAACTTTTGGCTACTGTACAGTGCATGATTTGCTTCAGGCAACTGAAAAATAATTGGAGTGATTCACAAGCATGAATCAGTTTAGTAATAATTTGCTTACAGATACATGGCATCTTGTTGCACATCATGACACAATATGCCTTTACAAATTTTACTGCAATTGTTTAGTCAAATCTTTTCTACTCAAGATCTAGATTAAGTCCTATTTCATTTTGCGTGCATGTGCAATATTTTAATGCTTAAGAAAATATTTTCTTGACACCAATCTCGCAGGTATGTTTGTGGCAGTTTAACTCTGGGAGATGAGCTTGCTTTTGTGTAAGATATGTGCGGCCATTTTAAGAAAAATAAACAACAGATAATAACATGGTAGAAAACCTTTAATTAACAAATCAAAGGCTGCTTAGAAGGCCAATGTGTGTCTCGCATTGGAAAATAAAGACATGGCTTCTCCATGCAGAGAGGGTCACATTCAAACATGAATCACTGCTGCTTCGTCTGGATCTTCTCCATCAAACATGGAGAATGTATCTTGCCATCTGTTCAACATTTCTTTCATCTCCAGAGACAGATTTCATCAGTAACGTTAATCTTTCAGTGTTAACAAAACAGAGGACCTGCATTCTGCCATGATGAACAGAGGGCCTTCAGCCATGATGAAACAAAATGTCACACTATGAGTACAGATGAGTCCTTAAAAATAAAGGTGATAAAAGGGTTCTTCGCAGTGATGCCATAGAACCCTTTTTGGTTCCCAAAAATATTTATGTGATAGGTTTTTAAAAGAAACACTTTTTATAGTCTTTAGATTTTTTTCATGCAATAGAAAGGTTTCGTGGATGTTAACAGTTCCTTCGCTGTAATGTAAAATGTTGCTGTAATTATGCAACTGGTTGCCAGTAACTTACTGTAGAAGATAAAGACTGAAAATGTTTCATGTTCATTTAACTTTGAAGCAACTGTTGCCAGTAAATAACATAAATGTAAAATCTACAGTAAGTTACTGCTAGTTGCCAGAAATACCCAGTAATACTGTAATTTCTACCGATTTTTTTTCAGTGTTGTGAAAACATACAGCTGAACAAAGATCCTATTTATGAAACTTTTTTTAAGAGTGTGGCTCACTGTCGTCTGTATTATTAGAATAACTTTAGAAAGAAGGAGAAAGGCAAATAAATTAAAAATCTGAGAATAAATGTTGGATTTTAGTATGAGCCATGATCCATGCAAATATCAACCTTACCATTAAAAAATAATACAAAAGTTTTAACCAAATGTTTTTAAAGCCACAACATGTAGATTTTGACCACTAGAGGTCACAATAACACAATAACAAAGGTGAAGCTTAAAGGAAAACACCACCGTTTTTCAATATTTTACTATGTTTTTACCTCAACTCATATGAATTAATACATACCTATCTTTATTCAATGCGTGCACTTAATCTTTGTACAGCATGTTGTGAATGTGTTAGCATTTAGCCTAGCCCCAATCATTCCTTAGGATCCAAACAGGGATGAATTTAGAACCCACCAAACACTTTCATGTTTTCCCTATTTAAAGACTGTTACATGAGTAGTTACACAGGTAAGTATGGTGGCACAAAATAAAACGTGTAACTACTCATGCAACAGTCTTTAAACAAAACGAGTGATGGAAATGCCAAATTTCGAAGAAAAATCCCTTAATTCACAAAAAGTTTTTATGCTCGCTTGAGGTGGCTTTTGACTTATGCAGAAAAGAGTAAATACGAATAATGGGAAATGGAAACACATTTGCCAAATAAATTCTGACTTAGCAAACATTTAACCCACGTGCCTCGGCTGCTTTTGCTGATGTATTTGGCAAGCCCCTGGACATTTTATGAAGCACTGCAAAAGTTTAAAACAAGGGCAGCTGTCCAGAAGTAGTTTTGAGGGAAAAACACCAAATTTAAATTTACTGACAAAATAAAGAGGATTCGTTAGACTCAGTTCAGGTTATTGCTTTGTTTTGTTTACTGGTGGTCCATCCTGATCTCAAAGAAATCGTGCACATTTTACAAATTGGCTAATTCTTATCAATTCATATCAAGTTAAGTAAAAAACAACAAAAATGAAACTAAACCCCTAACCCCGCACTTAACCCCCGGCGTCATAAGGGTCAGGGCAAATCGTACCAAAACTTACGAATGTGGTCGTATGAATTGATACGAATTAGCCAACTCGTAAAATATGTAAGATTTTTTTGTGAGATAGCGTTGGCTGGTCACTAGGTTACCAATAAATTATTCGCACAAAGAACTGGATGAAAATGCACCTAATTCACATTACTTTTCTGTTTTTGCGAACTTTGAAAAGATTCGCTTCATGTTTGGATGGAAACCGAGCGACTGTGCAAGTTGGTTTTAGATATTTTATTACAAAAATCTTACATATTGTGGCTTTAAACATACTGATATCTCAGATATTCGGTGGCTTAAAAATCTTTGCAAGTGTTTTTTTAATTCTTTAAAATTAGTCAGGTAAGCACATCAGAATTGTCACATCCGTTGTTTTTTTATCATAAATGTGCGCACTAAAATGTTTATAAAATAAATATTTTAGATTTTTAAAAGAGCCAACCCTACTTCATTTGTGGACCATTATTGGTTCTGCTTTGTGCATTTTTATTCACAGAATTTATATACATTTTTATACATCTCTATCATTAGAGGTCTATTAAAACCTAAACAGATGAATGAATTTATTTGTAATAAAATGCCAGGTTATCTGTGGGTTATTAGAACATAATAAACTAACACCTATTGATGTAACCTACGTTCTGTATGCAATGTAAATCGCTAGACAATTAACCCAACAAACATTTATAATATTTAGTGCAAGCTTATTCATACTTTCCATTCGCTCCCCAGTTTAAGTGACACCCAGGGAGTATTTCTCTATTGTAAACAAAAGCCAAAGTCCAACTGCACGAGAGACATATTGAAGAGGCGACACGGTCATAAATAATCCTAATTATTATTTGCAAAAAAAAAAATCTCTGTGAAATTATGAATTATGACTTCGGGTACAATATCACGCACGTACCTTTGAGGTGGCTCCTGAGAAAATCGCTGTTTTGTAGATAGGTCGATGGTTTCAGCATCATCGCGATCTCTAGAAATAGACCCTGTATCCATGCTAACACTGGCGCTTTAAATATCCAACTGGGGACCGTCTGTCACTATTAAATCTGTAATCTGTGCAATGTATCGATTTGGAGATGCAGTCGTGGTGTTAAAGGCAAACACTACGTTTGCTGGAGTATGTAGGCTGGTCCATCGTCTCTTATTGGATGTCGCTGTGTGATCGAGGTGTTGAACGGGCGCTGTTCACCCGAGGGTGGTGCTGAAGAACACAACAGATTCGCATCATGATTCGCATTAACATTGCATAGATATAGGTGTGTCTAAAATCATATTTAAATCTTTTTGTATTTTTCCAGGCACTCTTACTGCGAGAAGGTGCAATGGTGTGCTGCATATGATACAATGCAGCGTTCCTCAGTTAATTAATTTAATGTATAATGGAATGGACTGTGTATAATTCAATTAGTTACAACATTAAGTAATGTACTTCATATATATTTCAGTTCAATTTCTATGGGACAGCAGACATTTAAGAAATTAGCTACAAATTATTACATCAGATACAAATGAGGTTACAAATAGCGGTTAATCAAATCCTAGCAAATTACACGGCCACTTAAAAATATAAAACTCGATATAAAAACCATTTAAATAGCAGTATATTCACATTTATGATTTTACGATTGATATTATTATGACCCATTCTCTCAATATATATATATATATATATATATATATATATATATATATATATATATATATATATATATATATATATATATATATATATATATATATAAATTATTTTTTTAAATACATGAGTAGGCCTGGGTTTTGTAATATTATGTTAATAAAACAAACACAGTTACTACTAGAGTCCATTTGTGCATGCACTCTTGAGGTTTCTTAAATTATGTTTGTTGGGCTGTTTGGGTCCATAATTTTTTATAGACTATAAAAATGTATGAATGAAAGTTTTTTTTCGACTGAAAGATTCTGAAACAAAAATGGTTCTTCCACATTGTTTGAAAAATTGTCAAAATATGTCACTGGGCAGTATCCTTAAAAACATTCCTATTGTGTTACATTAGGTACACTATTATACATTAGGTATGGATATAATATTACCTTTGAGATACTAAGTTGTATCTTTGATGTATTAATACAAAGTATTTGGGTGCAAAACTCTACTTTTTAAATACAGTGTATGGCAACACTATGAAGAATTGAGTGTGTATGCATCACATCATGTATTTCTAAAGTGGCACATTTCTAACAGTGAATAGTGATGTAAGCTAGATTGTATATTTTCTCAGCGTATCTCAAGACAGAAAGACAAATCTCCCTAATAAAACTGTGAGAAGGAAATGTTTCCCCTGGCAAGTGATATAAAGCCTATGTGTGCATTATGCATCTAAATAAAATTGCAAGGCTCCATTCTTAAAATGGTTTATTTAACGTGTGCCAGGAGTTTCTGATTATTGTGTCTCTACATTACAAAATTTGTCTTGTTCTGAACCTTTAGTCTGTGTAACAAAACTTACAGTTAAAAAACTATAAGTTATTCTGCAACTATAGATTATAAATATTATTTTGTAACAGGTACACAAATAATTTTATATATATATATATATATAAAATTGTAAAATATAAAATATATATATATCTGTTAGAGGTAAAAAAGTGTATTTCTATTTTTTTATCCTTAATAATAAAGAAACTTAAATACATATTATCAGATATTTTAACCAAAAAACTGTATTTCAATTTTTTTAATCCTATATATATATATATATATATATATATATATATATATATTTTTTTTTTTTGGGTTAAAAAAATTGAAAAACACTTTTTTGGTTAAAATATCTGATAATATGTATTTAAGTTTCTTTATTATTTACATTAGTAAACTGTAATATACTGTAGTAATTATAATATAATATTAGGCCTATAGCCTATATAGTATTATGTGGTATTAACTATGATAAATTGTAAAAGTAAATACTGTAGCATAGTTTACTGCAATATTATATGGTGAGGTTCAAAAACAATATTACCTAGTAATTTTACAACTGTTTACTGTTGTAAATACTAAAGTACACTACTGTATTCACGAGTGTCCTTTACTACCCTCTGCTGACATTAACATGTAAGCTTACGTTGGCTTTATTTACGTTTGAATATCTGAAGAAACATATGCTCAAGACATAAATAATATGGTAGAGGAATATAAAGCCTCTTTTGTGTATGTGTCAAGCGCTAGGCGGTGATGTCGAGGTTTCATTATGTGAGAGGGGATTATTTTGTCCATCATCAACAAGACACGCCCAATGGGCGTTCCCGCAGCTCATATTGACTACACTACATTACAGTGCGCGCTACGATATGTGTGTCATAAAGAAGTATGAGCGAATTCGGAACCGAATGACAGTGTAAATTCACAATGACTTTCTCAAAGACTACCTTCAGCGTTTTTTTCTTTGTTGCTTTGTTGTTTTTGGCTTTAACAGTTGTTTTAAAACAATGGCACTTTGGTGTGCGGGAGACTTTTGGTGATGCTGCTGCGCCAGATGGTTTAACTCCAGTGCGAAACAGATTGCTTCAACAACTTGAAGAAAGACAACAAGAACTCGAACAACTTTGCATCTCATCTGATAATGTGCCAACAACACTGGGATTTATGGATCCACGGACTCCTGAAACGGAAATTGGATGCGAAGAACTTAGTGGAGTGAACGCTGTTGACTTTCTTGGTTCGGGTTACACTAAAACAGTTTTGAAAGCAGCGTTACCTGAAGGACTCTTTGTTGCGCTTAAATCCGTGAACCATCAAGGGACTGACATGAGACTGTGCATGGAGGATTTTAAAGACCATCAGAGCTGTCACGAGCTTGTATCTTTCAAACTGAGGAAAGAGATTGTGTTGTTGCAAAGACTTCAGCATCCCAATATTATAAAGGTAGGAAAAAACTAAACTGCCCCCTGTTGAACTTTAAGGTAGCTTGTGTGGGTTTAAATTATAAATATGCACAATTTTGAGAAATTTTGCACGACCAGTTTTAAACACACTTTATATATTGTGATTTAGGAATAGACACATATTTGCCCTCTGTTGACTTGAAGTAGTTTGCGTAGATTTAAATTAAGAATATAAAGGCTGTCCATTTCCAAAAAATTCACTTTCGTACCATTCTTACTTTTAAAATATTGTGATCTTATTGAATGATGTGATTTTTAGTAAATTGTGACAAATGATTAAATATTTTTTATTCCAGTTCAAAGGTCAGTGTCAGGACAGCGCTCTGGTAGGTGGCATAACAGCAGTTTTGGAGCAGGGGATGCCACTACAGATGATCCAGCTCCTGCAGAGCCCCTGGGAAGAGCGCTTTCGGGTAAGAACACAACCCCCAACCCTCCCATGGAGTGTTAATCAGAAATTCCCCACCCACAGTCCCCCACAGGGCATACCTGGGGTGGGGGTGGATGAAATTCTTTGGCCTGGATGGATTAACCGGAGCCCCATCTCCATACCGATCAATCCTGATCGAATGCTTGTCTGTCTCAGATGTCCATCTTTACTCTTATTTGCCCTGATCATTTGTTGTCAGCGTACTGTGGAGGGCAGATGATTTCTTTCATGTTCATTTTGGTATTTAAGAAGCAGGTGCTGACACCCTATGCCTTTTAAGGTATCGAAATGCGTTTAAGCTAAAGGGACTCCTCACTTTACGGTCTTATTTTCTTTGAAACGCATTAACACATGGTCGGGACTATTCAAAAGGTGTTTGGTTTCATCTAGTCATGTTTTTGAACAACGGTGGCTACACGGGGTGACTCAATACCTCGGCTATGCTCACTAGTGTTATAAAATACGATTAAATTAAGATTTCAGTATATACAAATGTAGAATATTTCTGCATAGCTGTTGTGTACAAAATTGTGCCCATAGATAGATCAGCTAGTCAGCGACAGCTTTTATTATTGGTTCTAAAGGATGATTTGGGTGTAAACAACAGTGCAAATCTATAAAAAACATTTATTTAAATTTGCTGTCATTTTTAACTTTTGATTTGCTTTGTGCTGCAGGTCTGTCTTGGTTTAGTGAGACTTCTTCAGTATCTATCCTCCTCACCGCTGGGTTCTGTGGCCCTGCTAGATTTCCAGCCTCGGCAGTTTGTGATGGTGTCGGGAGAACTCAAGTTAACCGACTTAGACGATGCAAGTATTGAAGAAGCAAGATGCGAGGAAGACTCAGACTGCCTACTGCAGTTTCCCCTCCGCAATTTCACCTTCAGATGCTCTTCTTCTCGGATCTGTGAAGGTTTGAACGAGATGAGGAACCTCTACAATGCCTACAGGTGAGAACTTCCCACATTCCATCTTTATTGTCTAACCCATATAATAAAAGAGTCTGGCTGGTGTGAAGAGTTATGATTGTACTTGTTATGATTAATCATCCGAGTGTCAGAGCATCATTTGCGGTGCGTTGATCTCACAGCTTGATTTGCCACACTGCTGTTCCAGGCACAGGAAATTATATACATAAAGTCATTATTTTCTTTCCCAGGTATTTTTTCACCTACCTACTGCCTCATCAGGCTCCCCCAGTGCTGAAACCCCTTGTTGAAAAAATTATGAACTCCACGGGTGAGGAATAGTACCTTATTTTCTGTAAAACTGATTTCGGGATTTATGAAGTCAATTTGGCTATCGCAGCTGTAATATGAAAGCCTATTTTTATATTCTTGTTACAGGGGATTTGAAGCAAAGCATTAATAAAACGCTGGTTGACTTCGAAGAGGTTTTGCATGTGTACAAGTCCGGCTTGCACCTGGAAAATGTGCCACCGTTAATAACCAAAGGTAATGCATTGATTTATTATATGCGCTTATTAATCATAACAGAAATAATCTTGCGTGATGAGAAGCATGTTTCCAGCACCGTAAACCAGATGTACTTCTGTCATAAAACATGTGTAACTCAATCCATCTTCAAGGATGAGTTTCGTACCCTGCAAGACTTTCAAGCGCCTCTTTCTTTGACTCCCTCTGTGTGAGCTTTGACACCTATAAATCACATGACCAAAGTGAAGCAGCACAAATGCGTTAAGACACCAAGCAAATTCTCTTAAATGTTCCACGAGTAAACAGATATTTACTCCCCTTTCTTGAGATTCGATATACATGTCTTTTGTTTTCCCCACAAATTGGCACGCACACACATTTGGTAACACGAGATTCTGCCACCTCTGCTGTGAAAGAGAAAGCACAAGTTCTCTCAGGGCAAGCTAATATTTTGCAGATGGGTGTTGAGTGGATCTTGAAATGGTTTTGATGCATTTTTTTTTCTTTGTGCAGATTATGCTGTCCTGAAAGGAATGAGGAGTGTTGGAAATATGGAATACAGATGCTGGCCGTCGTACAACGAGCAAGGCTGTGTGCTATCTGTGCACAGTGCCAGAGAGGCGGCGCTCATTTGCAGCTCTCATCCGCAGTGCACAAGCTTCTCTTTGAGCAATGAAAGAACATGGACAGGTCAGTATCCAAACTTTAAATTTTTATTATAATAAATGCATATATGTGATTGCATGAAGCTATAATTATAGCCACAATTTTGTTATTTTGTGTAAAATAAATAAATAAATGAAGGGGAAACTTCAAATGTGGTTAGGTGGAAATTGAATACAAAAAGGATATTATTCCTCCCTTCAGTTGGAATGGATTAACTTTTGCATACATCATGATAGAGAAAATTTTTAAAACTTTCCTCTGTAAGCTGACATTAGCTGGAATCAAACATTGCAGGTTTCTGGAGCACTCAGGGCCAGAGTTATACACTTTTAAATACAGACTTTAGAAGAAAAAAAATCAAAAACCCTTTTATTTTTGCATTTATTAGAGGACTGATAACACATACAACCATGTTTAGCACTTTCAACAGTGTTTTATGTCATTTCAAATGGTTTCCTGTAAAATGATACCAAACTTTTGTATGTATACCTCTGCATGTGGGTATGGGAAGCTTTTGAATTTGGGTAGGCCAAATACACACCGCAAAAAATGATTTTCAAGAAAACATTTTCTTAGTATTTTTGTCTTGTTTTCAGTAAAAATATCTAAAAATTCTTTAAAATTATTTCTTGATGAGCAAAATGACTCAAGAAAATAAGTCTAGTTTTTAGACCAAAAATGTAAAATTTAAGTGAATTTGTGCATAAAACAAGCAAAAAATCTGCCAATGTGGTAAACAAATTTTTCTTGAATTTTTCTTGAATTTAGTATATAAGAAAAATGTTCAAGATTTTTTTGCTTGTTTTATGCACAAAATCACTTAAATTTTATATTTTTGGTCTAAAAACTATACTTATTTTCTTGGGTCATTTTGCTCATTAAGAAAAAGCATCTTAATTTAAGAATTTTTAGATATTTTTACTGAAAACAAGACAAACATACTAAGAATTTTTTTTCATAATAATGTATTTGTATGGAGACATTTTTGATCTCTTATAGGTCATAACATTACAATATTGCAAAAAATTTGCTTTTACAATGTAGTGCCATGATAATATGTGACCCTGGATGGATCGCGGCTATTAGGATATTATGTAAAGATCATATTTTGTAAATTCTACCATAAATATGTTAAAATTTTATTTTTGTGAGTGGATGTTGTTCAAGACTTCATTTGGATTATTACTTTAAAGGTGATTTTCTCAATATTTAGATTTTTTGGCACCCTCAGATTCCAGATATTCAAATAGATGTATCTCGACCAAATATTGTCATAGCCTAACAAACCAAACACCAATAGAAAGCTTATTTAGTCAACCTTCAAATATGGTATACATCACAATAATAAAAAAATGATTTGGGTTTTGTGGTCCAGGGTCACATATGTGTTCCCTCTTAAGCCAAATATGATCTTGTTTCTTTTTAAAAAAAATGTATTTAATAAAGGTGTAAAGATGAATGAAATACATAGGTTACCCTTAAGACAGACATCCAAGCAGTAAAACAATCATATAAACATATGTTATTTGCATTTATGAGTTAAATGGTAGCAATAATCCATAAAGGCCTCAGAAACCTTAAATAAATCTTTTTTTGATAAGCATGATTATGCGTTGACTACCTCTATTCTGCATTATAAATCTTCTGAACATACGTCTGTTGTGTCTGTTTGGAAAATGCTGTGTCTAACCCAAGGGCTCGCCTTGCCTTTACTTGTCTGCAGGTCGACTTCTTGCCTCTTTCAGAAGTGGCTTCAGCCATCTGGTTCCAGATGTGAACTCGGCAGTGTACATGAGGAGAGTTAAAGCCTCGGGAGCAGTGCTTTGAGAAAGAGAGAGAAACTGGGGGAAGGGGAAAAATTTTAGACAAATGAATGTGTTATATTTGTAGGCAACTTTCTCAACAGCGTTTGATCCCACTGCCAATCCTACACGCTGCCAAGGAACGTTTAAAAGGATTTCCCTTCAGGTATAATTAACCTGTGGATACAAAAGGAGAAAGAAAAATACTGCCTTCCAACTTTTTTATTTTCCTTCTATGTTGCGTTCACATGGCACGGTCCAATGGAAGGACATTGAGCCTATTCTGCGCTGAGTAATGCCTGCAGGCGGAAAATGAAAACAAGCTCTTTCACAGATTTGCTTTGATGTTAATGAGGCCAGAAGTTTGCTGCGTTTTGCTGGATGCCAGTATGTGCCGAAGACCGTGTCAATAGGCGGAAAACTGCTGAAACCACAGAAATGCAGGAATGTTTAGTGGGAACCATTGTTCTTCCAGCATTACCCTATGTAGGGTATATGTATGAATGTATGTAATAACTTTATATATATATATATATTTCCTTAAATTGTTTGATTGATAAAAAATAGTTTGTAATAAAATATTTTTTCAAATATTTTGACCCCACTGCATGTATTATGTTTTATACTTCCATCCCTTGGATGTTTCATGTTCTTTCAGAGAAAGAGATACACATGCCATTTGTTTGGATATGCTTATTCTGCATTCTGTCTTGTTTTTATGACTTTATCCACAAACTATGTAATAAAAATGTTTTTATTCATTGCTTGTATTTGTAAGACCGTTTGTTTACTTTAACACAACAGTGAACAGAAGAAAAAAATGCAAGTGGAATTTCTAGTGATTTTGATCCCATTAACGTCTTTATTACCATCTGAATATTGTCAATGCCTCAGTAATTCACTTCTTTGGTGCTGTCAGTCTTTACCTTCCACCAGTCTCTGCTTTTATTTTACAAACATTTCTAGGAAACCTCCACGACACACGGCGGCTTCACAAAGTTTATACAAAACCCTTCAACCGCTTGCTAATAAATCACTTGCAGGGTCATTATAGTTTAATTGTTACATGTAAATGCAGCTTGTTTGGGGAGCCTTTCTCATGGAGAAGCGAAAAAACAATGGCGCATTAAGAACAATTAAAGTAAATCTGCTGTTAACACATGAATAGAGCAGCCATCTGCCCTAGTTAGGGGTTTCCATTCATGGGTACATAGATATGCACAGATAAGCACAGGGTTAGTCTATGGTTTCAGGGGCAAGAGATCTTTAGGTGGGCCTTTTGCATTCTCCTGAAGGTCCTGGGGTTTGGCCACTGATAAGATCTTATCCAATTATTCAGCATTATCTGGAACACTTAAAATGAGAATAAAGTTAATGAAGAGTGAATCAGCAATGACAGAATTAACCAAAGGTTTACCCACCATGCAAAGCGATAAAATCATCTTGATGTGCTTATTTGAGGTGCATGCCACAATGCTTATTTTGTGGCATCTAAAGTATTTCAACAAGCACAAAAAAGGGTTGTAATCTTTGATACCACAATTAAATTGATGGATTCTGCTGTGTTTATTTTGGCTTTGACGTGGTAATGGCAGGCATGACTCGTAACTCACAAAAAACAGAACACATGGAAACAATGAGCGTCTTACACACTTACAGTATATGCCATGAAATCAATTATATCTATCATATTTATCGTTGGCAATTCTGTTTAAATCCTTCTTTCTATATTAAAACACACTTTAAATTCCTATTTCAGACTTTACATCATCATACAGTATATTTTAAACCTTCAAAGTTTATTTCTCGTGGTTGTCTCAAAAGAGAATACAAAGAGGGCTTTTCCTTTCTTCTTTACCTCCCAGTGTCTCAAATATAGTGGGACTCTGTTGCTGTGGTTTTAACTGACAGCTGGGCAGTTGTGTGGTGTTGAAGTAGATTGTTATTGCGGCCCGCTTTTTCGCTGCAATTTTGTTTCTTTAGTTTCCAGTTTCACTCAAGTTATTTCTATTACTCTTATTCATGAACTCCATCTGGAAATGATGTAGCCCAAAAGCAAGCCAGAGCGCTTTAGAAATATGTTGCATTAGTGTTTGTAAAGCAAAAAATAATGATTTCTGTGGAGGATATAGCTCTCTTCTTGTATGTAGATGGGCTCTGTTTTAAAAGTATGTGGATTAGATTGACATTACAAAACGAGCATTTATTTATTTAATTGTATAATAGTATGATTGACTTAAAAAGTATTTTTGGAACAAAAGGTATATTATAAGGCACAATATTGGCACAAAATATATACTGTAAATACATTTACACTACACTGCAAAAATGACTTTCTTACTTAGTATTATTGTCTTGTTTTAAGTTCAAATATCTAAAAATTCTTTAATCAAGATGCATTTTTTTTGCTTGATGAGCAAAATAACCTAAGAAAATAATTCTAGTATTTAGACAAAAAAATATCAAAATTAAGTGAATTTGGGCATAAAACAAGCAAAAAATCTGCCAATGGGGGAAGACACAAAATCTCGAACTTTTTTCTAAATACTTAATTCAAGAAAAATTTCTTACCCCTAACTTAGTTTTTTTGCTTTTTTTAATAACACATAATTGATATAAATGAACTGATGTAAAAACTATAGTTTTAACTATTTTTTAAAAATGAAAACAGAAACAACGCTTCGAATGAATAATTTTATTAAATGCGTCGGACATTTTAACGTTACGTGAAAAGAGTATTGACTTCATCCGTAGGACGTCAAAGTACCGCGAGAGCGGTTCGAAAGCATACAAAGCAGTCGGGTCTCTCGCGATACTTGACGTCAAACGCATGGCAGTCTGCATACTGACACACTTTTTTTTAATAAATTGTCACTTCACGCGCATTATAAAGTGACAGAAAACGGCGATTCAAAGTTTTGCCGCGATACACCGCTACTGGGGGGGGGGGGGGGGAGTAAAACTCTTATGAAAACAGACGCTACTAGATCGCCTTTTAGTTGTTTCTCGCTAAACTAGACATTTAGGTTGCTCAATTCAGACATTTATCAAAACACACAAAAGATTTAGTCATATTTCATGACTATTAACAATGTTGTTATTAAAGTCAGAATATAGAGTACAGTAGGCTAAGCTACAGTCGAGAAACGTCCTGGGAACGTCTGAGGAAAAGCTCTAACAACTAAAGCATGGGCTGGCAATGGCACTAATAATAAGGCTAACTCCCTTAACAGGTAAGTTAACATCTTCTTTTGTTCCCACCCAAAGTTTAGGATTAATGTGTTTCAAATTCAAAAAAACTGTAGTAAAGCCTCGAGGCACTGCTTGCATTTCTGCTTCAAGAGCATCTTGGGATTTTTCTTTGAAGGTAACCCCCATTCCTTCTCCCTGTCCTCCTCAGATGCCTTTAAATCTCCACAGTTTAGGGTTATCTATCAAAGCAGATAAACCAGGGCTATTTTCTACTACTGTAGACTGACACACAGCTTCTGTAAATCCTTTTCTGTCTGTCTGTCTTTCTGTCTGTCTGGTTGGCTGGCCTTTCTTCTGCCCGAGGCCTGAACACAGGAGACGATTGCAGGGCTATAGAAAGCTGCAGGCCTGGTTCTGGGTCAGCTGGTGAAGAAATTAAAGCTTGGAGCCCTTTGTTTCGAAAGGCTTTCCAGCTCTGCCTGTTTTACAGATTCTCAAGTGTAGATAGATAGACAGACAGACAGATTGATTGTTCCCATGTAGACATTGAGATGTAGTAGCATTGCAACATAGCAGAGTAGTGCACATGTACATATACTGAATTTAGAAAAGTGTTTGACATGAACAGATTGTAGCTCAGTAGATATATAGGAAAGTGGTGGCTACGGCTGCAAAAAAATGCAAATGTGCATATTGCAATGGTTTGCAGTAACTGAATGATTTTAAAACTTAAAAAATATTATGTATAGTCAGCCTGATGCATATAGCAGAGAGATTATTGTATTGCATATCGTACAGTGCATTATTTAGTAAGTTATTACATATCGCACCCCCAATACTGTGCAGCCCTAATGGTAGCTGTTAGTTTAAATCGTATATGTGATTTTATTATTTAATACTTTGCAGTTGCCGTTTTTGCTGTTGTACACAACTAAAACTTAACCAATTTAATGTGAATGTAAAAAAAAGTTTGAGCAGAATGTCCATATATACTGTTTCCATGTAGGCTAACGTGTTCCAGATGTTTCCTTTCTGCATTTTCACATTGAGACCGATTTACATCTAGCTGTCAAATCAAAGTACTATTGCTGTATGTTTTCTTCAACTGTGATTAACAAAGTTCAGAAATCCCAAACTTTTTAGTTAATAGTTTTGTATAAAAATTTAGTAGGCACACGCACATCATGTTAAGTCTCTGCTGTAATTACCCGATTGCCCCAATATCCATAAAACAGTTAAGGAATCAGTCAGGAGACTGTTAAATTTGGCACCATTAGGAGTTCATTAGTCAGCATCATTACAATAGGGCCTGTAATTTTCTTTCAGGAATATTAATTAAATGCAAATCACAACCAAATGGACTAATGAGTCATGAAACTGGCTTTCTTGTTTGGGAAGTTCTGGCAGTGCCGTACGACACCCTCCAGCTTAAGGCCGGCTGAAGTGAAATGTCCTCCTTCTTTTAAAAGGACGTATAATATCTAGAGACGTGTAATTTTTGGTGTTGTAAAGTCTGTCATGTGGACAAACGGGCAGAAAGGCCTCTTTAAACACTATTTGGCGTGACTCTCTGACTATTTACGATCAATTTGTGATAATGGGCTCCAATTTCGTGTGTTTCAGAAGTACATTAGGGCAGTAAAAGTAATTTTCAGTGATTACTTTGAGAAAACAACCAGAAGGCTGATCCAGACTACATGGGGCTGGAGAGGTTGCTGGAGAGGTAGGGGGGGGGTTGAGGTTACGTTTTTGACATGGGGGTGTAGTTACGTTTGGAGAGTGAAAGAACTTTTGCAAATAAGGATTCAACCATGTGGAGATCTCAAAGTCCTGCAGAGCCTGGGGATCGAGCCAAGGGAAACTGATTCAGAACCATCTGAATCAGTTTCATGTGCTGCATTCATGTCTGTGCGATATGCATCCACAACTTAAACAATGCAGCCAGGTTTTAAAGTCATCTGGAAAACCCTAGAAAAGCAAAGCCAAGGTGTTGAGGGGGACCCCGGATTGACCTTCAGTGTTTTCAGAGAGGCTCCCCCAAAGCAAACAAGTTTCTCAAAGTCAAACAATAGCAGGGCTTTACTGTAACCTACAATCAAAACGCTAGTGATGATGAGCGGTTAAAAATATCAAACTATTAATTTTTTTTAAAAAGTCTATGGTTGCATTATGTTAATTATGTGCTCCTGTATAGCTCAGTGGGAGAGTGATGCGGTAGTGTAAAAGGTCATGGGTTCAAACCCAGGGAACACATACTGATAAAATGTATACCTTGTAATGTACTAAAAGTTAATTTGGATAAAAGTGTATGCCAAATGCATAAATGTAAGTATATCAAATGTAAAAATTTTTTTTTATTATTTTTATTTTTTTTATTTATGTTTTTCTCTGTTAAAGTGATAAAACAGAAATTAAAGTATATAAATAAAACTACTTATTAAGGCTTTCACCATTATGAAATTTGGCCTGTTTAGGGATTTGACGACTATGACGATTAATTGTCTGAATTAATAATTATTAAAGAAAAAAAACAGAAAAAAAGATCTGCACACTGTAAAAGTCCCTTTTATTTCAAAAGTTTAAACAGCAAACAGCTTGCCTGACGAAGGTCTCTGACCGAAACGTTGATCTTGCACCTGGTCAAGACTTTTTTGGATGTGCGTATCCTGATTTCTCTTCCTGTATTATTTTTTTGACATTTAATTCTCATACATTTTTTTTGTTCTATTCACACATTATTGTGATTATTTAAATTAAATCTTCTGGCATTTAAAAGTAATTATTTAATGAATATATCTTTCAAAAACTGACTCATTTATACGCGTGCTGCAGCTCCCCTTGTGTTTTTTTTTTTAGGGAGATGTGCAATCATTGCGATAATCTACAATTATTGCGATGAGGTCAAACGATTGCGGTGAGACGATTATTTAATCGTTGTGACAGCCCTACCATGAGCTAATTTTTAAGAAAAAAAGTTTTAAGTAAAGCCAAATGCATAAGCTATTTTGAGTCTTATTTTCATTAACGGTATCACAGTATTGATTTTAAGTCACAGTAACAATAATTATGTGCATTTTATGTCATATTTATTAAAGGAATAGTCTACTCATTTTCAATATTAAAATATGTTATTACCTTAACTAAGAACTGTTGAATCATCCCTCTATCATCTGTGTGTGTGCACGTAAGCGCTGGAGCGCGCTGCGATGCTACGATAGCATTTAGCTTAGCCCCATTCATTCAATGGTACCATTTAGAGATAAAGTTAGAAGTGACCAAACACATCAACGTTTTTCCTATTTAAGACGAGTAGTTATACGAGCAAGTTTGGTGGTACAAAATAAAACATAGCACTTTTCTAAGCGGATTTAAAAGAGTAACTATATTTTATGGCGTAATAGCACTTTTGGGAGTACTTCGACTTGGCGCAGTAACACCCTCCCTCTCCCATTATGAGAGTGAGAAGGGGAGCGGACTTTTCAGGCGAGTCGAAGTACTCCCAAAAGTGCTATTACGCCATAAAATGAAGTTCCTCTTTTAAATCCGCTTAGAAAAGCGCTACGTTTTATTTTGTACCACCAAACTTGCTCGTATAACTACTCGTCTTAAATAGGAAAAACGTTGATGTGTTTGGTCACTTCTAACTTTATCTCTAAATGGCAGCATTGAATGAATGGGGCTAAGCTAAATGATATCGTAGCGTCGCAGCGCGCTCCAGCGCTTACGTGCACACACACAGATGATAGAGGGATGATTCAACAGTTCTTAGTTAAGGTAATAACATATTTTAATATTGAAAATGAGTAGACTATTCCTTTAAAATACATTCCTAGTTTTTTTGTTAAAGGAGACATATCATGAAAATCTGACTTTTACGATGTTTAAGTGCTATAATTGTTCTATCAACCTCCCTCAAAAATGTGAAAATAATTTACCAGTAACTTAGGTTTGGTAAACCATTAGGCTTTTTCGAATTCATGCGGCGCCGCAAGAACCGACAGCCGGATGAGGTCAAAGTACAGCGAGAATGATTCAAGAAATCATATTTCGTCATCTGGCTGTCAATTAATTTTTTTTTTTAAATAGGTAATTTAAATTTGGCTTCTCTTGTGATGTCAGCAGGAGATAATACCGCCCCTTAATCTGCATTATCCAACCACGTCACTGCCATTTTGTGCAAAGATTAACTCATTTGCATTTTAAAGGACACCCCCCAAAATGGCACAAAAATGTATGTGAGCAATTTTAACTTTAAATCTATATGGTATTATGATTTAAAACTTCACATATGTACTCTGGGGACACAAAAGATTTATTTGACATCTAAAAAAAAGTTTGGGCCTCATTTGCCTTTAAAGTACACTGCACAGATATTATCTTATATTCAATAACAGTATTTGATGTATTGTTACTAAAACTAAAAACATCCATTTATTAAAATGCAGTTAGTTTAATTTCAATAGAGATGTCAATGGAGATCACAAATGTACGTTGCTACAATGCTGCCACCAGGTGGTGTTCTTACAAAATGTCTTATACTGTACACAATGTATGTGTGTTGTATTGTACATTCTCAGAAGAAAGAGTACATAAAGGTACAAAAGTTGTCACTGGGGTGGTACCTTTTCAGAAAGTACACTTTTGTATCTGAAGGGTCCATATTGGTACCTGAAAGCACCTTAGAGGAACATCAAAGGCACATATCTGTACCAAATGGTACATATTAGTACCTTTTTAAAAGGTAACGTCTCAGTGACAAAAAGGTACAATTGCATGACGCATTTACATTTTTACACATGACGGATGCTTTTATCCGAACAATTTACAGTGCATTCAAAAATATAAATTTTTTATGTGTGTTCTCTAGGAACGAACCTACAACCGTTGCACTGCCAATGAAATGCGCTTCCAGTTGAGCTAAAAGAACAGAATCACAGCTCAATGCAATGGTGAGCCCGAACAATTCTTTGACTAAACTTGGACACCCATTATTAAAATAGTTTTCATACCATAGCTGAGCTCTTCTTCATACTGTGTAAGACACTTGCAGATGTTTCTGTGATTTTGTTTATGGTATAAAAGACAGTTGGATAGTGTCACTGGGCTTTTAAATAGGAGTGCATTTGTGTCCTGGAACGGAGCCTTGATTGTAACAGGCCCAGTCAGATTAAATGGATTCCCTCTAGAGAGAGGAGGGAGGGAGTAAACATATTTATCGTCCAATAGTGGCCAACTCATGAGTGCCTGATAGGCATTCTTTGCATCCCATAGCTCTCAGCTGGCCGGCCAGGGGAGACGCAGAGACGTCCGATGGTGTAGGCAATCTCAAAGAGCCATTTTTGTGTTGGGGTTACCTTTACAACATCCATCTGAGAGAGTTTTTCACTGCTCCATGATGTCAAACTGTGAGGAGCTTCCGATGGGTGAGTATCCGGTGACAGGGAATTTCTAGATCTATCCCGTTTCTGGCCTGGCTCCACGGTGACGACTCATTCCGCAAATATGTTCGGATACTCTGCTTGATGAGAGTTTAAAGGTTTTGGCCTTATATGGCTGCTCTCCACTGTACATCTCTATCATTAGACACCTTAATAGAGAAGCTATCATTTTACGAATGTTCTTAAGCTTTGCCTGTGTGTCTGCCGTGTAGGCCGGCGAAGTTAGAATGGAGACGCTGTGTTATAGGCTCTAGAAATTATTTATGAGGATCATATGATGGATTGCAGTATTTATACAGTATGTTGAAATGTGCTTCCTTCTTGCATGAGTGTTTTAATGGCAGTACATTTATAACTGTTCACATAATGCACGCTCAAATCGACACACACAGAGTCCGGGAAAATCTGAACACTGGCTGCACAGCAAAAACAATCGGGTATAAATAGATCTGGTGTTGGGAACATTGCTGTTTATAGGACTTTTTATCTGCTGGAGCATTGTTTAAGGCCAAATGACTGTATTTTGGGAACCAGCTTAGTCTTATTCTTCAAATAAACCTTTATGGAGTCACTTTAAAGCTCAATGATATGCAATGTCCTTCTGATTTGTCATTCTGAATGCCTGGGTATGGAGAAGGACAGAAGAGTCATAGCAGAATGTTTAATATTTGAAGGTTTGTTATGAGAATGAAGTCTATGTGCCGTCTCTCGGATCAGTGTGGGTCATGTGGAAAATCTCATTTTTGTTATGGGTTTGCAGAGACAGTGCTATCTGTTGTTAGGAATCTGGCATGTCATTGCTATTTGTATGCCGCTGTGTTTGAAAATACATGACGCTTTAAAGCAGTTTGAGTCAATAGAGGCTTTAAGTTGTGTGATCTGTAATGCTTTTTAGTTATCCATGTAGTTACTGTGATGCAATATTGTGTTTTATCAGAATTGGGTAGTTTTTTGGTGTAGGTTTGATTTTGAACGTTACGTTCAGTATAGGCCAGTTTTGACAGTGGAACCTGCTGAACAGCCTATTATTTACTTACAAGTAAAATTGAACAGTAAAACCATTGTGAACTGGCAAAACTGGAATATGTAAGAAAAAAAAAAATATTTAAAAATCTGACTTTTTCCATGTTTAAGTGCTATGATTTTATCCCCAGTGCTTCTATCAACCTAGAAAACATAAAAAGATCAACCCAGTAACTAAGTTTTGATAAACCATTCTCTGCAAACATGTGAAAAATATGTCATTGAATTTTGTCTCCCCTTGTGATGTCAGAAGGGGATAGTACCACCCCTTAATCTGCACTATCCAACCACGGCACAGACATTTGGTGCAGAGATCAGCTCATTTGCATTTAAGAGGACACACCCAAAACCGGCACATTTTGGCTCACACCTACAAAGTGTAAATTTTTACATGTTATAATAAGTTATCTATATGATATTTTGAGCTAAAGCTTTACATATGTCTTCTGGGGAGACCAAAGATTTATTAGACATCTTAAAAAAGTCTTGTGAAACGTCTCCTTCAAATGATTACTATCTGACATATTTAAATGTAAGTCTTTCAGTCGTTTCTTGTATTTACTCACTAACCAATATATATAGTAAGGTATGATGAGGATGGCCCAAGTGGCAAACTTTAAAAAAGTAGTTTTCCAAATCTTTATAAAGCACCTTTAAAAGATAATTTACAAATCTGTACTTGAGCTCTTTCATTAGGCTGTACTTTAATATTCCTTGCAGAATAGTGAGGAACATCTTTTGTTTAATGAGGCTCGGGGTTTAATGAATCTACTGTGTATAATTGAGCCTCTGTATGAAAGGAGGTCATTTGTTTTCCACTGACTCGCTCTTAAAATGTCCCAAATTAACCACTTAGGCTACATTGCATTAATTGAATCATGATACATTCATCTAAGGTATGCACTGAAAAGACGATAGCAGTGTAGTTTTGCAATCATCATTAAACGCAATTTTGTCCAGTGTATTATTTTCAACTCATAAAGATAAACGTAGTGCTTTATATAGCGCTTTCACAGACCAATGGCCATCCAAATCGCTTTACAAGTTGCCTCTTATTCATATTCGCTCACTCATTCATACACCGACGACCTGTCCTTCAGATTGTCCTTTATAGTTATGGATATGAAGTGATGTTTAAAAACCTCATCAGACTTTTTCCATGTTTAAGTGCTAAAATTGGGTCATCAGGGCTTCAACCTAAAAATGTGAAAAAGATCAACCCAGTAACTTAGTTTTGGTAAACCATTCTCTACAAGCACGTTAAAAATAGGTCATTGCAATATGGCTCCCCTTATGATGTCAGAAGGGGATAATACCTCCCCTTAATCTGCACTATTCAACCATGGCACTGTCATTTAGTACAGAGATCAGCTCATTTGCATTTTAAAGGACACACCTACAAAGTGGCTATTTTTACATACTGTAATAAATTATCTATATGATATTTTAAGCTAGAACTTCACATACGTACTCTGGGGGCACCAAAGATTTATTTGACATCTTAAATGTCCCCTTTAATCTGCATCTGTAAAAATTATTCAGATGTCATGTCCCCAACATTCCATTAATACATATCTAAATGTAGTTTTACAAGAATAATAAGCCTTTTTTTATGCTTTTATTTTGTAAATGTAAATCGGTCAGGTTAAATGTAAAATGATCAGGCTACTTTAAAATGGTAATAAAATAAAATAAAATATTCAATAAAATATAAAGTGAAGTAAAGTAATAAACAATAATAATAAAAAAATTATAATAATATGAAATAAAATCAAATTTAATATTTAAAGACGGGGTGCCCAATTTTTGAGAAACTCTTTGGAAAAAAGAAGTCATGCTGAGTACCAAAACACACTTCAGTACCAATCAGCAGTAAGGGGTGTGTCTACAAAACGACATCGTTGCCGGGGTTGCGTATGTGTGGGGCGGGTCTATCAAAAGAAGGCCAGGTCATTTCAAATTTCAACATTGGCTTTCAGAGATTGTGCACCCCACCTTTAACATGTTTTAATTTAATTTAATACATTTTAATTAAAAAAATGTAAGTATTTTATTGACATTTCCATTTTTTTATTATTTGCTTATATAATTAAAAAATGTGTTAACTTGAGGTGGTGTGGCTAGCTAAATTGTTGTTTTTCCATTGTTTTTTATTAATGATCTGAACATCAGAGAGTTTGTCCTTGTCAATGTCTCTTTATTGCAAAAAAAAGAGCTATACAAACACACATAAATTAAGTTAACAGTTTTTAATACTTGTTTGCCCTCCATAATAGCAAATTTTTACCTGAATGGTGGAACAGTGACCCCCCATGTTGGGGAGAATTTTGGATACACATGCCTGTTACTACCACAGGGTGTCACTGTTTCGCCATTTACAATAACAGAGTGTCTCCCGAAAAACCCTCCCACCTCCTTAAAGGTCATCAAGGATTTACAACAAATGATATTTGTCTTATGACATTTAGCTAATTTATAAATATATATTTGTGATTATATCAAAAACATCAAAAAAATCTGAGGTGGAAACACAGTGGGAAATGGACACACAGTCGACGCACATCCTGTTTATGTGCCTTAATGATTTGATTCCTATTGATTGTATGCTTCTCTGTGGATGACAGTGGTATCTGTGGTCAGCCAATTTCACAGGGGCGGCTATAAAGTATGTTACTTACATCTGCACTGTTTATATGATGTATAAAATCCTCTATGGAAGCTGACACTCATGTAGGCGTGACAAACAGACAGCAGCCTTCATTTATTTCTAGTTTGGCCGGCAAGAGAACATGTTTTGCCCCACCCTGGTTTATTTATCATAAGGTACAATAAATAACAGAAATAAGCTTGGAGGTGGAGAATTTGACGGAGCAAATCAGAGATGCTTGTGCAGATACATACCCTGATACAGTTTATATTGCGAACTTCATGTAACTAAATTGATCTTTGCGCAAGTTTTTTTTAAAATAAATTCTAAGGTTTGCTTTAGGAGGTTTCATAGTTGTTTATCACATTTAACAGCAAGAAGGAAAATGTTAAGGTAATGGCTTCATTTATCTGGTCTTTTCTAGGGAGGGGCATCTGCATTCCTAATGCAATTCAAAGCTTTTCCTGAGTTGCTCAAGATTTTATATTGATCGGCCAGAGTAACCTGATTGTCTGAGAATACCATACAGTCCCAGTAAAAGCAGTTCACACTGTGGAGGAAAGCACTTCTTATCTCATTTGGATCCCATTAGAGCAATGTGATTTATGAGCCTGATATTTTGCTAATGCAGGAGATCTAAACTGACCTGTAATTGGTTTGACCAGTGAACCAGTCATTAGATCAAGGTTTTCTTTTTAATCCTTCAACAATCTTAACATCAAGGTTTATAATTTAGTAATTTATTAATGTTAAATAGATGGTTGTAAAATACTTCAAAAAGATACAATAAAAATATAAAAAGACTGTCGTTAATTGATTGAAACAAAATCTATATATTTATACATTTGGCAAAAATGGCCTCAACGGCATCTGCGTCAAAAATGTAATAATGAAATTACCCAAATCCTCTCAGCACGTATTGTATCTTTATCAAATACTTTTGCTTCAAATCTGCTTAATCTTTACCGTTTGTTGGCAGAATCTATTAAAGGTGCCAAATAATGCATTGAAATAAAGTGCCCTATTTTAACGATCTAAGCATATTGTCTAAAGCGCACGGCGCACGCTCTAAACGGGTGTGTTCGATTTCACTTTTGCTAATTTAGCGACGGGAAAATTTTTTTATGCGCCAAGCACACAGCTTAAATGGGTTGTTCCTATTCTCGTAATGGGTTATGGGTGTGTTTTGGGCCTGGCGCCATGCCTAATCCCAATTTAGAAAGCGTAATTTGTAAACTGAAAAACTAAGTGGAGGAAGAAGACCACCAGTTTAGACTGATATTAAAAAAATGTGTTTTCATTTGTGTTGAAGCATTGAATTGTTATTTTTTTGGTATTAAAACCTTTAAAGAGGCCCTTCCACATAAAACCGTTTGTACTTGTATTTTTTGATATGTGTTAGGTTCATATGTGTTTGTGTTGTGTCGTGAATGTGAAAATTAACTTCCACCTCCTCTGTCAGCTCTAGCCACTGAAAAGAAATAAGTGTAGAAATCAGGTCAGTTTAAAAAGCTTATCAGTGTGACGTGGAACTGATCGAGGTCATTAATATTCATGAGCTCTTCAACTTGAGACCGCGCCCACATATTACGTGTAGTTGAGTTAGTTTTCATAACAAGTTACTGAAAGGATGGCTAAACGTTAACCGTACCATATTCGGGCCATTATTTTTCGTCAAGAGACATCATTCCTATTAAACGAGGTAATCATACCAGTTGCTACATGTTTGGATGTTCAGAAGAACGCTGGATTTGAAGAGAGACTGCGATTAAAAAGCAATGCTCCTCTATCAATATTGGATCCGGACGTAATGGTGGCGCAGCTTATGTGAGTAAAACGCTTTAGTACTATGTGTCACTGTGGTGGCCGGTGTTTTCTCTTCCGAGGGACGCGAATTCGTGCTGCACACTCTTTGAAAGGGTTTATGATAAAAGACACGCGTGTTTGTGGGAGTAAAACACTTTAGTACTATGTGTCACTGTGGTGGCCGGTGTTTTCTCTTCCGAGGGACGCGAATTCATGCTGCACACTCTTTGAAAGGGTTTATGATAAAAGACACGCGTGTTTGTGGGAGTAAAACACTTTAGTACTATGTGTCACTGTGGTGGCCGGTGTTTTCTCTTCCGAGGGACGCGAATTCATGCTGCACACTCTTTGAAAGGGTTTATGATAAAAGACACTCGTGTTTGTGTGAGTTATTAAATGTGATAAAAAAACACATGTGTGTGTTTGTGCATTCGTTACACACGCGTCGAAGGGTTTATGTAAAAGGGTTTGTGTGTGTGTGTGTGTGCGCGTGTGCGTGTGTGCTGCTACACGCACAACGAAAGGGTTTACGATAAAAGACACGTGTACGTTTGTGTTTGTGTGTGTGTTTTTGTGCGTGGGTTTACGATAAAAGACAGGCGTGTGTGTGTCAAAAGGGTTTATGATAAAATATGCGTGTGTAAGAAAGACACTGTGTCTTAAGACACTCACTTAACATTAAACTGATTACACATGAGATTAAATTGAAAGTTAGTTTGAACGAAAAACTGGTATCCAATCATAGCAGTGGGCGTTTACTTCCAAGTCGTCAATGCAGCCCGCCCATTAAAACGGATCACTTCTCTAACCAGCCTCAAAATCAGGGTACAAAATAGCCTTTTACTTATTGCTTTTGATGTTTTTGGATGTAAAAACCATGCAAACGTCATAAGTAGACCTCAGACAACAGTATAAAACAATAAAAACGCCAGAGGAAGGGCACCTTTAAAAGTTGTTTTCTTTCAGTCATGGAAGTAAAATTAGCAGGCTTTTAAATGCTGCAAATGAATGGATACATGATCCTACATGATCAGTGTTATCTCAAAAAATAATAAACAAATATGCAAGAAAAGGTTTGTACTCTAAAAATACTTTATTTGTAACAAACAAGAGATAAATAATTTACAAACGTGTAGAGACATTTCAGCACTCGGACAGCGCCGTGAGTGCTTTGAAGAGCATTACTAAAAAACGGCACTCATCCAATCATATCCAGAGGTACAAAGTCATTATATACAATAAATCCGTGGGTAGCATTTAAAAAAACATTTAAAAATATATTCAATATTTGCATTTATTTAAAGCAAAACATTTAATTACTTACCAGGCTACAGGTGAAGCTGCTCCTTACGCCTTCTAACGTCTCATAATCGATCCTCATTTATGTCCAAGAGACTCAATAATAATCTTTTACGTTTTAATCCTTTGAATTTTCATATATTAAAACGTTAATGTACTGCTGCACACCCACGTGATAAGCAAACGCGCGTTGTCGTCCTGTTTATAGGCGCATATTTCTAACACACTCCTTAAATAACAAAAACAATACTCCGCCAATGACTTTAGCCTTTAGACCAGGTTTTTGTTGGTCAATGGCGTAGTCTATTTCAGTTGCCTCAAATTAGCAACGCACCAACAATGCGCCCGAAAACACCTAATTTTCAGATGGAAAATTGGGTGCAAATGCATTTGCTATTTAAACGTGCGCTAAACGTGAAAATGATAATTGCGCCGGGTTGAAACTAGCAAAAGACACTTGCGTCGTGCATTGCGCCGGGAGTATGATAGAGCCTGATATGTTAAATTGCTCTCCAATATCTACATAGTTGGGATGTGGCTTTATTAAGTGCAATTTTTTACCTGTTTTTACATGTCTATTTACAACCCTACGATTTGTCTTTAGAATAAAATGGTCTATTATTACCTTTATAAAGGTCATCATGAATAATAATGTTGAGCTCTGCTCTGATTGGCTGTTTTTCAGGGCACTTTCTCTGTGTGTAAACAAACCTTATGTTTGAAATTCACAATTTGAGGAATAGTCAATTATTTGGAGATTGTTAATAAGCGTTTCTAAATAAGTTTGTGTTTTTTTCAGTATGGACCTGCAAAATGTAATTGTAACGTCAATAGTAGAACTTCAGCCTAAACACTAGCATATAGCATTAACTAGCATATAGCGCTAACTCAGCAGTCACAACTTTGTTTGGTTTTAGCATTGTAACAACATTGTAATTAATTTAATGTGTAATTTAATGTTGGTGTGTATATCACAACTGTGACGCCACAGTCGTTTTATATTGAAATTGGGCTGTTTTCCAGCAGTCTTTTGCATGCACAAGGGTTACATAAGGAGAAGAAAACAATAGTGTTTGAGGCACACGATATGTCATTACCATGTACAGAACTCTTATTGTTCATCAATGCCTAGGGAAATTGTTTTTCATTCGACAAACATATGCAAATTGAAGCACAGTTATTGACTTGAAATGTACATTTGCTATACTTTAATCTGAATATCATGAATTATATGATATAGTAAAATATTGTGTCGAAATAAAATGTATCTGTTTAGTTCTATAGAGTAGGTGTTTAGGTCTAAATGCTAGAGCATCATGTTGGGAATTGGGGGTTGGGAGGAAGTCCATGTATTCAGCAGCCAAGTCAGATATGATTAATCTTGCTGCTTCACAGGACACGTGAGAAGCCATGCAAGCAGAGAAACATATCCATATATAATCACAGAGGAAAATATATGAATCCATAAACAGCTGCATGTATCATACAGCAACAACCCAAACAACAGATCTATTGTGTTGTCTTTCTGTTTCAAACCTCATAAATAGAATCTATATTTACATCTTTGGCAGACAGCTTTGCATTTTATCAGTATGTGTGTTTCCTGGGAATCGAACAAGACCTTAACGCTGCTAACACAATGCTTTACAATCTAACCTTCAGAAATATGATTCTTTGAGGGTTTGACACATTTATCTGAAGGGAGACACATTTTATGCCAAGATTCAAATAATTTTTTGTTATGTTGCCAGATGCTCGTTTGAGTTGGCGTTTCCAGTTATGTTACCAAGGTTGCACCAAAAAATATATGATTTATAACATTCTATAATCTGTAATGCACGGGTATATTTGTAGCAATAGCCAACCATACATTGTTTGGGTCAAAATCATCTATTTGGTCATGCCAAAAGTAAAGTTTATACCATAAATATATAAAAAAATGTTTATCATAGTAATATGTCTTGCTAAGGACTTCATTTGGACAACTTTGAAGGTAATTTTCTTAATATTTAGATTGTAAAATAGCTGTATCACAACCAAATATAATACCCTATCCTAACAAACCATACATCAAAGAAAAGGCATCATACATGAAGTTTTCAGATTCGTTATATAATTAAAAATCCTCAGGAAACTCTGTTATAAATAAAATTGTTTGACCTTTAACATTATTTTGTTGGCCTTCTTTGCCTCTACTGGCACATTGATGGACAAATTTCCCATAGTATATAATGTTATTTAAATGATGTCACTATGATTATTGCATTATGTAATTTGATGTCTGGTTTGTTCTTAATTCTGGATTTGCACTAAAACCTTTCACAGCCAAAAAGGATCATGAGTGCTATTTCAATCCTAAGTGACAGACAATCCCTTTTCTGGGGTTGATGGTGAGAGAGAGAGAGAGAGAGAGAGAGAGAGAGAGATTTGTAAAAAGAAAGAGAATTACATTACAGTTGGATTGTGCAGATTAAGGGGTGGTTATCCCCTTCTTGCATCATAGAGGGACCCACAGAGGGACCCAAAGATTAATAAAGATTATTATTTATTCACAATTTGTACAATTATATTAAGCGGTTATGTAAAAATAAGCTTACATATTCATGCACATTCATAATTGAAATAAATAAATATTCGCTTGGACTTCACAGCAAAGAAGGTGCTGGCACTGTTTAAACTTCAGATGATCATCATAACCTCCTGACCTCCTGACCTTCAATTTTTTTGATGCTATATAGTCCTAGACGAGAACATGTTTGCAAATAAAAAAGTACAGTAGACAGTTACTTTGTACATAATGTATTCAACAAGGTTAAGATAAATAATAAAGAGGCAGTATAGTGCCGGACTAAAATGCATGTTTGAACTGCCTTAATTGAAAACAGTGTGCACTGACATATTTTAAATGATCAGTATCATTGTTTTGTCCCAATATGCAAATCAGTATTGTTTTTTGTAAGGTATGTAACTACTTAGAAGTCCTTATATAACTAAGGCCTAGTCCTGGATTAATCTAAACCCTGTCTGGGAAACTGCCCCAAAGAGCTTTATCCTGTTTTTACAGGTCAACTGCAATGTCATGGTTTAAAGAAACAAAAATTAATTTTCTCAACAGTGAAAGGATTATTTCTTTTCATAGACACTTTATGTGGTGTTATCTTTGCCTCTTTACATTGCCTCTATACATTTATTTTATGTTATCTCATAGCTTCTAGAATATTAATATTGATGATAGACATGCTGAAATAGCTATTACTGTAATAGCAGATTATTTGGGTTGTGGTCTATAGCCTAACATAATGTATAGTTTCTTTATTTTATAGTGCAGGTGCTGTGATAATGGATCCCCACCCAAGCGTGTGGTGTGGGTGTGTGTGGGTCTGTGTGTCATTAATGTTTTGGGTATATACTAATGTATGACTGTATGTTTGTGTAATTAAGGTGCAGTCAATATAATTGGAGAACAATAGGAGGGTGTAGCTCTGTCCAGCTGCCACCCGAGGGATCCCCATACTTACCCACCCATGATGAACTACCCCTGCTCTCCCTACCCCAGTTGGTCTCTCGCCCCTCCCTCACCCTCTATCTCTCCCTCTCCGGGTGGGCAATGCACTTTCCCAGCACCTCTACCAGTGCACAATATTTTTCTCTCTTTGTCCTAGAATTTTTCATGCAGATGGCTGACACATTAACATGATTTTTGAATTATTATGAAGTGTATAGTCCCAACAGATCTGAGTGGGAAATCATACATTCTCCATATTATTTTGAATGAGTTTAGTTTCAAGATTATAACCTTAATATGGAATGTAAACAAAAATATCAATAATTTTGGTGAAAGAAGTGCGTCAAATACCATTTGAGAGTTTGTGTGTTTGTGTGTTTGAGAGATATACACCTACAAATGAATATAACTCTGGCATTTTTTGGTCTTGAATCCTAATCTCTGTCTTGTTTTAAAGAAGATACTTTTGGGGTTTTTACAGAAGTGTCAGAACTGGTGAAAAGTTAAATAAATAAATTGTTATAGCAGTTTGCATTTATTTTAATAAATGAGAATAATGCAATAACATATTAATTTTATAAATAAAATTATAAAAATGTAAATATTTTACAAAAGTAATAATGCAAACATGAAGCCGTCTCAAGTAGTTCTGATCCAAATTTTAAGTTAAAATCACAAAAAAATTATGTTTGTGTCACACTTTTAGCGATTTTACCAACAACGGCCACTAGGTGTCAACGATTTATTGCATACTCTTGTCACAAATTAATAAATTACTGTCACTACATTATTATTACTGCAAAAAGGTTTTGAAATATGAAAACTACTTAGAGCTTTCCAACAATATATAGTTTTGTCAACATTTTTGAATATTTGTAATATGGTATAGTTTTACGATTATATAATTAATGAAAAAATAATGTCCTATCCCAACAAACCAGGCTATTTATTCAGCTTTATTCAGATTTTGTAAAAATCTAATTTTTTTGTCCATTTACTAAATATTAATAAAATATGAACAATATATTTAAAATGGCCTTTATTTTATATGTAAAAACAGATAAGCAGCATATTACTGGTGTGACAAAGATGCAACAATATTTAATTTAAATTTAAAAAAAAAACAGGTCATTTTGGCACACATATATGCAATCTAGTGATATTATACCTTACTTTTAATATAAAAAATAGCAAAAGATTTAGTTCAGGAAGTTCTCGGATTCACCAGATCCATGAAAAATTAAAGTGAAAATTAAACATCCACATATGTATTTTGGGGGGTTCATGCTGGATTTGAGGATCTTTGATGTCAGACTGAAATCCTGGCCTCAGGAGATGAACATGAAAGATCTAAAAAATGAGACAGTCTCATCTTCCACCTCTTTTCATTTAATTTTTGGCCCTCTGAGATACAAGCCATGGTCAAATTGGACACAGAAACCCCAGAAATCCAATTTAACACACATCTCTTTTCAGCTCACCATTACGACTGAGGGGGTTGGGTCATGAGAATAATCTTTAAAGCTGGCTTTCCTGCCCCTTTCTCTTTTTATGTGACTGTTCTGAGATCTGTAAATATATAGGCCACGTTGTCGTCCTTACACATATTCCACCGTGTGCTCCTGCCTCCTGAATAATTAAAAAGGTTTTCCCTTGTGACAACCCGCAGTCTGGGATATTTTTTCATTTTTTCTCCAAACCCATTTTCTGTTTGATGTTATTCCAGACAGTTTTGTCTGTCTGAGGGTTGATAAGGTTTGAATAGTCAGTGCTTGGCTCTAATTCTTCTTCTCGCGAGCTTGTTTGTTTTATGGCATAAAACGTGGAACGAATGAGATCATGTTTTTTGGCTGAAACATGGAAAGTCCTCAAAACCCTTCTTTATCGTGTTGGAACCTCATCTGTATTCTTCTTCTTTTTTGCTGACTATTTCTAACACTATTGTCTGTTTTTAATATTTTGTCCTCTATCTGTCGCTTAAGAAATCTTTAGTTTTCATATAGTGAAAGCCTTTGAAATATATGTTGAATCACAGCGTCTTTTCTGGCTTTATGAAAAGTGACAGCTTAGATTTACTGTAGTCCTACCCATAAGCATCATGATCATAATCCTCTTTGCTTCGGTTTGTTTTCGTAGCACAGCTGTGTGTCTGTGTCAAAACACAAAACGCCTCAAAATACTCAATGAGCTCTTTACCAACAATAAATACCACCTTGTTTCTATTTTAAAGCAGCAAAGTCATCTTTCTGGCTTGAATTTCTTCAGCACGGCATCAGAGTCTTTCAGTCAGCTGGAGTGGGAGGAGTTGTTTTAAGAGGCCCCACCTCCTTTGTTTTGATTGGTCGCTTCTCTTTGTCAGACCGGGACAGAAGACTCACAGGCAGTGGAGCGCAGTCAACATTACACAACACTTACACGCAGCTTTCCTCTGAGAGGAGAAGCCCAGTACAGGCTTATTTTCGTTCTGGAGGTCTCACCCAGGAGAACAGGACAGGAAAAGAGGACACAAGGAAGAAATTGACTATTTTCACTTTCTCTTTTGGAAACTCGCAATTTTGTTCAGCTATTTACTAAGAGATTGTGAGTTTGCATGACTCAAGCTTGGGGTGAATGAGTTGTCATGGTGACTGACACTTGTAGGCTGACCCCAGATGAAGACTGGATGTTGAATGGGCTGTAGAGGCCAGTCAGCAAGAGTAACGGGGAGTTATCGGTGAACCAGGAAAAAAGAGGGATAATAGGATGGAGGACGGCTTTTCTAGCTACAGCAGTCTGTATGACACCTCATCACTGCTGCAGTTCTGCAATGGTAAACTAATGATGCTTTTAAACATATGTTTATATTTAACACAGGTCCTTCTCCTTGTCAGGTGTATGTGTATGTGTGTAAATGTGGGCTGCGCTTAATCTCTGTGACCTTTCTTGTGTCTTTCTTCAGTCCATCAACTTTCCATCACAAAACCGAAAGTTCTTGGTGTAGCTGTGACAGATCAGTTTGCTCGGAAGAACAATGCTTTATCTTTGTCACAGGCAGCTGTTTGAACGATTTTATGGGTTGATGTTTCAAAAAAGAAAAAAACCGATCACAATACATTGTGATATACCGCAATATATCACAATATATAGAGCTTGACAGTTTTAGTGTTATTTTGAGACTAAATATTTTAGATTTTGAATAACATCTGTTAAGATAACCTTGTACTGATAATGACACGCTCAACATTTCTGGCTATGTAAAGAATGAGGATGTTGCTTATTGATTTGCATGGTTCTTGTAGATGTTTTTCCAAATGTCCTGTTTTGAGAGCATCGCTTTTGTTGTGTTTTCCTGATAGTAATCTGTAGTCGTGTGCGTGCACGCTGGTGCCTCTTGAGTTTGCGGAAAAAATAAGACTTGATAATAAAACAAGACAAGAAGGGCAGACGATTGGAGGGTGTTTTGGGATGGGCTTTCCCAGTTACAGAATGAACAAAAGTGTGTGTCACGGTTGCGTCAAACAACATTAATCACTCGCAAGAAAAGACCCCAGATAACATTGTAGTATAAATAGTGGGGCAGTACCCTTTTAAAAGGTCCTAATATGTACCAGTAGGTACAGATATGTACACATTTGGTTCCGTATTAGGGATGCTAAACAATTAATCGCGATTAATCGTTAGCAGAATAAAAGTTTTTGTTTACATCACATATGTGTGTAAACTGTGTATAATAATAATGTATATATATAAATATAAACACATTCATGAATAATTTTAAGAAATTTTTTTATATATTAAGTATTTACATGCATGTGTGTACATTTATTTATACAAAGTTATTATACACAGTTCACACACATATATGATGTAAACAAAAACTTCTGCTAACGATTAATCACGATTAATTGTTTAGCATCCCTATTCCGTATGTGTACATTTGAGGTAATAATATGCATTCTTTGGTACCAATATGCACCTCTGAGGTACCAATAGCAACTCTTTAGGTGCAAAGCTGTACTTTTTGAAAGGGTACTGTACCGTCCCAGTGACATCTAGGATACATATTTTAACAGTGTAGTAGGTCCTGTTGTCAAAAAAAAAAAAATATATATATATATATAGTTTAATCTTTTAGTGGTAGGATTTATGTTGATTTGCTTAATTTTTTCTTTTTTAAACACTATATGCTTAACCATGTTTACTCCTCAGTTTGTTCATTCTGTAATCTCCCCTTAAGCATTAGAAACCAATATTTGTGGTGATATGTTTATGATGTCATGTGACATATGTGCATGATGGCCATGTGAATATTGAGATCATCTGTGGTTGCTTTCTTGTGTTTACTTTGAAATTACATTACAATAGTATGGTTGTTGTGACCTTACAGAGACCTGTACATCTCATCATGTTTCCATTTCCCAATAGCCTCTGAGCTTTTGATAGACTTGACAGTGCGTACAAGCCCTTTGATCTGCCTTGCGGCTCGTTCATCTGTTCATGTTCAAAACGTCCTGATCTGGACTGGAAAAAGACAACCTCTTTCTTATTTTGTAAAATTCAAAGTCTGTCAAACTAAAATTTGAGGGAGAGATGCTGTGATGGTTGGCTTGTATTTACAGGCAGTTTATCAGTCCAGTTCAGCATTGTGGTAATTGAATAAGGGTGTGCTGGAGAGTGCTGTGGTGAGGTCATCTGGCAACAGAGTTCCTATCTGAAGCCCTATGAAGTCATTTGTATGAAGCGAAACCCTTTGTGCGTTTCTGATCAGCCAACCAAACTTATGTGGGGATACCGGGTCAGCAAACAACAGCGATGAGGGATTCTGTGAAGTCTGAACACATTACATTTAATCTTTGTTTATAGTGTTACCCCTCGTCTGACATGGAAACATGCTTACCGTTTTCTTAAAGGTGCAATGTGGGGCATTTAAAAGGATCTCTTGACAGAAATGCAATAAAATATACACAGCTTTATTATCAGTGGTGTATAAAAAACTTACAAAATGAACTGTATTGTTTTTATTACCTGAGCCATTTTCATTAGGGCTGTCAAAAAATGTATCACGATTAATCACATACAAAATAAAAGTTTGTGTTTACATAATATAATTGTGTGTTTTGTGTGTAAGTATTATCTATAAATATAAATACACACATACAAGTATCAATTTAAGAAAAAAAAATTATTTATGAATATTTCTTTAAAAATTATATATAATATAAAATATATCAAAATCTAAATAAATATACTTGTAAATGTTTCTTACATGCATGCATGTGTATTTATATATATAAAATAATTACACACAGCACACACTCATATCAAAATCAAACTTTCTCGATTAATCACGATTAATCTTTTGCCAGCCCTAGTTTTTATCCGCAAACACCGTTTGTCCCCTTACATGGAATTCGCCATTCGCACATAATACGTGCATTACGTAATAATATTACTTTTTTAGAGTAACGGTGTGGGAACAGTTTAAGTCAGAAACTGAGATGGTAGGCTTAAGCTCAACATTTTTGTGATGAAATGTGCAATTTCTGAATGCAGAACTTTTCAGTCATAAAAAACCCCTGCAAGGCCTAAAAGAGATCAAGCCTCAGACAAGAAAAAGTAATGCAAAAGTAACTTAAAGTAACATAAGCATTACTTTCTATGAAAAGTAACTAAGTAACACAAATAGTTACTTTTTTGGGAGTTATTTAATATTGTAAAGCATTACTTTTAAAAGTTACTTTCCCCAACACTGCTTACGACAGTGAAGACTACAACTCCCATCGTTCAACCTTCTTTCACAGCGTCATCAAGCTATGCCGTTGTTGCTGTTGTTGTTTAGCGACATTTAGCGGCAAAATTACATATTGTGCCTTTTAAGTGACAATTCACCCAAAATATAAATTCTGTCATGATTAAGTCACACCTACTTACTTTCTTTTGTTTACCTACAAACAGAGAGATTCATAAGACTGTACACGTGTGGCTTTTTCTCACAGTTAAGGTGAATGGTGACTGTAGCATTCAGGCATCTAAAGGGACACAAAAGCATCATAAAAGCATGATAAAGGGGCCAACACAGTTTTCAGAATTTTTCCCTTTTGTATTTCCCAGTTGAAAGAAAGTCAAATGTATTTGGAATGACATGATGTAAGAATAAAGTAGAGAGTTGGACAATCTTCATGTGATTGTTTTCATTCTGCCAAAACATGACAATTATGGTTATTTCCTGCAGGATACTAAAGGGAAAATAACCTCATCTCTTTACTCAGATTAAATATTGGCCGTGTGTTTTGCCAAGCGAGTAACTAGATGGCTGGTGTTCTGGCTTCCAAGCCTCTGTGCCAGACTTCCTTGTGTTTTTGACTGCTGTTGTCTCATATGGCCATAGCTGCAAAATATCTCCTCTTATAGACTCTCAGTTGAGCCACCAATGGTTGCACGTGCAACAGGATTAGGATTAAAGATCTGCTCACGTTACCAATCACACGAAAGTGAAAATCACGAGAGAAAATGCTGTCAACAACTTCTGTTCTTATAAATCCCAATGCAATTTTAGTATTATTTTTACTTTTATGCATTTGGCAGATCCTTTACCAAAGCAACCTTCAGTGCATTCAAGCCATATACTATCAGTATATATGACCTTTGGGTTGCTAACGCAATGCTGTACTGAGTAAGCTACAGAATCCATAAAGACAAGAGGCAATAAGATCTGCTGGAACAAATTATTGCTAATAAGAAATGATTTTGGTTTTGTACAGGGTTGTCCCTTAAATTTAAGGGTAAATATAAAACTCTTCAAGCACTGCTGACTCATACTGTAGCTAGCCATCGATTTCCTTGCAGCGTTGTGGCACTAGTGTTGTTATTTATTGCGCTGAGGAATAAAAGTCGCCCCTCCTTAATGAGAGATATTGACAAGGCTGTTTTTGTATGTTATATGGCAGACCCGAGATGACTCGCATTGCCTCTTTATCTGCGGCTCTGTCCCATTACACTACTGATAAGAATACCGAAACCATTTTATGCGACCAAAGTCATTAGTGACCCCCTCTTTTTTCTCTCTTTCACAGACATCTCTTCTTTCGTGTTATTTTAGATCTTTTACCTGCATTTCAGCTACCTTTTAAGTTTGTGTGCTACATTAATTTGCTGTCAAACTATTTGTTTGTAGACTTCTGATATATAAAACTGGATGCAGGTTTCATTTTGAATTATGTAAGTATTAGTTGTGTTGCAAACATTGTGCACACAGAAAAGACAATACGTCGACAAGCATTGTGCAGTTTAAAGCTTTATAGTACATTATGTGACATGAGCAGGTGTTTTTTTATTAAACTATTTCTATAAGAGCTGCCTAACGATTCTTCGCGACTGATTGTTTGCAGAATAAAAGTTTTTGTTTACTAAATGTGTCTGCAATGTGTATAATAATTATGTATATAATATAAATGCGCACACACATGCAAATATTTTGTAAATACTGTATATACATGCATGTGTATACATTTATAATAGGGTTGTGAAAAGATTAATCACGATTAATCGCATAAAAAATAAAAGTCTGTTTTGCGTAATGTATTTGTGTAATTATTATGTATAGACAGTCACACGATTGTGCGTCTGATCAGAACTTTACTTTCGGTTTCTGTTTGTTTATTGGTCTGACTAGTTGATAAACTGAACTCTTAAACAAATACCCTTTCGAAAATAAGAAATGTTTTGGTTTCCTAGGTAATCTACGTGTTGTTTATTTTGATTGTTATATAAATAAACTACTTTAAAAGGACTTTGTTGTAATTTATTTTTAGCAGAGTTTACCGGAAGTTACGTGATGACCACAAAAGCCGCTTGTGTATATATATATATATATAAAATAAATAATAATAAATACATTTTTTTATATAATATAAAATATATTCAAATGTAAATAAATATAAATATAAACATGTAAATGTTTCTTAAATCAAACATGCATGTGTGTATTTATATATACAAAATAATTACACACAGTGCACGTGCACATATATTATGCAAAACAAACTTTTATTTTGTATGTAATTAATTTTGACAGCCTTAATTTATATATTTACATATATTTTATAACATATGTAAATATAAATATTGTATCAATATATTTTTCCTTGAAGTTATACAGTACATGCATGTTTGTGTAATTATATATACACAATATATGTTGATGTACTGTGTATAATAATTATGTAAACAAAAACTTTTATTCTCCAAACAAATAGTCACAAATAATCATTAGGCAGCCATAATTTCAGTAGCCTAGTATACACTAATCAATTTGTCTACAAATAACAAAATATATGTCAAATGTTTCAAGGCCAAAGTGTCTGTGCTACCCTCATTCATTTTGAAGTTCTGTACCCATGCATGTCTCTCTTTTGTGTCTATTTCTTATTTTCCAGTGCATGGAGAAACATCTGGGATGAAGCTGAAATAACATACCTAAAATACTGGGACATACATACATAGTTAAAACATAACTGAGATCCAATGTAAGAGAAACGCTTGAATAATCAAAAATAAGGGTGCGCTTTACTGGGTCATTTAGTCACAAGTAGTGCATTCTGCATTAGCAGTGCAAGGTGTCAATGACCTATTTAAAGCACACATGTCCCATTGAAAGCTATTGTGCTATTTTTACATTAAAAAGGTTTTTCCTAAAGCTGTTTTGAAATATTCCACTGCCTCATTTCCCCTCAAGGCCTTCAAAAACAAAGGATCCTTTATAGTGGTGTCAAGCAGACAGGATTATTCAAATTGTGTTTCAAAATATGCTAATGCTTTTTTCCAAAACATGGTGCATGTCTTTCATCTGGCTACAGTAAAATAGCTGTCTGGGTTTTGTGGGTCCAAATAAAGGGCTGACTTTGTACTTAAGGAAAAGGTTCACCCAAAAATGAAAATTTTATGAAACTGTATGAGTTTCACAAAAAGATATTTGGTAGCCACACAGTTGACGGTACTTCCATAGTAGAAAAAACAAATACTATGGAAGTTAATGGGTATTGTCCACTGTGACAGTGTGCTTACCATCATTTATCAAATATATATTTTGTGTTTAAGAAACTCATACAGGTTTAGAACAGAAATGATGTAAATGATGACAGAAATGTCATATTTGGGTGAACTATAGCTTTACATTTTTTGGATTTGCTATCTGAGCATCTTTTATAGGTTAAGCGCAAAGGGTCTGACATATGTTTTATCTCAGACAACTTCCACTGTCATTATTGCGCACCATGCGCAGCCCACCCTTAGAACAACACCACGGTTTATTTAAACCACACACCCTCCCTCTGTTCTTGGCCTTCTGTTATGTACGTACAATGCCTTGGGTTCTGCGTCCGGGCTTTCACACACACTGAGAAAGCATTGTGTCAGAAGAGAGAAAGCGGGGCCAGCATGAGTTAATGCTGCCCTACTTTTTTCTCGCTGTGTGACACAAACCCTTTGCGACTCCTTCAAATGCTTTAATTCCATCTTCTCCTTTGGATCGGCCGCCACCAGAACTCCCGATTGTTCGTATATCATTTCTCAGGGGAGCATGAGTCAGCACAGCTCCCGGTTAGTGCTCTACTCCAGCGTGCCTTTTCCAGGTCGGTTTCTCATCTCTGTTTTGACTCTAATGCGCTCTAAGGGGCCGCCTCAGGGCAAGTCCGATGAAAATAGGCTTTGGGTCGTTTATACATGGGGCAAGAGAAGTGTTTTGTGTGTGGAGAGTCTTATCTGTTGTTTCTCACTGCGGTTGACAGCAGGTCACCTGTGACTGAGTAATAAGTGGGCTTTTATATATTGCTCGGTCAGTTCAAGGTGCATGTGGATGGATTGGAGAGCATGACACAGCAGCACTTTTACTAAAGCTAACGTTGAGTCACTTGATGTTTTTTTTTTATAGTTGCCATAAGTGTGTTTTGTTATTGTTAAAAGCAGTGTGCTGAAGCCTGGCCTTATCGAATGGATTATCATATTTTGTATATGATTTAGTAAAGCAATCCATCATAACGTCATAATAGCATAGTGCTCCCCTTTAGCTTAGAGGTAGAGCGTTGCATTAACAGCGCTAAAGGACCTGGGTTCGAACCCAGGGAACACACATGCTGATAAAAAAATGATATCTTGTAATGCACAGTTAGTCGCTTTGAATAAAAGCAAGCATGCATGCCAAATGCGTAATGTAGTTTATAGATACTTAAATTAATAAAATGAAAAATATCTTAACTTTCTTATTATAAGGCTGCATTGTCCAGAGTTTCATATAAATGTTAAATTGAAAACCAAAGAGATTTTAAATGAAAACTGAACAAAATAATAATAATTAAATAATAATGAATAATTTTACTCACTCGATCAATTGCTTTTATGCAATTTTAAGCTTTTGTTTATTGTTTTTTTTATTATTAACACACGTATGCTATCTTTCCTTAAAGGGACACTCCACTTTTTTTGAAAATATACTCATTTTCTAGCTCCCCTAGGAAAACACTAGGAATTGTAAAAAAATAACAAGCATGAATCAGATTGGGGCACAATGCAAACCAGATTCAAACCTGCATTCCCTGTATAAGCACCATGGCTCAACATGCCTGGAGCATGCGTGCTAACCACTAAGCCATGGTTTCAATCAGTGACTCATTTTCAAGACTTAATCATTCTTTTGTTTTAATCCCAGAACAACACATAAGCTCTATTTTCATTAGTCTTGACCATGAAGAAATCCCAGCGTTAAGCTTGAGTACTTTCTCACAGACCACAGGAATAAACCCTGATCAGTATCAGCTCAGTATCTCCTTAATCCTCGCTCAGCTCTGCCGCCTCTTGTGCCCAAACAATAAGACATGGTGCTTGTTTGAGAGCCCTTGGTTTCACGCCACTAAGCAGGGTGGTGGTGCTGGGGGGGGGTGAAATAGACCCTGCCTCTGTGGTTCACACGTAGCTGTTTTCTCGACTTCCCTGCTGTCTGCCGAGAGCAGATTAAGAGGCAACAACATTGAGAGCATCTTTGCATCACTTGTCAGTGCCCTGTCTCTAGTCTCTCTGTGCGGTTGGAGGCTGGTGCGATTAATGAACATGTTCAAGATGCCGGCAGCAATAACAGCTTCTGCAGTCTAATTTTTTAGGAAGTGGTGCAGGGAATGGAAAAACTGAAAGAAATATACACAATATTTTAAAGTGGACATATAATGCAAATCAGACTTTTTCCATGTTTAAGTGATATAATTGGGTCCCCGATGCTTGCATTATAAAATGTGAAAAGATCAACCCAGTAACTTAGTTTTGGTAAACCATTCTCTACAAGCATGTGAAAAAATAGGTTGAAATTTTGCTCCCATTGTGATGTCAGAAGGGGATGTTACCGCCCCTTACTCTGCACTATCCAACCACGGCACTGCAATTTAGTACAGAGATCAGCTCATTTGCATTTAAAAGGACACACCCAAAAACAGCACATTTTTGCTCACACCTACAAAGTGTCAATTTTCACATGCTACACTGTAAAAAAAATTCTAGCTGCCAGTAACTTACTGTAGATTTTACATTTATGTTATTTACTGACAACAATTTGTTCAAAGTTAAATGAACATGAAACATTTTCAATCTTTATCTTCTACAGTAAGTTACTGGAAACCAGCTGCATAATTACAGCAAATTTTTTACAGTGAAAAAGGTTGCTGTAAATTTTACAGTAACTTAAGGGCAGACGTAGAAGAATATACAGTAACTTCACTGTATTTGTAACTTACAGCATAATTATTGCATTTTCATTTACAGCACATACATAACTACAGTAATTTCATGTAGTCACCTTTTCTGGGCTTTTATTGGCCTATTTTTTTTCAATATTCTTTAATAATAATTTCAAAATATTTAAATTATAAGTATACATTTTACACAACTATAAACATTTAAAAATAAACCTTCAAGACTGTTAAGATTTTGGGAAACAATTTATTTTCTAAACTAATCACCGGGACTGTATAATTATCACTGCCATACATTTATAAACTAAATAAATCAAACAACCTGTAACTCTGCATCTTTTAGTTAAAGCCTTTGTTATAAGATGATAAAGTGACATTTTTACTGTGTGGAAAGGATTTCATAATTTCGGACTTAACAAATTATCAACTAGAATTTTGCAGCACTAATGATGATTATTAATCATTATTAGTAAAAGGTGACATCGAGGAGAAAATAACAGTGTCTGAGCTCTTGCCAACTGGCTTTTCTTTAAAGTGGACATTTTACAAGACTTTTTTAAGATGTCAAATAAATCTTTGGTGTCCCCAGAGTACGTATGTGAAGTTTAAGCTCAAAATACCATGTAGATAATTTACATTTATGCATTTGGCAAACGCTTTTATCCAAAGCGACTTAAACTGCATTACAAGCTAGCTGTAAAAAAAAATTTTCAGTATGTTTTCTGGTTTTAAACCCATGAACTTTTGCACTGCTAACATAATTCTCTACCGCTGAGCTATTTCTGAGCTGTGCTGTATCTACTATTATTTAATGTGGAAAAAAAATTTCTGCTGTGAGGGGTTTTTAATAATGAAAGTTTGTCCCCTTTGAGTTATTGCATTTTGACCTGAAGAAAGATGTTGCTGATGTCTGGAAGATTCTTAAAACTCTTGTTTTCCCATGAGGATAATTTGGCTCCACTCATCACCTCTTCTCTATTTTCTCCTGTTCTTTCCACACCAGAGTTCATGAATGAGGTCTCTGAGAGGATCTTATGCATCTATTTTTAGCCCCTAAGTCCTATTTACTAAAGACAGGCTTTTACCTCGCTACGCACCTGTAATCTGGTAAATTGCTTGCCGGCACAGCGTTCAGCACAGCATGTGTTTTGCGACTGTACAAGACAACACACTTTTACAATCACCAGAATTTCCAGATGGGTACCCCATGAACTGACCTTGGATCTGTAACCTCAGTTTGCAGAAACAAAGTGGTGGGGAAAGCAGGCATGCAAAGTAATCCTTTCAAAGCACACAGAAACCTCGCGCTCCCTGACTCTTGCACGCCCTGACTGTGTCTCACAGCACAAACTCTATGTAAGACTCAAAGGCCACTTCACTGATGAGGATAGTTGTTGAAAAGCTCTGGGTGGATTCTCTTTGAACCTCCCTGAGGCCAGATGCACTTTTGTATAATTGAGGACTTGGATGTATGAGACGGACCAGAAAGGTTAGTTAACGTTAGTTATTGCATTAGTTAGCATAGTGTATTTTTAAAAAATTTAATAGTAAACATAGTGTAAAAAGCAAACATAGTGTATAAATAGTAGGGCTGGGCAAAAAAAAATTTATTTTTCAACTAATAGTTTTTTTTTACGTGGTCACGTGAAACTTTCATGTGCTCACGTGAAAGCTTCATGTGCAGAATTTTTTTTTAAAGTTTCGTTTTGCGTGCCCATGTGAAACTTTCGCGTGCGCACGTGAAACTAAACTTCCATACTAAATCGATTCTCAAAGGCCACGAATCGATTTTTTTTCATATTAAACATAAAATTAAAGGCTCTTTAAGCGAATCTGCGAGACGTTAGTTATTTTTGACGTTTGAACTGTTTTCAAACAGACGGAGGGTAGCTAACTCCTCCCCCTCCCCCTCCCTTTCGTGCTTTCATGAACGCGCCCAACCCCCACCCCCAAATCCTTTTTGTTGTTTATTGGCTGGAATACTTTGTTTTGTTTTGTGATGCTAGGTTTGGCCACTATGTTGATATTGCCGTTTGTGAAGCCTGGGCTGTCTACAGAGATCGCGTTTTTTACAGTTTGATCAGCGGACAGGCAGCAAGCAGATAGTGAGGAGATGTTTCCGGTATGTAACAAAAAATGTTTTATGGTCTAAAACGCTTCAATTCGCTTAGAGCGCCTTTAACGTCAATCTTTTTACTAGTCTTCTCCACTAGACTGTTCTGACTTTTTTCAGCACAATTTTTTATTTATTTTTCATCATCAAATTGTAATTGTATGCATTTGAAAATTATAGATGGGTTCTGTTTTAATGTACCCAAGTGTACCTAAAATAAAAGTATGTGGCTCTTAATTAATTTTTATTAATTACCCTAGTAGATTTATGTTCACTGTTCTTTTTTATAAATAGAGTATTTGTATTAAATCTATATTTATTGAATTGAGAATCGAGCCTAAAAAACGTCCAAAGAATCGGAACCGAGAATCGAAACCGAATCGATTTGATAGCTTGTGAATTGAAATCGAATCAATCTGGAACATCTGAATCGATACCCAGCTCTAATAAATAGTATATTTATACACTAAAGAGATAGTACCCCAAAGTTTTTATTGATGTAGACTTTTAAGTTATTTATTCATGATACTAAACAATTAATAATTGCTATTAAAACATTATTCTTCGGGGATACCCATGATAGGTAATGATATCTAATGTGTTATCTAATGTTTATCTATGGAGATGTATTAGTGTTGCCATTTTCATCAAGAGCCTTAGGATCATCTGCATTGTACTGATCCTTTGATAAACGTGATATGAGACCGCATTTTGCATTTATGGTTAGACAAACCTTAAGATTTCAGAAACATGGTCACTGTCAGTGTGCCAATCTTTGCACCATGCTGCTGCTGGGACTCATTTATGGAGAGATCCGTGTTGGAGTGACTCAGCTGGTAGCTTCAGACGTAGTGAGAGATTACAGATGAATTATTAATCAGGCTCCTGCGCTTTGAAGCTAAGACATTAAAGAGTTCATTTTGCTTTGATAATCCTCCATCACTTTCTGCTCTGCATTTATGTGTGCAGTGAAATCAGACCGGCACCAAACACCAGCCTGGAAATTCATGCTGGTCTAAGCTGATCTTGTTTTGAGATTGAACCGGTGTTTGTTTGTTTGGTGTGCTTGTGTATTTATTGACCAGATGTATGCAACAATCATCAGCTCTAGCTGGCATATTAGGGATCACAACATTTCCAAAGAAACCTGAAGTTAAAAACTGTTGGATGTCTAACACAATCACAGAGTAATAGATAGAGATAAAATTCATGGGCAGTGGAAGAATAGAAAGCATGTGCATCTTCAGTCTTTTTTCAAAAACGCTTTAGGAGATATGGATGCCCACCAAATCTGTTTATTTTTTTATTTTTTTTGAAACAATGAACAAGAATTTCAATCTGTGTCTATGCATGCTGCACTGATATATTCCTGCTAATGCTTTTTAATGTGGACAGAGGGCACGCTCCCTAAAGCTCATTTGCAGTCATGCGTAGCTTAGAGGTTCAGCGGACTGCATTAACATCTTAGTAATGTCATTAAATATGTTTAATTGTGCATTTGCATCGTCGTTACTGAGCGTTCATGTGTTATTTTGTGGAATGAGGCATTATTTGGGAAGCTTGTAAAGTGCATTGAAGTGTGTAAAAATTGTTCACCAGCATCAACAAACAGAGTAGGAAAATAATTATTGTTTCCCAAAAACGCCTCCCCCCATTCACCTAAGAGTACCTTATTAAATCGTATGCATATTAAGCTTGGATAAAAGAAAGTATTTTAACACAAAAATGACGCACTTTAGCTAAAGAGTTTGCATTTGAAAAGGGACCAGTTTTATGCTATTAAGCAGATGTGACATTTATTGTGTTGGTTATTAGCACCGTGCCACCATTGGAAAGAAAATTCAGAAAGATTGAAACTGGGTTTGTATTCCGAGACAAGACGGAACAATGTCCCCACAGAGCTTTTGAAAGAAAAATTGAGCCGTAGCCATGGGAAGCCTTCAATCAATGATTAATTTAATCTATCAAAGCAGCAATTTCTTAGCAAACAGCATGAAGTTTAATTTTTAGCAATCATATTTTATTAGGAAGACAAGTCTTGAAGTTGCCTTGTGTGTGCCGTTTTAACATGCATGTGGGGATTCGCCTTTTTGTGTTCCCGTGTTCATAATAACAGAGTTGCGTTCGTAATTAAACTACACAAACACATTGATTCATTAGTACAGTGGTTGTATGATTGTATTGTTAGTCATGTTTAACTAAAGACCTCAAAAGTCTACATAAGGGTAAAGTGAGCCACTATGTTTAGGTAAGTAAAACCAAGAGTTATCAGGCACCTGACAGGGTGAAATAGTATTAAAGAGGCTTATCTTCAGCAGAAGATTCATTCATTAATGACTATGATCGTTTATGCAGGGATAGCAGTTGAATTTTAAGTGGAATGGCTGAAGGCTATTACATGCGCTGTGCTGGTGTATATAATTATTCAGTTCAGCTGGGGTAGGGAAACATCGGATGATTGAATGTTTGCAATGGGAGGTACTTATCTAAATTTCTGTTTCAAAACTATCCATTTATTATATAGCCTGAAGGTTCCCATCTGTCACTTATTCAAACTGATGTGACACACAGTTGGCATTTTTGTAATCATGTCACATTCGCTACAGTATGAATTATTTCGAATGCTGTATGACTAAAGGTTCATTCTGAGTGATTTTTAAGTAAATTGCTATTTATCAATTTGACACAGTCAGTTTTAATAGTGTGTCAAGGGGGGCGTCCCAATACTGTTCTCCATATGGGCTTGTTAAGTGATGATGTAAGGAATACTGTTTCTGGGTCCAAGCCTCCACTTATTTTAATAGAGGATATTGAAATGAACAGGCAAAAATCCTTGAATCCTTGTTCTCTTAAAAAATGCAATGAAATATGCGGGATATTTATGTAATTTTATGCGATGAAGATATGCACCTAGATATCCGCAAGCGCATGTTATCAATGTTTATGTGCAAAAACACCCAAATTAGGATCAGGTGTTTTTGGGAGGTTTGCAGTATGAGAGTATAGCGTGATTGTTTTGTTATTTCCCAATAGCATTTGACGTTCGAAGTGTTGTCAAACAAAACGGAGTGTAGCTAACTCCTCCCCTCTCTTCCGTGCTTTCTGAACGAGTCATGAATGCGCCCAACCCCCACTCCCAAATCCTTCTTGTCGTTTATTGGCTGAAACACTTTGTTATGTTTCGTGGTGGTAGGTTTGACCACTCTGTTTTTGTTGCAGTTTGCGAAGCCTGGGCTGTATGCAGAGACCGCGTTTTTTTACAGTGTGTTCAGATGATGGTCAGCTAGCAGATAGTGAGGAGATGTTTACTTTATGAAACATAAAATGTTTTATGGCCTAAAACGCGTGAATTCGCTCAGAGCACCTTTAACAAGCCCATAGGGGTCTAGACACAGACTAGTCCCAGACTAAAATACTTTTTTGAGCTGTCTTAAAAGGACACCACTTTTTTGAAAATGGGCTCATTTACGTAGTTCCTGAAAATAGTCCCCCTGGTAACTTTCAGTAGCAGGGGACTATTTTTGAGCACTGCGTAATATCATTGTGCCTGCTACAGCCATGGTACAGCAGCAAAGTTCTTGATTATTACACCAGAATGAGAGTATAGTTTCTAGCCATATCTGCCTAGAAAATCACAACTTTTAATTTTCCGTCGGTCTTAGTTCACGATGTAACTACAGAAAAGTCAAGTTTTAAATAGAAAAAATATCAAAACTCTTTGGTTATTTTTGAGCGTGATGCTAATGGTCTAATCAGATTCAATGGATTATGTTAAGCTATGCTTAAAGTGGTACCGCCAGACCCGGAGATCAACTGAATGGATTCCAAAGCGGTAAAAATCAAATGTATAACTCTAGGGGAGCTGGAAAATGAGCATAGTTTAAAAAAAGTGGAGTGTCCCTTTAAGTTAAAAACGGCTCACACTCTTATATCATAAAATATATTAGTGCCATTGTTTTCTCTCAAGATGCACACAGTAATGTTTTTTGTAAGGTAAAAACTACTTAAAGGTCCTAATGGCTTAATCTAAACCCTGTCTGGGAATCCGCCCTATATGTCACGCCATATTTGATCTTGCCATACTGATCTTTTTGTTGCCATAGATGTGTGACACATCAATTGCTACATAAGCTTAAAATATAATTTTCGCAAATGTATGGTTTTGTTTTAGCAGACGTATATTAACCCAGTGGCGTCATTTGGATTGCTAATGGATGAATGTGCTTTTTGGAGCTTTGTCATGTTGACTACAAGAAAATAACATGATGACATTTTAACCTAAAATTTTACATTTGTTTTCAACAGTCGAAATGAAGTCATACACATCTGAGTTGGCATGAGGCTGAGAATTTTTATATTTTGGCAAAATCTGATAAAACACCTGCTACACTGTTGATGTATACTCATTACGGCTATTTTAGGGTACATTACTGTACCTTAAAGGATTAGTCAATTTTCTTGAAAAAAAAATCCAGATAATTTACTCACCACCATGTCATCCAAAATGTTGATGTCTTTCTTTGTTCAGTCGAGAGGAAATTATGTTTTTGAGGAAAACATTCCAGGATTTTTCTCATTTTGATGGACTTTAATGGACACCAACAATTAACACTTAACTCAACACTTAACAGTTTTTTTCAACAGAGTTTTAAAGCACTCTAAACGATCCCAAACTAGGGTCTTATCTAGCGAAACGATTGTCATTTTTGACAATAAAAATAAAAATATGCACTTTTAAACCACAACTTATCGTCTATATCCGGTCATGTGATGCGCCATTGCGACCTCACGCAAAACGTCATCACGTCAAGAGGTCACGGATGATGTATGCGAAACTCCGCCCCAGTGTTTACAAGTGTGGAGAAAGAGGACCGTTCCGACGTTGTAGTATGTCGAATGATACTTATTAATGTCTTTGTGTCAGTTTATTGTTTAAAATGGTCCACAAATGTACGTTTTATATATGTAACACGTGACCTTTCTATGTCACTACGCAATAACGTGAGGTCGCGCTGGCTCGTCACACAGCCGGAGGAAGAAGAGAAGTTGTGGGTTAAAAGTGCATATATTTACTTTTCTTGTCAAAAATGACAATTGTTTCGCTAGATAAGACCCTCGTTTGGGATCGTTTAGAGTCCGTTGAAAAACTGTTAAGTGTTGAGTTAAGGGTTAAGCGTTGGGGTCCATAAAAGTCCATTAAAATAAGAAAAATCCTGGAATGTTTTTTTCTCAAAAAACATAATTTCTTCACGACTGAACAAAGAAAGACATCAACATTTTGGAAGACACTGTGGTGAGTAAATTATCTGGATTTTTTTAAGAAAATGGACTAATCCTTTAAGGACCCATTGTGTACATTTAAAGGTACAGTTAAATGTTTTGTGGTCCTTAAAGGTACACAATAGGTTTTAAGGGTAAAATATTGTACCTCAAAAGGTACAGACAATAAGAAATCTCCTCACATTTTTTTTGTAATACCCTTATGAGCTACATAACGTGCAATGAAAAGATCCCAACAGATGTGGTTTAAAATGCTTTTTACGGACACTATTGCTCATAAATCTAATTAAAAACACTGTACCAAATTTTAACATTTTTACTGCTTTAATTACCAACTGCTTCCTGTTAGTATATAATTAATGAAGATGTTATGGTTGGTCTCTTGGGAATCTGAAAGCATGCATTAATGTTTCATACCACTGATTGTACACAGCCATATGATCATCTGGTTGACTGTTAAAGGCCCTGTTATGTGTGTGAGAGTGTTACAGTGTTTCTCTGGGTCAACAGCTGTTAAGGAAGGGCGTAGCGAGCCATCAGCGAGTTAATATGTGATGAAGAGGGACATGTTAGGCCATTCCCAACTGACTCCTTCAAAAGCACCCCGCTGGATAAGATGTTTGTCTTAAAATGCTCGGGTCACCTCGGGTGGTTTTAAACTGGAGTGGACTGGATTATTAACAGTGTGATGCCTCTGTTAATATTTTTAGTCATTCAGGCACAAATAAAGGTTCTAGTTGGAAATGTTATACAAAGAACATTTTGTTCTGTAGTTCTTTAGAAGTCTGTCTATGGACCAACAAAATAAAACGAATGCCTGGACCTGTACATGTTACACTATTATATCAGTATTAGTGTCTTATATGATTTTATGTGTTTGTTATAGATGACAGTGCCTCAGCAGCGAGCAGTATGGAGGTGACGGACCGGATCTCTTCCCTGGAGCAGCGGGTTCAGTTGCAGGAGGATGAAATTCAGCTGCTTAAGTCGGCCCTGGCTGATGTGGTGAGGAGGCTGAACATCTCAGAGGAGCAACAGGCCATGCTGAGTAGGAAAGGACCAACCAAAGGTACCATAGATAGATAGATATATAGAAAGATAGATAGATAGATAGATAATGCTGTTGGCCTCCAATATTCTGCCTTTTGTATTCCACAAAATAAAGAAATTAATATGAACAACATGATGGGGGAACAAATAATGACGGAATTTTTGGATAAACTGTCTATTAAGTGTTTTTATCCTATCCCACCAGTGATTCAGCTTTAGTCATCACTATTTTCTTTGGCTTCTTCTGCTTCTTTTGCTGTTGTCCTCTTATACTTTGTGCTGTATAGAAGCAGCAGTGAGGAGAGACTCCCCCTCCTCTGACAGCAGTGTTGGGAAGTCAGGTAGGCAAAGGGGCTTTTAAGCTTCATTTGCCAGGAATGAAAAACTAATACAGAGAGCCATAATGCCGTAACTGGTGCTCTGCAATCATTTACCAAAATAGCATGTATGTTTTTTAATTTTAATATTGATTCTGAGGTTTTTCATGCCTAACATTACACCCATAACATTTTACATATTACAATTTTACAGATATAAATACATTATAATGTACAGCTTTACTGTTTAAAAAAATGCTGATTCAGATATGGTACAGTAGTATGAAAACATAGTGCATCTTGAATTTTACTGAAATTGCTACTCTATTTCACGGCAAGGCGTGTTATTGTCACAAAAAAATGTATTAATGTTTTCGTGTTATTGACATAATTTTCCGCTGTTTTTCGTGCCTCTGGGGCACGAATGTCTTTTTCGTCCCGCATGGGTTTCTCGTGTCTGTGCAACGACTTTCTTTATTTTCACTTTATATTTTTTTCTCATTGTTTTTTCCTAATTTTAAATCATTGTCACATGGGGTTAGGGTTAGATTCAAAGTTTGCGTTAGTATGTAATTTTATGTATTGGTTTCTAGGTGCTTTTCGCCCGTTTTTACAACTATTCTCGCCTGAAGTTGGTGTTGGGGTTTGGGTTAGGAAGTCGCAGAAAGTGATTCTAACCCAAACCCCAAGCGACAATTGTAAAAAATAGGAAAAAACTATGAGAAACCAAAAAAAAGACGAAAAAGAAAGTTGTGGCAGAGACACGAAAACCATTTATAGAAATTCGTGCTGGGTGGAATGAAAAGGACATTCGTGCTCCAAAGGCACAAAAACAGCAGAAAATTGTGTCAATAATACGAAAACATTAATCATATTTTTCTTGACTATAAAACGAATTTCCGTGAGATGGAAATTCATATATGACTAAAATACACTCAAATAAATAGTATTTTACTTAAATTCAGTTCGCCTACAGATAAAAAACGGTATTATTTCGGCCAAGCTTAAAAAGTACAGTAAATTGTAAACAAATAAAATGTAATACCTGTAAACCGTATACCATAAGTCTTCTGCAGTTACACAATAACTAATGACGCTTGACATCTGCCATTGTGTCTTGATCATAAGTCCATCAAAATTCTGCTTTTGTGTCCCATAGACAAATCATGTAGGTTTGGATCAACATGAGGGTTTGTTAAAAATAACAGAATTATTTTTATTTTGGTTAAACTAATTCAAGTACAGACATCTACTATATTTAGGTTCATATACACTGGGTAAAATAAGTGTGGGACACGTCACCATTTTTTAGTAAATATAATTTAAAAGTGTTATTTTCACCAGATATTGCAAAGAAATTTAACCATAGATAATAGATTACATATAAATTAGGTTATGTGTAATCATATGAAATGACAAAGACAAAAGTATTGGATCCCTGAAGAAAAGGAGGTCCAAAGGGCATGGAAAACCAATCTTGCACCTTGTCAGTGCAAATAATAACATCTGGTTAAGTCCCAACTGATGGCCTACTTTTGTACAAGTATTAAATACATTTCAGTAAGCATGCTCAATACTTTTCCCTGTGTCATTTATGGATACTTAATTTATGTATAAATTTATTTATGGTAAAAAATTATCTATTTTTTGCATGTGTGAATTGCATGGGTTATTACCAACATCTGGTGAAAATGTCATGTCAATACCTTTATAAATATGTTAACTGAGAAAAATGGTGAGGTGTTAATAAAAAAAATTGAAAGGTTAGGTTTTTAAAAACCCTTTTTTTAATTTCAGACACCCCTGCAAAAATAACAATACTATTAGGAACCATAAGATTTACCATTAAAACAATTACAAAATTCCTGGGACATATTGCAGTAGGATTTAATGGTCCCACCAATATAACCCAACACATACCAATAGAGATCCACAGGGACCATTAAAGTTTCCATTTCAACCAATAAAATTCTCATTAAAACCATTAAATCCAATAGAATTTTGGTGATGGCTTCTTTTGATGTTTTTTTTTGGCAAGGACTAATTAGCAAGACTGCATGGATTGCAGATACTAAATGTCAACTTGGGCTCCAAAATCTTCTACTAAACTGTTTCAAAGAGTTTGTCTGACTTGGATAACATCCCATGGGTTTCTTACTGCTTGTTTGAAATGAGTGTAAGATGAGTCAGGCTTTGCTTCTGCAGAATACGTGATGTTCAATGCGGGCTGATCTGGTTGAGAAAAACCTTCTCATTCTGTTGTCATCTTTCCCTACTCTGTATGCCTTCATCTCCATCTGTGTAAGCAAGTGAAAGTGTTGAATATGTAATAGTACAGACTCACAGGGTAATGTAAGCAAAGGCTACATTATCTCCACTATCAGCAGTTGCACTGCAGGTGTGGATGCACTTTTATAATACTTCAAAGACACTAAAGGATATTCTCTATCCTGAAGCATCTTTGAACCACCAGTGCAATAAAATAGGAAGCATTTGGTCTGGTTCAGTTATTGCATCTAGAAATAGTGATATAATTTAAGATATAACAGAAATGTAGGGCTTCATTCTTTGTGACTGTAAGTTTGGGTGGGACATTTAATTGAATGATAAGATACAAGATGGAAGATGAGCTATTAATATTTATGGCCAGTCTTTCTTGATACACTATCAGACAAAATGGTCAAAAAAGGTTCCTAGCTGTCACTGGATGGTACCCGTTCAAAAAAGTACACATTTACACTTAAAGAGTTCATATTAATACATCAGAATTACATATTGGTACCAAAGAGGTCATATTAGTACCTCAGAGGTACACATTGGTACCAAAGAGGTCATATTAGTACCTCAGAGGTACCTATTGGTACCAAAGAGATCATATTAGTACCTCAGAGGTACCTATTGGTACCAAAGAGTTGATATTAGTACCTCAGAGGTACCTATTGGTACCAAAGAGTTGATATTAGTACCTCAGAGGTACATATTGTTACAAAAGAGGCCATATTATTACCTCAAAGGTACATATTGGTACCAAAGAGACCATCTTAGTACCTCAGGGGTACATTTTGGTACAAAATAGATAATATGAGTACCTCAGAGGTTCATATTGGTACCAAATAGGCCATGTGAGTACCTCAGAGGTACATATTGGTACCAAAGAGACAATCTTAGTACCTCAGAGGTACATATTGGTACCAAATAGACCATGTGAGTACCTCAGAGCTTCATATTGGTATCAAATAGGCCATGTGAGTACCTCAGACGTACATATTGGTACCAAAGAGACCATATTAGTACCTCAGAGGTACATGTTGGTACCAAAGAGACCACATTAGTACCTCAAAGGTACATATTGGTACCAAAGATGCCATATTAGAACCTCAAAGGTACATATTGGTACCAAAGATGCTATATTAGAACCTCAAAGGTACATATTAGTCCCAAATAGGCCATATGAGTACCTCAGAGGTTCATATTGGTACCAAATAGGGCATGTGAGTACCTCTCAGAGGTACATATTGGTACCAAATAGACAATCTTAGTACCGCAGAGGTACATATTGGTACCAAATAGACCATGTGAGTACCTCAGAGCTTCATATTAGGCCATGTGAGTACCTCAGACGTACATATTGGTACCAAAGAGACCATATTAGTACCTCAGAGGTACATGTTGGTACCAAAGAGACCACATTAGTACCTCAAAGGTACATATTAGGCCACATGAGTACCTCAGAGGTTCATATTGGTACCAAATAGGGCATGTGAGTACCTCAGAGGTACATATTGGTACCAAAGAGACAATCTTAGTACCGCAGAGGTACATATTGGTACCAAATAGACCATGTGAGTACCTCAGAGCTTCATATTGGTACCAAATAGGCCATGTGAGTACCTCAGATGTACATATTGGTAGCAAAGAGACCACATTAGTACCTCAAAGGTACATATTGGTACCAAAGATGCCATATTAGAACCTCAAAGGTACATATTGGTACCAAAGATGCTATATTAGAACCTCAAAGGTACATATTAGTACCAAAGATGCCATATTAGAACCTCAAAGGTACATATTGGTACCAAATAGGGCATGTGAGTACCTCAGAGGTACATATTGTTCCCAAAGAGACCACATTAGTACCTCAGAAGTACATATCGGTACCAAAGAGACCACATTAGTACCTTAACGGTACATATTGGTACCAAAGATGCTATATTAGAACCTCAAAGGTACATATTAGTACCAAAGATGCCATATTAGAACCTCAAAGGTACATATTGGTACCAAATAGGGCATGTGAGTATCTCAGAGGTACATATTGTTCCCAAAGAGACCACATTAGTACCTCAGAAGTACATATCGGTACCAAAGAGACCACATTAGTACCTTAACGGTACATATTGGTACCAAAGATGCTATATTAGAACCTCAAAGGTACATATTGGTACCAAATAGGGCATGTGAGTACCTCAGAGGTTCATATTGGTACCAAAGAGACCACATTAGTACCTCAGAAGTACAAATCGGTACCAAAGAGACCACATTAGTACCTCAAAGGTACATATTGGTACCAAAGATGCCATATTAGATTCTCAAAGGTACATATTGTTACCAAATAGACCATATGAGTACCTCAGAGGTTCATATTGGTACCAAATAGGGCATGTGAGTATCTCAGAGGTACATATTGGTACCAAAGAGACCACATTAGTACCTTAAAGGTACATATTAGTACCTCATAGGTACATATTGAACCAAATAAGCCATATTTGCACCTCAAACGAACATATTGGTAGCAAATGTACAATGGTACATATTAAGATCTTTTTAAAAGGGTTCTGCTCCAAAGACAGCTAGGAACCATTTTTTCACCATTGTATCTGACAGTGTACGAAATACCACAAATATTTCAATTTTTTAATTGTCTGCTAAAAGTGGATTTTGTTAACATCTTGGAGTATACTGTACTAGTATGTGCGTGGTTTAAATTTACATAGATTGAAGGACACAAAACTCCACAAAAGTTAGATTTCGTAAGTTATTTAAAAGTTAAAAGTATATTGAAGTTTATTTATCAAAGTTTATTGAAAACAACAGATTATTGCAATCCTGTATCTAATTTTGTACATGTTTTTTTTGGACTTGTAGCTAGACCCATGATCGCCGCTCTTCCACTGAGACCAACTGTCAATAATGGCACTGGCCTGCCTAGAAAAGGTCTCACACTGCCATCACCCTCCAGCTCCAAGAAGGACAGCAGCTCAACAGCAACCAAAAGGTATGACACTAAGACTCAGCAGGGCATGCAAATACAAACAAGATAACAGTGCAGTGTTTTGTGTTGTAAAGGTCGACTGACATCATTATCAGTCCATGATAAGCAACGCTAAACCTGAAAGAGTTGACTCTGGTTTTAAAGTGAGGCGTACAAAGCAATGCAGTATGACTGGGTTTTACGTGATAAAGAACCATATGAATTAGGGTGACATAGTAAAAAATTATTTTCAAAAGAAAAGAATAAGCGTCTTAACATTGTATAAGTGTAATGCATTAAAGAAATCACCTGCAGCACTTTTAAAGTTTCTGGGATCAGTAACCAATCAACAGCAGTAATTGGTACTATAGGTTAATAATTTGCCTTTTTATCATCTTTCTCTCATTGAAAATGACATTTCTCTGATCAATATTCCTTTGAAGCAGCTTATATCGTCTCAGCTTATCTTGTCACCTTAAGGTTCACTCCTTTAAAGTAAATTAATGAATAAACAGAAGTTTAAGATTATAAGACACAAACCCATCTTTTAAACCCTCCTTAAATGTCTTTGTTTGTGAGTGTCAACTGTCTGTCCTATATACTGTACGTTTGTCATCCTGTGAGTTGTTTTGTCCCTTCCCCTTCTTGTCTGTGCATGTTGCAGTATGTCCAATCTGCCCAGGTTTCTCCTAAAGCTGCCTCACAGGTGAGAATCTGTTTATTTGAAAGGGTCTGCTTTCATCAAGCAAGTGGCTAAGCTACGTTTTTATGTTATCATATTCATATATGGGTTAGTTCACCCAGAAATAAAAATTCTGTCATCATTTCCTTACCTTAATCATAGGCGGAGTTTCGCGTTTGTGCTTTGTGGGGGCAAAAACCGCCAAATAAGGGTATCGCAATTATCGAAAGATTGCATCTTTGAATTAATTTAAACCATATTTAAAAACCACAAACAATTTTAGCTTTAAGTAACTCTACCTATTAGAATATTATAAATATGAATCAAATATGAATTATTATTTCATTAACAGCTCAGACAAAATCGTATTTTGCTCTGGTTTGGGGGGGTAGTGCCACCCTGCACCCCCAAACTCCGCCTATGGATGTAATATAGCACAAACTGTATCTTACAATTATTCCTTTATTTTTTCTTTATATAATCTTAATAGCTCCAATTTTTCTTTTGTGTTTTAAGGAATAAAGGTTATACGCTTTGGAACAACATGGGGTTATTAAATAATGACAGAATTTGTTTTCTGTGAATTGATCATTTATGGTTTATTCATTATTCAGCAGAAGATCTTTACAAACAGGCCATATTCTGAGTAGGTATTTGTGATATCACTAAAACAACACTGTAAAAATTTCTTGTCACACTTAAAGGTGCATTGCGTAACTTTTAAAATTATCTCTTGACAGAAATGCAATATAATATACGTAACAATACTATCAGTGGTGTATAAAGACCTTACATCATAAACTGTATTGTTTTTATTACTTTAGAATGAGCAGTTTTTATCTACATACACCGTTTCAAGTTGCCGTCATGTTTCTACAGTAGCCCTAAACGGACAAACTGTTGTACAGCGTGAGTTTTGTCCCTACGCTCCTGCGTCCGAAACCACTTTCATTTGTAGGAGGCACAAAGCACTACTTCACCCACTATATAATATAGAAGAATGCGGTGTCGGACACAGCGGCAGTTTCAGACTAGATATGTTTGTCCTGTGGTGGCTACTATATGCGTTTTGAAATTGAGAGGTGAGCTGTCGTTTCCAATTCGCAATTTCACCACTAGATGCTGCTAAAATTTGCACACGCCACCTATAAAGTTTTAATTTTAATCAATTTCGAATTACAACTTTCTTGACTATTGAGTAGTTGATATAAATTGATACGTGCTGATACACGTTAAAAGTCATTATAGGGATCTTTTATGTTTCATCTATTAAGTTTTGGATGTACATATCTATATCTTTTGAATTAAAGGGACACTCCACTTTTTCTGAAAATATACTTTTGACATTTGATTTTTACTGTTTTGGAATCCATTCAGCTGATCTCCAGGTGTGGCGCTACCATTTTAGCATAGCTTAGCACAATCCATTAAATTTGATTAGACCATTAGCATCGCGCAAAAAAATAACCAAAGAGTTTGGATATTTTTCCTATTTAAAACTTGACTTTTCCAGCTCCCCTAGAGTTAAACATTTGATTTTTACCATTTTGGAATCCATTCAGCTAATCTCCGGGTCTGGCGGTACCACTTTTAGCATAGCTTAGCACAATCCATTAAATCTGATTAGACCATTAGCATCGCGCTAAAAAATAACCAAACAGTTTGGATATTTTTCCTATTTAAAACTTGACTCTTCTGTAGTTACATCATGACCTAAGACTGACAGAAAATTAAAAGTTGTGATTTTCTAGGCAGATATGGCTAGGAACTATACTTTCATTGTGGCGTAATAATCAAGTACTTTGCTGCTGTTACATGGCTGCAGCAGGCGTATTGATATTACTCACTGCCCAAAATAGTCCCCTGCCATTGAAAGTTACTAAGGGGACTACTTTAGGCTGCTGCATAATATCATTGATAATATCAAAATGAGCATATTTTCACAAAAAAGTGGAGTGTCCCTTTAAAGTGTGCAGTAAACTCTGTTACCATGAAACTCCTGCTGGTGCCATTCATTTCATTTTCACTCCTGGCTGTCCTTGCCTGCCAGTATGTTGGCGTACACAGAATGGGTCACGTAACGTCCGAACCTTCATAGACTAACTACAGCTTGTTGCTTCTGTACATATTGCTATTATTTACACTGAGCCTAACAGAGCATGAGGATACCGCTGACTTTTTTTTAAAACTGGATAACACCGTCCACCAATGGCTAGGCCAGATGAACCCTCCAGTCTGGATTAGACTTGACCCTGGCAACCAGCAAATTGCTGATGGGGTCTTTTCTTTTGTTGTGAAGTTTTAAAGGGTTCCCACTAACAAAGCAATGGCAAACCGGGGCATGAACAAGTCACACAGAAGAAAACACATTTGATTTGTTTGTCTTGTTTGTGCTTGCTGTGTCTCTGGGGAAAGCCGGTGTCAGTTATAATTGGCCAGTCGGCAGTGATGTTACCGGTATTATCTCATTTCCTGCGCTCTGTTTTACTGTTTACATTTATGAGGAGATTTGGTTCCTGTTTCAGGTAGGGTATTGTAGGAAGTTAGGTTTCAGGAAAGATCATTTTGTTGTTGTCAACAGGTCAAATATATTAAAAAATATTAAATACAATTAAAAAAAAGAGGTTTTGTTGCTCAGGAAAGTCATGTAATCTTTTTTAGTAATTGACTTTCTAACACTTTATAAAACTTCTATACTTCTATAATATAAGTTTATGAGTATTTCTTGAGTAATACTTGTTGCTGCATATGTATTTTCTTAAATAAAAAAAAAAAGTTGACTACATGTTTATAAGATCATAATCTATTTATGAGGACAATAAAACTTGCAATGATACTTTACTTATATAATACTATATACTTTAATAATTTCCCAAATGTTTTTCTTAGTCTTTCTTCTAAGCTTTACGGCATTTAAACATTGTAAAAGGCACTATATAAATAAATATGACTTGTCTTTCCAGTGAAAATGATGTAAGAATTTCCTTTTGTCTCTTGCACTCACAGCACTGTGAAGAGAACAAATTCATCAGAACAGGTTGGTCCCAAAAGGAAAGACAGTGTGGATTCCAAAACCAATCGAACCCGTGCTGGTTCCATTGGGAGCAATGCAAGTGGAAAGAAAGTCACAGAAACGTATGTAAAAATATACTTATTCTTTGTACCCATAATTACAGAAAAGCTGTATAGAAATAGAAACAGAATACAAAATAACTAATAGCAATTAATAGTATATGCAAACACAATTGTGACCCAGCCTGTGAAAACTCTACCAAAGTCATTTTTGTAATCTACAGTTTAAAAAAACATAAAATCATCTTGCATAATATAAAGAACATTCTGTAAAAATATAATCTTCATATCTTTTAAATTGACTGAGTAAGACCATGTCAAAGATTGAAATCAATGTGAAACCATTGATTAAAATAAAACTTTGATTTAGATATTTAGAGATTTCTGGGATTTTACAGACAGGGTCACAAGTACACACACATACAGGGTTCAAAATGTAAAATAAATTCCCACTCAAATTTTTTAACTCATTACTCTGTATTTTTGGGATGTTTTGAGATTACTTAGCAATTAATTATTTATTAAAACAGTTTTAATTATTTTTGACAATGCAATGTCAAAGTGTGTTGCTCTCAGCATCGCATAAAATTATCTATTGTTTAGTAGAGTAGTATATTTGTATAGACGGTTTCAGCAGTAACAACATAAACAAGCGGCTGTCGCGGTCCGCACGTAACTTCCGGTAAACTCCGCAACAAATTACTTTAAACGTAGTTTATTTATAAAACAAGCAAAACAACAGCACAAAGATTACCTAGGAAACCAAAACATTTGTTATTTTCGACGAGGCGTTTGTTCAAGAGATCACTTTAGCAACTAGTCAGACCATTAAAAAAACGAAAACCGAAAGTAACGTTCGGATCCAGACGTGTATCAGGTGCGTCCGATGAAACCGTCTATACGGTATGTGACCCAGGATCACAAAACCAGGTATAAGGATCCTGAAATTCCTGAAGTTGAGATTAATAAAAGCTTTCCATTGAAAGGTATGGTTTGGTAGAATAGGACAATATTTGGGAATATAATTTTGAATATGTGGAATCTGAGGGTGCAAAAATATCAAAATATTGAGAAAATCTCCTTTAAAGTTGTCTAAATAAAAGTCCTTATAGATGACAAATACATTTTTTTATACATTTACAGTAGGAAATTTATGAAATATCTTCATGGAACATAAACTTAATATCCTAATGATTTTTGCCATAAAAATGTATAATTTTGACACATATAATGTATTGTTGGCTATTGCTACAAATGAAGAGTTTGCTTTCAAAACGCAATAAATCCATTTTGACTAATTTCGGTAAAAATATGATTTCTATACAAAGAAAGTGACAAGATGAAAAACACTATTTTCTGTTACAAACTTTCACATAGCATCCTTAGGTTATAATAACATAGAAAATTAAAATCCATAATTTGATATTCAAAGATTTATTATAAAAACTGATTATTTTTTCGCAAAATGCAATAAATCCATGACAAGTTTTTTCAAAATGCTATAAATCTATTGAATCAACATATAAATGTGCATTCATGTTTGCCATGTTATATTCATGTAGTTGACTAGTGGTATACACCGATTAAAAAAAACATTAATGTCATCAATCAAAACACTTACTTTGTCATATTAAGAACACTGTCATTGCTGCTGTTATACTTGGGACGTTGTTGCTGAACTTTTTTGACAGCGATCAGCTGTAAAATATTAATTGACTTAAAATAATAGAAAGTTTTTTAGGGTCAGTGTGTTAGCATGACAGAAGCTTGATGGTGTCGTGGAGAAGAAGCAACAGCCGGCATTTTTCCTTTGCCCGAGTGCCTCTACGTAAATTATTAGATTTTGATGGCTTACGTTTCTTCTCCGCCACAGAAAACCACCACAGGTTTATCAATGCCATCAAAAGTATTTTTTTTGTGTGTGTTTTATTTGTTGATCACAAAGTAGATGAGGAAAACCAGGATTCTGTGTGTATTCAACGCGCCGCGTTACAATGCGTGGAATGGTGCGCTGTGATTGGTTGAGCGGATTTATTGCATTCTGCAGAGAAGGAGGACTAGCGTTTATTGCGTTTTTGAAAAAAAAGATAGAAAAGATAACAGAATAACACAGCGAATATCGGATTTTGCATCAAATTAAGAATTTACTTTTTAATACTGACCTGATACAATATTGATTTTGGTGGTAACTCATTTTTTTTAAATAGCATTTATCGGTTAAACTTTTCAAATATACTCCTGCTACTTATAACTGGTTTTATGGACTTGGGCTACATATATAATTGCATAAATTGTTTAATGCTATATGCATTAAATAGTTCTTGAATTGAAATCCATGCATTTTGTACCTTTTAAAGTCACCAGCCATTGCACACTTGCCAAATGTTATTTTTGGACCCTTTGGGCCCATACTGTTACATTACACAAATGCATACATACATGCACATACACTTAAACACATTTGGATGACTTGCTTCCTCTCTCTTACTTCTTGCAGCAAACAGAGAGAGCCTGTGTTCAGTGCAGGTAAGAGTCAGGTGGCCTGTTCCCATGTGAAAGAGTAATGTGCCTCTGAGCCATGACTGGATCAGTCACAAACAACATAGCAAATTTGTTCCCTCATTTCTCTTTTTGACTGCAACAAAGCAAGACATAAAATGAATGGTTGAAAACTCTTGCCCTAAAATAAATGGCCGACCACCCAGCATTTATTTTTTAGCGGTAATGCAATTTGGTAAGACAGAGTACAGATGTTGCCACGGGATTCACAGTAAATCAGATTGCTTTCTTAATCGAAAGAAACAAGCAGGAGATAAAATAAATCCAGGGCTTGCTGTATGTGTCCTCTCCAGTCGTGGCTCATGGAAGATCCATTTCAATTGCACTGGTCTACATCAATCCATACAGTCCATCGGTTCATCCCTAATAACAAGCTAATCCATTTCCAGTAACGCATCATCCATCTCTTACCAGCAAACTTTAGTTTTCCTTCTCTTGTTTTGGTCTTTGTATTTTTCAGTTTACACTTAATTTTATTCTTTCTTATTTATATTTTTATTGTAATGTAAAGGGTCATGACATAGTAGTTCACAACCATATTACTGAATATTGTTGTTTCAAATCACTATTAAAAAATTTCCATCTCCTTTCCGTATGGCTAGAACGTTTAGTGTGCGTAGCCATACATTATAAGGCAGAATAAAGCAAGCGGTTGCAAACTTATGTTCCTTATATTTGACCCAGTTACAGTAATTAACTGAGCTAAAAACTAATTGAAGTCATAAAGATGGCTAGTGCAGATGTTAAATATACCAAAGGGAAAATGAATACCTGGGTGAGCGCACTGGACTGTGCTTATAAAGTAATGAATCAGATTGGGTTAGGGAGCTCTCTGCAATCTCACATGACTGTCTCTGTCTCCATACATTCATAAAGGGATGCGACGTGTGACGCACTGCAAAGGTAGGCACTGGTGTCAACTGTTCCTTGTGTGAGCGGCTCTGTGGATGTAACTTGATTCTTAAGCCAGAGTAAAGTCATTTAAAGAATGAGAGATTGTAAGCAGGATTGAAGTTGCAAAGACTGTAAATAACTTTTATCAGCAAGTATGAGCTTTAACCTTCTATATGTCTCTTTAAAGACCTCATGAAATGGCTTGAGGGAAGTTTTTTGTCTGTATTGATGGTTTCCCTAAGTAAAACAGGAAGTTGAGATGAGGCGTATCAAGAGGCTCCACTTCTATTTTTAAATGGCCAGTAGTCTGCACATTCTCAGAAAAAAGTACAAGAAGGTAGAAAAGTTGTCATTCGGGTCGTAGTTACCTTTTCAAAAAGTCCTTAATGGTATTGTTCCAAATTGGTAAATTTTTAGGCCCTTTTTACTGTCCCAGTGACCGCTTTTGTACCTTTTTGTACCTTTTTTTCTGAGAGTGTAGCATCATCACAGCCCTGAGTTTTGATTGGCTGCTTCCTATTGCTAATCATACACAGACAGCCTGATCTCACAAATTTCCGTGTTATAGTCACGGAATATTTTGCGCATTTATCTGTGTCATTGTCACGGATCTCCGCATTTTGATCCATGTCCGTATTTTCTTACAATTGTCGCTTGGGTTTGGGGTTAGAGCGACTTTCTGTTACATAAAATGACATTCTAACCCAAACTCCAAATCTAACCCCAAACCCAAGCAACAATGGTTTGAAAATAGGAAAACTGTTGAGTAACCAATACGAGAAACTGACACGGATAAGAAAGTCTGTGGTATGGACAAGGAAAAATGCGGAGAGATCCGTGACAATGACACTGATAAATGCGCAAAATATTCCGTGACTATACCACGGAAATTTATGAGATCTGGTTATTCTAGAAAATATTTTCTTGGTGAAAAACTTGAATTATGTCCTATATTTAACAATTTTGTTGTGTTTTGTTTGGTCCAAATAACTAAAATCAATTTAAAATAATTTTTAATTTAAAATTTTAGACACGGTCTGTCAATTCAATTCAAAGTCTTTATTAAAAGATTAGAAGAATCAAAGTTTGATTTCAGTCATTGATTTCAATCTTTGACATGGTCTTTCTCAGTCAATATTAAAGATATCAAGGTTATATTTTAACAAAATGATTGTAAAAAATTGGTTAAACTTTAAAAAGTTTGTTACCTGGTTGCCTTACATTTTTGAGTTAATTCAACTTAAAAATATTAGTTGACAATTTTACACAACTTTCTTTTGAATCAACTAATATTTTTAAGTTGAATTAACTTAACATTTTAAAGCAACCAGGTAATTCAAATCTTTTTTACACTGTAGGATGATTTTATGTAGAAAACTAGCACTTTTAGCATAGCTTAGCACAATCCATAGAGTCTGATTAGTCTATTAGCATTGCGTCTAAAAAAATAACCAAATAGTTTGGATAATTTTCTTATTTAAAACTTGACTCTTCCGTAATTACATTGTGTACTAAGACGGACAGAAAATTTAAAGTTGTGATTTTCTAGGCCGATATGGTTAGGAACTATACTCTCATTCCGGCGTAACAATCAAGGACTTTGTTGCCGTATTATGGCTGCAGCAGGCGCAATGATATTACGCAGGGCCGAAAATAGTCCCCTTTCAATTGCAGGGGACTATTTTCGGGCACTGCGTAAAATCATTGCAAAACTCTTTTGTAATTTTTAAACAATGCTAATGGTCTAATCAGATTCAATGGATTATGCTAAACTATGTTAAAAGTGGTAGCGCCATACCCGGAGATCAGCTGAATGGATTCCAAAATGGTAAAAGTCAAATGTTTAACTCTAGGGGAGCTGGAAAATGAGCATGAAAAAAGCATGAAACGTACACTTTAAGCGTTTATTTTTTGCCAGTGTGTGTATTCCCTGGGCTTCAGACCCATGACCCTTGTGTTGCTAGTGCAATGCTCTATCAATAACACAAAGCAAGAACAAAACTTAGCCCCAAAACTCCACTGGGTCTATCATGGGGTCTATCTGACAGTTTGAGAGCTCTGGCTTTATAATAACCGAATCAACACCCACAGAGCTGTCCTACATAAGGATATGGTTTGATCTGATGAATGCGTGTTTGAAAGAACTTCCCCACTTTTTCCAGAAATGCCACCCTTCCCAGTGAACTAATGCTCACTTTGTTTAACACCCATCTGAGCAATGCCAACCTGTGGTTGATTGCAGTGATTTGCAGTGATGCTAAAACACAACCTTAGTGACATTGCGTTGACAACTGGATGTTTTTCTCACTGCTCGCAGCATTATCTTCACATGCACCACCATGGGAGACTCACGTTCTCCCGCAGTCTCACAGCAGTGCATCCAAAGGCTTTTATTTCATTAGTATAGTGTTGCTTTTTTGCTCTACGCACACGTTTGCTCAGCTCTTAAAGGGCATCTATCATCCTGCATTTTATCTCAACCAGCTTTTCTGGTTTTTCTGTGAAACTGGAGTTTGGTGTATATTATATGTCAGGCATTAAATGACACATTGAGTGGAATTTATTTTCCCCGAACCCGACTCTATTTTCTCTCTTCAATGTTGATGCAACAAGATGTCAATGACTCAATAATACACCCACTGCATTGTTTAGTCACAAAACTCAGAAAGACAATCAAACCAGGAAGGCTTGCGCATAGAATACCAAAAATACCTAAAATACATTTGATCAGTTTGTCGTCAGTGTTTCTTGTTTTTCCTTGAGTAAGACATTAAGATTTCCAAGCATCTTCCCTACAGTCTCAGAAAACAAGGTACAAGAAGGTACAAAAGTTGTCACCTTTTCAAAAGTACACTTATGTATCTAAAAGGTGCATATTGGTACTTCAAAGGTACACATTGGTAACTGGTACATACTGTATTAGGACCTTTATAAAATTTACCTTTTTTTCTGAGAGTGTACCGTTTGTGTACTAAACTGCAAAAAAATACTTTCACATCAGTATTTTTATCTTCGTCTAAATGATTAAATATTCATTAAAAACAAACTGACTTGAGAAGCACATATAGCATAATTATTTTACAGAATATATTTTGAATTCAATTTATTTTTACCTGCTGGCAAATTTTGAAGTATACAGTATATGCATTACTCGGTATTGTTAGTTTTATATTTGAAACAAGAAAAATAAGTAAAGATGAGGGAAAAAAGAATGCTGCATTATCTGAATACATTATCTCATGCAGTTATTCTTCAGAAATAAATTGTATCTTATTTCCACGTTTATGCATTTATGCTTTAATCCAAAGCAATATTGATATATTAAATTTCCAATCAGGTAATATCTTTTTTTGCAATTCAAAGCCATAACTTTTGCATTGCCAGCTCCATCACTCTAAAAAATATGGACTGTTTCAACCCATGGTTGGATCAAATATAAACAAAGCCAAGAAAATCTCCATATTTGACCTAACCATGGGATAAAACAACCCAGCATTTTTCAATTACCACTAGTAAATTAAAATAAAACTAAAGCTGTCACTGGGATGGTACCCTTTATGTACCATTCAACTTTGAAGGTCCTACACTGCAAAAAATGATTTTCAAGAAAAAAAAATCTTAGTATTTTTGTCTTGTTTTCAATAAAAATATCTAACAATTCTTAAATAAAGATGCTTTTTCTTGATGAGCTAAACACCCAAATAAAATAAGTCTAGTTTTTAGACCAAAAATATTCAATTTAGTGATTTTGTGCATAAAACAAGCAAAAAAAAATCTGGCAATGGGGTAAGCAAAAAATATTTTCTTAAACACTAAATTTAAGATGAATTCAAGAAAAATTTTCTCACCCCATTGGCAGATATTTTTGCTTGTTTTATGCACAAAATCACTCAATTTGATATTTTTGGTCTAAAAACTAGACTTATTTTCTATGGCTGTTTAGCTCATCAAGAAAAAGCATCTTAATTTAAGAATTTTTTGATATTTCTGCTAAAAACAAGACAAAAATAATAAGCAAGAAGGTAATTTTTTGCAGTGTATAAAACACTAAAGCATTTACTGATAAAAAACTGTAAAAACTCTGTGTATGTTTTGATCATCGCTCTGAATCGATTTCTAACAAAAGTCTTTTACAAAAAGGCAATTATCTCACCTTTTTGCTCAAAATTGCCTATTTAAAAAAAAACCTACCCATATTTTAGAGGTGATAAAAAGAGAACAAATAAAGATTTGTTCTTTCATTTGATACATCGTATGTTTATATATTTAATGAAGAAACTTTAGAAGGCATTCAACTTTTGTGAAAATCATAAAAATGCTCATGCTTGCTGGCAACTTTAAAAAAAATGCTGGCAGGGAAAGAGTTAAGAAGGTTGAGATATTTTTACTGAAAACAAGACAAAAATACAGCTTGAATATGACTTATGGCGCTTTTCCATTGCATAGTACCCCACGGTTTAGTTTAGTTTGGATCGGGTCAGCTCACCTCACTTTGGCTTGGTTAGCTTTTCCATCGAGTTAAGTATTACTTCGCAGTGGGAGGGATTATAGGCGTGTCGTTATATTTGCGCTGCCTACTGTTGTGACATCATACAAGTGAGAGCGTCATTGTACATTCCCATACATTTATTTATTTCTCAGTCCGCCACAAAAATTAAAATTGGCCACCACAAATAGATGTTTGCACATCGCGTTTATCACTACCTCTGTCTCAGATGACAGTTTCTGTTTAAACACCCGTTGTGTCAGTCGACTGAGCGTCATTGAAGTTGCATTCAAGCATATATAATGCTGACGTGCTCGTCGCGAATGTTCCGCCACAGACTGCAAGTCTGGAAAAAAATGTTATGGTGTCCATGATTCTAAACCTGCGGTTGTTTTTCGTCGCTAAAAGGGAGTTTGGGAACTTATAGCAGAGCACAGATGACAACATGTTTGCTCGAGACAGCGCAAGCTAGCACGAAGGTAAAGCTAATCTTTTACATTAGTGATGACGCTGGTAGTGACGATTCTCCTAGACCAATCAGTGATCTACAGTGTTTTTGCGTCACGTTTGGTATCATCTCGGGTCGCTTGGAACCCCAACCGAGGTGGTACGAAAAAAAGTATTGGGTACTACTTACTGCACCCAGTGGAAAAGCTCCCAAAAGTAAGCTGACCCGACCCAAACTAAACCAAACCGTGGGGTACTATGCAATGGAAAAGCGCCATTGTTTTGCAGTCTGGTACAGTAGCTTGGTCTTGATGAGAAGCCCTGTCCTGTGTTTATCTAGTGGAGTGATATCTAAATCTGTTGGACAATGTCTGACTATGTTTTCATTATACTTTACCCAATTCTCCACCCTGTCCTACACCTCCTATGGCCCCGTCCCATTTTACCACTTTACCCAGTAACTGTGCAGATCTCCCTGCACCGACCGTCAAAACGGACCGGATCCGCTGAACCCCCCAAATCCGCGTCAGCTGTTCCCTCGCAGCCCACCAACATCCCGACAGGGCCCAAGATTCTGTCTGACAAAGCTGCTCGGTCCGGTGCCAGAAAGGTCCCACTGTTTACTCTTCCTCTGAGGAAGTGTACTGCTCAGTCAGGCCACTCCCCCTTAGACACGCCCAGTTATAGGAGCCCAATCAAATCTCCCAGCCAGTATTTTCAGATCTGTTACTAATCAACAGCTGTGATTTTAGATGTAGCCACGTGTTATGGTTTAAATCCTTTGTTCTGTTTTGTTGTAATTCGTTTACTCATTTTTTTGAGATTTGTTGTTTATGTTGTTAGACTGCATGTGTGCACTTTTTGCTTTTGATTATATTTGCATTTTGATTAACTGTATATTTCCTTTACGTTTTCATTGTATGTATATTACTAATTCATCAAACAGAAAAATATTCACATGCTTTTGCACTTGATTGTGTGTTGTTTATCCTTACATTTAAATGGAATGCATGTCAAATATACAATAAAGTACATACAAATGGCTAAAGCTTTTCCTTTAAACCTCTCTAATCTATTTGATTCTGTTATTGTTATTGAACATAAAATATACAGATTTTTAAGCATTATCTTGCAGTTCTTTCTAATCCTTTCGTTTAAATCTGGATTAACATTTAATCTTGATTTACACTGACAGAAGAAAAGGTCACTAGGAGGATGGTGCCCTTTAAAAAGGTCCTAATATGCACCATTTGGGTTCAGATAATGTATCTGAGATACCATTATGTATCTTTAAAGACAAAGGTATACTTTTTTAAAGGGTACCGCCTTTTGTAACTTTTTTCTGTGAGAAAAATATATCTTATATCTGCAATATTCAAGATTAAAATGTAATGCCATTAAGCACACAAATTATAATCCTTTTTAGCGACCAATGAATTTTCTTACTCCTAAAGTCTATGTTGCTTTTTCTAGATGAAGGTTATGTCAAAATGTATTTAAAGGGACGACCCATCACCATGTACATGCCCAAAGACCTGGTGGACACCTACAGCCTAGAAGCAAAGATTGATTTGCCTCCTAAGAAACTGAAGCTAGATTGGGTGTATCCTTTTGGTAATGGAAATGCAATTATATTTACATTGATTCTTGTGTTGGACCTTCATTGCTATAAAATTGAATGAGCTATTGATTTAAAAAAAAAAATGATCTGGCACTAATCATTTTTTAGGGCTAATATAATAATAAGATATTTTTTATTGCTCTACATTGTTATAAATGTGGTTGAAGTCATAGTTTTACACATGATGTGATGCTTCATAAGCACAAACTGCAAGATGTGTCTGCTTATAGAGATATTAGTTGCTATTTTTTATTGTCGGAATGAATTACTTTTGTACATTATTTCCAAAATTAATTTGGCACATCCTTTAAACAGGGCTGTGTTATAATACACTGCAAAATATGATTTTCAAGAAAAAAAATTCTTAGTATTTTTGTCTTGTTTTCAGTAAAAATATCTAAAAATTCTTAAATTAAGATGCTTTTTCTTGATGAGCAAAACGACCCAAGAAAATAAGTCTAGTTTTTAGACCAAAAATATCAAATTGAAGTGATTTTGTGCATAAAACAAGCAAAAAATAATAATAATCTGCCAATGGGGTAAGCAAATTTTTCTTGAATTTTTCTTGAATTTAGTGTTTAAGATAAATGTTCAAGATTTTTTTGCTTATACCATTGGCAGATTGTTTTGCTTGTTTTATGCACAAAATCACTTAAAAACAAGACAAAAATACTAAGAAAATGTTTTCTTGAAAAAAAATTTGTAGTGTAAGCACTGCAAAAAATGATTTTCAAGAAAAAGAATTCTTAGTATTTTTGTCTTGTTTTCAGTAAAAAATATCAAAAAAATTCTTAAATTAAGATGCTCTTTCTTGATGAGCAAAACGACCCATGAAAATAAGTCTAGTTTTTAGACCAAAAATATCAAATTGAAGTGATTTTGTGCATAAAACAAGCAAAAAAAAAAAAAATCAGCCAATGGGGTAAGCAAATTTTTCTTGAATTTTTCTTGAATTTAGTGTTTAAGATAAATGTTCAAGATTTTTTTGCTGATACCATTGGCAGATTGTTTTGCTTGTTTTATCCACAATATCACTTGAAAACAAGACAAAAATACTAAGAAAATGTTTTCTTAAAAATAATTTTTTGTAGTGTAAGCACTGCAAAAATTGATTTTCAAGAAAAAAAATTCTTAGTATTTTTTTTTCAGTAAAAATATCTAAACATTCTTAAATTAAGATGCCTTTTCTAGATAATCAAAACGACGTTATTAGACCAAAAATATCAAATTTAAGTGATTTTTTGCATAAAACAAGCAAAAAAAATCTGCCAATGGGGTAAGCAAAGAAAAATGCAAGAAAAATTTGCTTACCCCATTAGCAGTTTTTTTTTGCTTGTTTTATGCACAAAATCACTTAAGTTTGATATTTTTGGTCTAAAAACTAGACTTATTTTCTTGATTTATTTTGCTCATCAAGATAAAGCATCTCAATTTAAGAATTTTTAGATATTTTTCTGATAACAAGACAAAAATACTAAGAAATGTATTTTTTTGAAAATCATTTTTTGCAGTGTATAAACAACTGAAAACCATGCTTGACCTAAAGCAATCTGAGGTGGTCTTCTGATAATAGATAATACCACATTTCTGATTCTTGACTATGACCAAGTTATGGTTATCGGGGCCGGGACTGTCGATCCAACCTCTACTTGCTTCCAACGGGGGAAACGGTTTATTTCATTGCGTCTGTGGTTGTGCTTTATAATGTGGATGAGCAACTTCAAAGACACTACACTGCACATACTGATGATATCAAGTGGTAAGACTATATTGAGTGTTCGTAAAACCAACAAATTTTTATATATTTAAAAGTCAAATACTTTTTTACAATTTAATGAACATCGTATATCAGTATAAAGAAGTGTTCTGCAGTGCATGAGATTCAAATTTCGACTCAACAGAGACATAAATGTGTGACGTCCTCTCACTGCTGTGTCATCACAGTCACAGCTGCCCATGCACTTCTGTCACTCTTGTTTATTCTCCCCTAAAAGCCTAGCTGTCCATCCTGATAAAATCACCATAGCAACAGGACAAGTGGCTGGCACGTCCATGGATGGAAAAGTAAGTACTGTTGATATTTTAAACTGGTAACTGTCAGACACTAATCCCAAAACATATTGCCAATATAGCGAAAATGTGTTTCCTAAGCATCACATGCTCAGCAAGAGTCAGTCAACAGATGTGGATGATGAAGATCTCATATGCATCTGCTTAAAATGAAATGATCTTAGGTCATTGATGGCAGTTTTGTTTGATTTTGGCAGCAGCTGGCCCCTCATGTGCGAGTGTGGGACTCTGTGAGTTTGAACACGTTGCACGTTCTTGGAACTGGTTTCTTTGATAGAGCTCTAGTGTGCCTTTCTTTTTCAAAATCAGTAAGTGCCAAACACCAAATATTATTTTATTTGCATTGCTACTGTATTTGCATTTCATTGGCCATGTGCTTGTTCTCTGCACATTGACAATAAAGTTGGGGTGAATTTCTTTAAAAACTATTGTTTACTATTGTTTAGAACGGTGGAAGCTGGTTGTGTGTTGTTGATGATTCGAATGATCACATCCTCTCTGTATGGGACTGGCAGAAGGAAGAAAGGTTTGCTGAAGTGAAGGTGAGACAATAAAGATAAGAATAAAGTTGTATATTTTTCATGAAGTCTCATGTTAATGACTGTTTTTCTGATGTTCTTGCAGTGCTCCAATGAGTCTGTGTTTGCTGCTGATTTCCACCCGACGGATGCTAATATAGTTGTTACCTGTGGGAAGTCGCACCTATATTTTTGGTCATTGGAGAAGGGCTCTCTTGTGAAAAAACAGGGTCTATTCGAGGTAAATCTTTTAGACTTTTGTGCAAGTCTTTTAATACCACGGCGCTGTTGAATGCTTTATTCTGATTGGTTGAAAAATGTTCCACAAGTATGCATTAAATTACCTGACCTATCAAATGTCTTAAAATAACCACCAGAGCAGTGTATTGGCAATGTTTGTGGTATAAGCGGAATAATTGACTCTGGTCCTTTGAATTATTTAAAAATAATGCACACTGCTTCATGTCGTGTTGCATTACCACCGTGGCTGTGCATTATTTTCGAATAATTCAATGGCCAAACTCAATTATTCCTTACATATTTAATGATAGTCTAATGCATCATTTGAAGAGCACCTATTGTCCCATTCACGTTTTTAAATTTCCTTTGGTGTGTAAGTGTGTATTAGTACATGTTAACGATATGCAAAAGGTACAAACCCCAAAGTAAACGTTGACGTGAGTTATAATCTCCAACGTAAATCTCTTTTCTTGGACTACAACAAACACACGAATTGTAGGCAACAGTTTACTTCCTGGTATTGGTGATGTAGACAAGACCGGCATTATCATAATTCCTCCCGCTTCGGACTCACAGCCTGTAAGTTAACTCTTGTTAGCAACCGAATCTTTCAAACATGGTAAGGAGCGTTACATTTCCGGCTGACATCAGAGGTATTCAGGTCAATCAAAACGTACAGATTAGCTGGCCAATCAGGGACACAGAAATTTTCAAATCTGTGCGTTTTAGGAAGAAAGTGAAATCTGGTACGATATGTGGAAAATAATGTGTTTTTTAAACCATAAACCACGCGAACACATTGTATTATACCAAAAACACAAAATAACGTTGTTTTTAGCAATGAAATAGGTGCTCTTTACATATCTGTTGTACACACAGTGGGGTCTGAGACATCCAACATCTGATACCACAAGTGAAACTACTTTACTTTTTGCTAAATTAATATACATTTTTCATTATATGCTTATTATACCTATAAATAGCATAACAATTCAAGTGAACAATTTCTAAATGAAAAACATAAATCTCAAGTGTTTTTCTTCGTCTTTTTTTGCCTTTATGGCACTCAAGCTTAAGTGGATGCCAAATAAATGCATGTTAATTCCAAACATTCATGCATTTGGCAGACACTTTTATCCAAGCATACAGTGCAGTATACATTTTAGTATGTGTGTTCCCCTGGGACTCGCCCCCATGACCCTTTTGCACTACTAATGCAATGCTCTGTGATGTTCCCAAATCCTGAGAATTGGTAAAGAATATTACATTTAGCTTTAGGGGAAATAAAAGATCGAAAGGGTTAAATGTTCAATGACCCCACTATATGGCAATAATAGAGTACGTTTACCACATTTTACAAAACACTTTAAGCTACATTAAGCTATGTGCCTCGGTGCCTTCACTGTAAAAAACAGCATGAAGTTAAAACAACTTGGTTGAATTGACTTGCAAAACCTAGTATTTTAAGTTTTTACCTGTTATAAGATGACATAACTATAAGTTGAAATTGTTTTAAGTTCATTTTAGTGCCTCAAAGGTACATATTGGTACCAAATGTATACATATCTGTAAAAAATTTGCTGTTATTATGCAGTTGCCAGTAAATAACATAAATGTAAAATCTACAGTAAGTTACTGACAGCTAGTTGCAATATTACAGTGAAACATGCATTGTCTGTTTTGTTTCAAGTTTGTTGCTCCATATCTGCTCAAAAAATAAAGTCATGTTTATGTTTTTTGCAGAAACAAGAGAAGCCCAAGTTTGTATTATGCGTGACTTTTTCTGAAAACGGCGACGCTATCACAGGAGATTCAAGTGGAAATATACTTGTTTGGGCCAAAGGTGAAAGATCTTCTTTATTATGAAGAATAATGTATAATTGTACAGAAATCAACAAGAATGTATTAAGATAAGCTTGGTTTCCTTTTGATTGTTTGGTACGGCAGCAAAGTTCTTCTTTAGTACGCTGTAATGATAGTACAGTATAGTTCCTAGTTTAATCTGCCTAGAAAATTGCAACTTTTAATTTCTTGTCGGTCTTAGTACACAATGTAACTACAGAAGAGTCAAGTTTTAAATAGGAAAAATATTGAAACTCTGGTTATTTTTAGCGAGATGCTAATGGTCTAATCAGATTCAATGGATTGTGCTAAGCTATGCTAAAAGTGCTAGTGCCAGACCCGGAGATCGGCTGAATGGATTCCAAAACTGTAAAAATCAACTCTAGGGGAGCTGGAAAATGAGCATATTTTCAAAAAAAGTGGAGTGTCCCTTTAAATGGAGGTGTTGTGTCATGCTTCACAGGTTGTAATCGTATTAGCTTGGCTATTCAGGGTGCGCATGAGGGGAGCGTCTTTGCACTTTGCATGATGAGAAATGGGACGCTGGTCTCTGGTGGGAAAGACCGCAAACTCATCTCCTGGGATGAAAATTACCAAAAAATTCAGACGGTTGAGGTAAGGCATTACACGGATATATTTTTCATTCAGTCTACAAGCAACAACAACTACATTTGCTTTTTGTTATTTTTCCTCTCAGGTGCCTGAGTTATATGGCCCTATTCGAACTGTTGCTGAAGGAAAGGGAGAGACTGTTCTGATTGGAACTACTAAAAACTACATCCTACAAGGTAGTCTGGATGGGGAATTCATACCCATTACGCAGGTGGGTGAACTACCTAAACTATAAGACCCAGAAGTGGCCATTTTTGGCATGAAAATTAAACACAATTGGTGCTTGTCCTAAATCCGAACTCGAAAAAAAAATGTATGCTATTCAACGTGATGCTTATCTAAATACGATTTTTTTATTCTCAGGGGCACATTGATGAATTATGGGGCCTGACTGTGCATCCACAGAAGCACCAATTCCTCACCTGTGGTCATGACAAACATGTGTGCCTATGGGACTCAGTCGCCCATCAGCCAATATGGACCAAAACAATGGAGGTGAGCAAGTGTATCTATGCATTATGTTCGCATTGCAAAAGTCATGGGTTCGAATCCCAGAGGTCGCACATAGTTCACCTGCATCACAGCTGACTGTGGGTGTGACTTTAGTTTCCTGTTTTCAGTAACTTTTCGCTACTGTTACTATAATGATAAGCTCACTCTGTGTTTTTTTCGGCTTGAGTTATGTTTATAGGATAACAGGATGTCTGATTGGACATATGTGTGTATTTTTCTCTCCGGACAGGATGCCGCCCAATCGGCCGGATTCCACCCGTCTGGGGCAACGGTTGCTATAGGAACGCAGACGGGCAGGTAAGAGAAGCTATTTATTTTCATCAAACACATCATTTAAATGCTGAAAAGGTCTAATGGAGTGTCGCCCGGAAGACCCAAACACTTATTATTATGCTAATGCGACACAGTAACACAATAGTATCCCAGCGGCAATGTTTAAACGCTTTATTCCCAACCAATCCTGATAATGGCACTTCATGAAGACCTCAACAGCCGCAGCTTTCATTTAGTTTGAGGCGCTACATTGTGGATAATAATGTCATTTTCTTCATTACTAATCTGCACAGGTGGCTCGTCCTCGATACGGAATCGAAGGATCTGGTGACCGTGCACACGGATGGGAACGAACAGCTGTCGGTTATGCGCTTTTCTCCAGGTTAGAGAGTTCTCCTGCCGCTACAGATTAAAGTCTCTGCAACTGATTAAGTTGGAAAATCTCTCTCGCTCTTTCCAGATGGCAGTTTCCTTGCAATTGGGTCACATGACAACTACATCTACATTTATGCTGTGGGAGAAAACGGCAAGAAATACAGCAGAGTTGGAAAATGCTCAGTAAGGATGTGTATTAATGAACAATATGCCTGTTTGCATATTAAAGATTACTATTCAGCTGTTACAAACCATCTGTCTCTACTACACGATGATCATTAAGATGTTTTTCCTGCTCACATACAGTCAACAACACAAATCATTATTTTGTTTTCTGTAATATTTGTACCCATTGTGTGTTACTGTGGCTCGCAGGGTCATTCTAGCTTCATAACTCATCTGGATTGGTCTGTGGATTCTCAGTACTTGGTTTCAAACTCAGGAGACTATGAGATCCTTTACTGTAAGTATTTAAGGAAGTTCAAACTAGACTGACTTAAATGAAACCTTACTGTATAGTGCAATGTGGGACTTTTAGAAAGATCTCTTGACAGAAAGGGGTGAGCTGTGGACTGAGTTGGTTGCAATTCACAGTCTCACCACTAGATGCCGCCACAAATGTACACACTGGTCCTTTAAATTAAGATGTCACTATGATATTGCCACACTTCATTGCAACTACACTTTATCTACTTTAAGACGTTTTTGTTGTAAATTAAGCACTGTTGACATATTTTTGTTCTTTGACAGCACAATATTACATACACATATACCCATGCTTAACTTTTTAATCTTAATTTATCTGTAATAAGTGAACTGTGCTTTAGATAAAATGACAGTAATCACTCAATATGACATTTTGTGTAAACCCCAAGCTATTTTTATTACATGTTTAAAGTATGACTATTAAAGGGACATTCCACTTTTTTGAAAATATGCTCATTTTCCAGCTCCCCTAGAGTTAAACATTTGAATCTTACAGTTTTGAAATCCATTCAGCTGATCTCCGCTAGCACTTTTAGCATAGCTTAGCATAATCCATTGAATCTGATTAGACCATTAGCATCTCGCTAAAAAATAACCAAAGAGTTTGGATATTTTTCCTATTTAAAACTTGACTCTTCTGTAGTTACATCGTGTACTAAGACCGACAGAAAATTAAAAGTTGTGATTTTCTAGGCAGATATGTCTAGGAGCTATACTCTCATTCTGGCGTAATAATCAAGGACTTTGCTGCTGTAACATGGCTGCAGCAGGCGTAGTGATATTATGACTGCCCGAAAATAGTACCCTTGGTTATTTTCTATAGCAGGGGACTATTTTCGGGCAGTGTGTAATATCACTACGTGCTAAGCTATGCTAAAAGTGCTAGCGCCAGACGTGGAGGTCAGCTGAATGGATTCCAAAACGATACAGTAAGAGTCCAATGTTTAACTCTAGGGGAGCTGGAAAATGAGCATATTTTCAAAAAAGTGGAGTAACCCTTTAACCGTTAGAAAATAATACAGTATGTATACTGTTAGTAATCCATGGTGTTGTTTTTTAGGGATCCCATCTGTGTGCAAGCAAGTTGTGAGTGTGGAGACCACCCGTGACATTGAATGGGCCACTTTCACCTGTACTCTGGGCTTCCTTGTTTTTGGTAACTTCAATTTTTATTTATGGATAGCATAGTGCCTAACAACATTCTAGGGCCACAAATATATTTCCAATAAAGGACAGCCTAAAATGTATTTTTACTCATTATAAAAAATTAATACATCAATGTTAATTAAAGGATTACTCCACTTTCTTAAAAAAATCCAGATAATTTACGTACCCCCGATGTCATCCAAAATGTTGATGTCTTTCTTTGTTCAGTCGAGAAGAAATTAAGTTTTTGAAGGAAAACATTCCAAGATTTTTCTCAATTGAATAGACTTTATTGGACCCCAACCGTTTACAGTTTAAATGCAGTTTCAAAGGACTCTAAACAATCCCAAACGAGGCATAAGGGTCTCATCTAGCAAAACGTTGTAATTTTTGGCAAGAAAAATAAAAAATATGTACTTTTAAAACACAACTTCTCGTCTTGCCCCAGCTGTGTGATGCGCCAGTGGACCTCACGTAATTGCGTAATTATGTTAGCGGTCACGCGTTATATAAGTGAAACCCACATTTGCGGACCATTTTCAACAATAAACTGACACAAAGACATTAATTAGTATCATTCCACATACAACAACATTGAAACGGTCCTCTTTCTCCACACTTGTAAACACTGGGGCGGTAGTTTTGCATACGTCATGCGTGACCTTCCGACGTGATGACGCATTACGCGAGGTCGCGCTGGCGCATCACACGACTAGTGCAAGATGAGAAAGTGTGGTTTAAAAGTAAAAAAATTTTCTTGCCGAAAACGACAATCGTTTTGCTAGATAACACCCTTATGCCTCGTTTGTGATCATTTAGAGCCCTTCGAAGCTGCTTTGTAACAGCCATTTTAAACTGTAATGAAATTGTGAACAGTCAAATAAAGTTTATTAAATTGAGAAAAATCATGGAATGTTTTTCTCAAAAAACTTAATTTCTTCTTGACTGAACAAAGAATAACATAAACATTTTGGATGACATGAGGATAAATTATTGGGATTTTTTTAAGGAAGTGGAGTAATCCTTTAATTAAAATCTTATTTTAAAGGCAGAATATGTAAGATTTTTATAATAAAATATCCACGAGTACCGAAACCCCCAAAAAACGTAATTCATGACCTCATCCGTGAACATGATCCCTGTATTCCATACAACTGTGGATGTGAAAACGACATCTTTCTCGTTGTTCCACTCTCATTAATGCCGCCATCAAGATTCGCTTTCGTTATTGTTTTGAAAATGTGACCTCAAGCGGCAAAAATGTACGTATTGTGCCTTTAAAGGGACACGCCTCTTTTTTAGATAATATTCTCATTTTCCAGCTCCCCTAGTGTTAAATATTTGATTTTTACCATTTTGGAATCCATTCAGCCAATCTCCGGGTCTGGCGGTACACTGTAAAAAATCCAATTAATGAAATGTTGGACGGGCAAAAATATATAAGTTAAACCAATTTTTTTGTTTGAGCTAGTTGAGAAGACATATTATTTTAAGCCTAGATAAATCTGTGTTTAAAACATTAAATGAATGGTTATTTTCAATTCCAGTCAACATTCAGAATGGCTAATGTTGACTGAACTAATTAAGACAAATCAGGTAAATATGTGGACTTTGCAGCTTTGTTTCCTGACAACAAAATGCTCCTAATATTACTGTTATTTGGTCACAAAATGTAATTGTAAGAGTTGTTCAGGCGTGAATGTATGTGCTTAAAGTTTAAATATGCGGTCGGTTAATAAAGATAGCGTCTATTTAAAAATGTGCTCGGACACTTTCGGACGGAGCTCCATATGAGCTCAATATGAGCTCCAGAAAATCATTGGCGCTTAAGCGCTCACACCCCGCCCAGCGCAGCCTCGCCTCGGCAAGCGCATCAGAAATCGACTGCTGGCTCTGATATCTCTGTGGCGTTTAAACGTGATTTAATTCATTTTAATTTCTCATACTTAACAATGAAAGGGTTATGTTTTAAATCATATTTTAGGATTTCACTTAATTGATATGGCTGTTGAGTGATGTTTCATATCTTTTACATTCGTTATAACCGGACTGCATGCGAATTTGAACTTCAGAGCTGAAGGAGCGGGTGGAGAAATAGTCCCAATATCATAACAATCTTAAATAAAACTTCTAAATATACCCGTGTGTGTACCCGTGTGCGCGCGCGCGTGCGCGCGACCCGCTCGCGCGTGCGTGTGTATGTATGTACAGTATGTGCGTGAGTTTTTAATTTAAAATGTCTTAACTCGGAAGGATCTGGAACACAGGTCATTTCATCTGAGATCAATCCGCACATAACAGCCTGAATCACTTACTGATTCACATGACACAAGTCATCAGCCGTTTCCTCAAGTTCACGTCAGGTAAGTGTTTGTAAATAAATGTTAATTTTAGACTCTATTAATTGGCAAAGACGCAAATACTCGACGTTTTTGTAAAGATATAAGTTATATAAAGGTGTGTTATGTTATGTGTCCGAGTTAAAGTGGAGCTATTTTAGTTAAGATTACCGGACAGGGTTTATTACTCCGTCTTAATTATAATTGGGACATTTTTACAAACAAACCTTATATAATACAATACTGGCGTGCATTTTGAGACAAAAGAATAGCACTCATATGTTAAGAGATGTCAGTATTTTAGTCAGTGATAAGTCCTGTTCGAGAAAACCGCCCAATAGTGTTTAATTCAATTACGTGTGATGTCTGAGAGAAATTTGGCAATTTTAGGGTATAAAGTCTTTCACCGTCAAGCTTTATTATATTAAAACATGTATTTATGTATGTGTGTGTGTGTATTTATATTCCTCTGTTTATCAAACCAGAGCGGTGATGATGTGGAGAGAGGCAGAGAGGGATACATGGTGAAAGAAGTTCTCCTAAATGGCCCTGGAGATGTTCTGACTGATTTTGGAGTGCTTTTGGACTGTTTTATGCCCTCTATTTAGAGAAGACTTAATTCTGTATGTTCAGTCTGTATGATAAGTGAATAAAGCTTTTGTTTTTATGTGACTGAAGTTAATTATTTGTTAACAACACCAGCATAAATTATTTGATAAATAATTTTAAAAAGTTTATTAAGTATTCCCAAATAATAAATATTAATTGAAGTAACACATAAAACATTGAGTAAATACTTAAAATTTAATTGACAGAGTCTTTGCTGTAAGTTTTTAAAGATTCAACTGATTAAAACATTTTAGTTGAATGAACTATAAAGCTAGTTGAGCAAACATACTTTTTTATATTTGAGTCAAAATTGGGCCAACTAAAAAACATCAATCCAGGTAACACTTTGGAGTCAGAAATTGAGTGAACGTAAAATTTCTGTGGAACTAGTTACTAAAAAATAATTCATTGAGCCAACAATTTATTTTTTACAGTGTACCACTTTTAGCATAGCTTAGCATAATCCATTGAATCTGATTAGACCATTAGCATCGCGCTCAAAAATAACCAAAGAGTTTCAATATTTTTCCTATTTAAAACTTAACTCTTCTGTAGTTGCATCGTGTACTAAGACTGACGGAAAAATTTAAAGTTGCGATTGTTTAGGCCAATATGGCTAGGAACAATACTCTCATTCTGGTGTAATAATCAAGGACTTTGCTGCCGTAACATGGCTGCAGGAGGCGCAATGATATTACGCAGCAGCTGAAAATAGTCCCCTTAGTAACTTCAATAGCAGGGGACTATTTTCGGGCACTGCATAATATCATTTCACCCCCGGTACCAAACTGTAAAAATCAATTGTTTAACTCTTGGGGAGCTGTAAAATTAGCATATTATCAAAAAAAGTGGAGGGTCCCTTTAAAAGTAAAAACAATCAATGTCAACATTATAGATCACTGACATGTAAACAATAGCTATTATGCAACAAAGGACTAGATCTGTTTTATATAAAAAACATTTTTTAATTGTTTTAAAATACTTCATTAATTACATTTTTATCTAGTTTTATATGTAGTCACTTTAAATAAACATAGCCAAGAAAACACATAGCGACAGTTCTCCTGTTTGTCCTCATGGCATGACTGCTCAAGACTCATTGCTGAAATTTGTGTGTTTTGTTTGTCTTCACTCTTCAGGTTTGTGGCCAGATGGATCAGATGGGACTGACATAAATGCTGTGTGCAGCTCTAATGCAAAGAGACTGCTCGCCACAGGAGACGACTTCGGAAAAGTGCACGTTTTTTCATTTCCGTGCTCTCAGTCTAGAGTAAGAAACAACACCGACTTTCAGACATCATATTAATAGTTTTGAGTTTGGCACAGTGTAAACAAAATATATATTCTTATACCGTATGTATTTCTCTCTCATAGGCTCCTAGTCATGTTTATGGTGGACACAGTAGCCATGTTACCAACGTTAACTTCCTGTTTGATGACAGTCATTTAGTCTCCACAGGAGGCAAGGACATGAGCATCATGCAGTGGCGTGTGGTGTAAAGCAGCTACTGTCACAGTGTGTCATGTGACTGCATCAGAACTGGGATCAAGTGGCTTGGGAAAACAAAACATTGGGCCATTGACTACAGTGGGAAAGTGGACAGGAAGGACGTCTCCGTTTCATTTGCCTTTAATTGTTATCTCAGGTCACCAATATTTTAAAACGACTGTCTTGAAAGCTCCCTGGGTTATGAAAATGCATCTCCCTAGCTTTTGAATAACAAACTAAAGAATATTCTGTATTGGACAAAGTTAAATACGATGCCAAAGCACATGAAGGAACATGTTGGTAATGAACATTTTAGTCCAGTTGATCTACATTATAGATTTCGGGCGCTGGCCGATTATAACTCTGTAAAAGCATAAATGTTTTGCCATTTTGGATAAAGTCTTAAAAATTGGAAACCATAGATTATACAGGAATTAAACTGTCACATTTATTGTGTTTCAAAAATTGCACGGTTTTGTACTAAAACAAATCGCCTTCCATAACCATACATTTTGTAAGCTTTTGCTGCCACCGTCTGGTATCTTGAGGTACTGCAACCACTCCTAACACTAATATCATATTTATTTTCTGTTTTTTTTTTTTTTTTACTTTCATATTATATGTTACATAATTTGAAAGGTTAGGATTACCAACCAATAGATTTCTCTCAAGGAAAATAAAAGCATGTATAACAGTTACGGGACAGTCAAATTCAGCCTTTTGCAAGTGATCTTGTTAAATCTCTGTAGCCATCCATCCATTTTAGTTTTAATTCTCAGATCAACATAACATCTGTTTTGTAAATCAACTAGCTTAACTGAAAGTCAACAATGTAGTGCACATTTACATTATAGTTAAGCTTCATTTTCATAACCTCTGCTTGAGAAATGAGATCAAACAGTTGTTACAGAATGACTGTAGTATCAAAGCTAAGCATGCACAAGTTTGATTGTAACTGTCTAACCCATTTTCCATGTTCATTGTCTAATGTATGGCATAACCATTAAAATAAAGCAATTTAAACAATTGCTATTTCTCTGAAATATGAAATGTTGTGTTTTGTATGCATGCCGCTTGTTGGACAAGTGACATTTTAAAGGAATAAATCTATGCTATAATTTGAACACAGATACAAAATGGACAACCACTACATTATTGTTTAGAAATGTAAACAATTAAATCAAATTTAAAGCTCTTTGAAAGGGACATATCATGAAAATCTGACTTTTTTCCATGTTTAAGTGCTATAATTGCATCCCCAGTGCTTCTATAAACCTTGAAAATGTGAAAAAGATTAACCCAGTATCTTAGTTTTGATAAACCATTCTTTGCAAGCATGTGAAAAAAATAGGTAATTGAAATTTGGCTCCCCATGTGATGTCAGAAGGGAATAATACCACCCCTTAATCTGCACTATCCAACGGCACTGCCATTTAGTGCAGATATCAACTCATTTGCATTTAAAAGGAAACACCCACAAGGTGCTCACACCTACAAAGTGGCAATTTTAACATGCTATAATAAATTATCTATATAATATTTTGAGCTAAAACTTCACATATGTGCTCTGGGGACACCAAAGATTTATTTCACATCTTAAAAAAGCCTTTTAAAATGTCCCCTTTAATACACAGTGATGCCCTGACCAGCAGATAAAAACAGCACATACTGTATTTTCATAAACATAATCAGTCATTAAATAAAATCTATTTACTTATGTCTGTTCAAACAGCAGAAAAAACTAGGAATGACAGGAAGAGATTAAATCAATCCTTTACAGAATAATAGCCACATGAAGGTAATGTATGCAAAAACATGATTATGTGAAACAAGATTTCCTTGGGAAGCCCTAAGATGACGAATAATATAAAATATGATATGCAATGTAACAAGGATGAAAATAAGCATAAAAGCATTGTCCAGCACACCTACATTTTATTAAGGCCTTTTCAAGAAAAAAAAACAAGATATTTCTTGTTGTTTGGTTATATTTAAAACAAATATACATATTTCTAGTTATGCCAAGCTTTATAATATTTTACTGGTTAGAATTTAGGGGTTCATCAGAGGAACGGTGGGCCAGCCCACTAGGCTGGGCTGACGAGGGATTGCAGTACAGCATATTGTCCACTAGCGGCCACTGTATTGCATGTTTGTTTATACGCCTTTCCGATAAGCCTCTTTCTCATTGTCATAACACGGAGGAAAATGGCAACTACAGTGCGCGTTTGCGGTCCGCAATTCAAATCGATGTAATAGGCGCGACCATGAGCTAAACATCGGATATGTTTTATTCTGCTGTGATATGCTGTAGACATTTAGACACATCTGCATTGCTGCTTGTCCGTGGACCGGCTGTGCATCGCTGGATGAGCAGTGAACCTTCAAGCTGACCATTGTTATATTGAATAGTACACGTGTAGTGTTATATACACGCGCACATAGACATTTATGCGCCGATAGCTTTATATTAACCGGTTCGCCTCAGTGGCTTTCCCGAGGTTCATTTATTCTTTATATTATTTATTACATTGATATTCGCGTGGACAGCATCGGAAAATGAGGTAAGAAGCCAAATGTGCTGTCACAATATAGAAAAATGCACTATACTGTGGTAAATGTGTTAATATGGAAATATGTATACGGTATATAGCGCTTGACAGCGTTAAGCACACATATTGGACGCGTGTCAAAACCTAACCAGTCGGCATATCTGGGTGTCATCACATGAACGCGCACAATAATCCAGCTAGAAAAATGCCGTCTATGTAGGCAGCTCGGTAGGATTTGAGGCGCATCCAATGAAAGGGCCCTGCACAATCTTCACCTGTGCTGACATCAGTGGCTGTGTTGGGCGTGTAGCGCTCGCGCAGTGAGATGCTGAGCATTGATGCCGACGGCTATGACAACTTCAATTGAAATGTCCGCGGGATTTAACGCGACGGCATGCGTGTTGTGTGTTTTATTATTGGATTAATAACGGTTACTGAGCGGTAGACCCACCCGTGCATTGTATATTGGCTGGCTTGGTGGCTGGTGGGTGTGTTTGGTTAATGCCTTTACAAATGCCTTGGAGCAATGACATATTTATAAATACATACTTGACGCACGCTGTGATTCGAGAACAAATGCATACATCTATTCAATATCATTTTTGCAAAATAAGAGCAAATAACGAAAATGAAGAAAAATGCTAATTTAACAACCGATTGTAAAAGATTGTTATAAATTTAGTTATAAATGTAACTCAGATTGGTGCTTATTAAAGGGATAGTTCACCCAAAAATTTAAATTCTGTCATTATTTTTTCACTCTTATGTTGTTACAAACCTGCATACATTTATTTTTTCTAATAAACACAAAGGAAGTTATTTTAAGGAATGTTTGTAACCAAACCGATCATAAGCCCCATTCACTTCCATAGTAGGATAACAGAATACTATGGAAGTGAATGGGGCTCATGAACGGTTTGGTTACAAACATTCCTCAAAATATATTGTTTTGTGTTCATCAAAACCAAGAAATTTATTGTAACAACATTAAGGTGAGTAAATAATGACAGAATTTTCATTTTTGGGTGAACTGTCCCTTTAAATAAGGAAAATAAATAAAAGGTACAATTCTTATTGTACATAAACAACCGTTTACTCTATTAAAGCAAATGTATGATTATAAGGAATCTAGTGGTATATAACAGTCCTACATGGTTTATATTAAATCCTAGCTTAAGATTTTTTTACATTAAAAAAATAATGTAGTATATTTGATCATTTACTATTATAAAACTCCTACTGTAATGGTTTTGGGGAGATTTTCCTGTATAGCTTAGTGGTAGAGCATTGTGTTAGCTGTGCAAAAGATCATGGGTTGAACCCAGGGACCATGCACTGATAGAAAAATATAAGATTTACCTTTACGGCGCATTCCCACATGGCGTAAGCGTTAACGCTTAACAGAAGGCTTGTCTGAAGCCTGGCCAACAGCCAATCACAGTGGCCGCTACACCATGCTCCGGTCTTCCATAATCGTTATTGGCTAGCTCTGCCTAGGTTTTTTGCATAAGGCGATCTGACGCACGCGTTGCCGCTTGAAAAGTTGAGAAATGTTCAACTTCTGCTGCGAGCAACGGCACTGACACGGCACCGACGGATCCACAATTCAGTTCAGCAACGCATGACGTCACCCATTAAAAGTGAATGGGAAGCGTCAAAGCTGACGCCCCGTGTGAATGCGCCATTAGTAAGTTGCTTTGGATAAAAGTGTCTGCCAAATGCATAAATGTAAAGATACTCTTTAATGCATTATAGTTAATACTACAAAATACTGTAGTATACATGAACAAAGTGATGTAATTACAGTAAATTATTACACTAATACAGGGGATTTCAAAGTTTCTGTTGGCTGGGACCCCCACATATAATGAATCTTCAGCGAGAAATCCCTTTCCTAAAATATATATCCATATTTTTTGTAAATAACTATTTAAACTGTGTTAGATAAGTAATTAATTGTGATATTATAAAGACAGCAAATAGTTTACAAACTGAAATAATTGGCAACACAGACCTCACAGTTTTTGCTTTGTTTTTTTTCTCTTGAAATCTTCTGGGACCCCTGCACTAGAGTATACTATGATTTACTACAATAAAGTAATATTTCACTAACACCTTGGTAAATACAGGGAAAGAAGGCTGTGAAAAAAATATCTTTGTTGTTTAACCATTTGATATTTTGCTCTAATAAAAATAAAAATACTGTCAAATATTTTTCATATGGGAAAAATATATTTAAAGTATATTCCTAATCATATATTTTTTTACATTTTTAAGTACAGCTGCATGACACAGTGGTATAAATATGAGCTAACACATAGACCAGATTCCCATAGTCATCCATCACAATGGATAAGACAGAGAAATATAGATCGATTATAATTCGCTGAGCTTCACAAAATAGGATGTGGCTGGCTGTAAAAAATAGCATGAGGGCCTTTGAGAATGCCCATTTCCACAACCAGGGCAATAATTAAGTTTTAATCAACTGGAGGTGTCATGAATCTAGCTGGTAAAGAACGCATGTCTGTTTTTTTCAACACACTGTTAGGAGGGTGCCTTAATTGGCTAAAAATCTCCAAGGAAAATGGACACAGTTGGAAAATTGAAGCAGTTAGTTGAGGCTTAAAGGGATAGTTCACCCAAAAATGAAACGTCTGTCATCATTTACTCACCCTCATGTTGTTACAAACCTGTATACATTTCTTAGTTCGGCTGAATACAAAGGAAGATATTTTGAGCAATATTTGTAACCAAATCGTTTTTTGAAGTCAATGGTGCCTCTCTTTCCTGATTCATTACAAATATCTTCCTTAACACAATAATTTATACAGGTAACAACATGGAGGTAAGTAAATGATGACAGAATGTTCATTTTTGGGTGAACTATACTTTCAAGTTAAAAAAAGATTTTAAATCTACAATCCGAAATCCATGAGTTGTTTGGAAGGGTTTCAATAAAAACCCTGTGCTCTCATCCAAAAGCAAACTCAAATTTCTTTAGTTTGTCAGACACAAACTTTAAATAGAATTGGGTTTGAGTCAGATAAAACCGAAATATGGCTTTTTGGCGATAAACATCAGAGATGGGTTTGGCACACACAGAGAGGTAGTCGTATGGAAACGTATCATATCCCCACAGAAAGTCCTATTTCTCAAACATTTAAAGGATAAGGATAGATGAAAGAATGGTCTCAGATCTCTGACTGTTTCAGAAATACACTGTCTGTATTTTAAATATGTGATTAAATTACATAAATTTCTTCATGAGCCTCAAGTATGCACTTTTTCTGATAACATTCACATATTATGACCACACAGATCATACACAAAAACATCATGAATGCATCTACAGCTCCCAAACAAGCGTAAACGCTCTTGGCAAACAGGACAGCGAATGCCTCAACCTCAACATAATGAAGCACTATGGCTAAAAATAGAAGTAAAGACTTTTGCTCGGGCAGTCAAGGGTTGAATAAATCATTCCGCTCAACCACTTCCTCCGTTTCCCGTTTGTTAGTACGTCACCTTGTCCTGCACAATTTAAGACTTCCCTTTAGCCCAGACAGAAAGGGAATAAAGGAAAGTGGACACACGCAGAGAGGCTGGGATGTTTTTAAATAAATGCAGCATTTGATGTTAAAGCTCCCGTTCTTTCTAATCAGCTTTAATTGTACAGTGCGCAATGTTTCATGTGTAAAAAAATTCGGTATTTTTGACACAATTTACTAAACTGTATGCCGCTGTTTTCACTGTCCATAAAACGGGCTGATGTCTTCCTTGTTCTATGAAGTCCCTACTTCAGAAATACTTAACGAGTTCTGTTTGTGTAGTTTGTTTAGTTTGTTGTGATTCGATAGCAGCTTAGCTTGCCGTTAGCTTAGCTGGCGACTGACGTATTCCTATGGGCGGAGTTTAGTCAAAAAACTGTTCTAGTGACGTCATTAAAGCAGGAAGTAGAGGGCTGTAGTCCTGTAGTCGCTGTTGGCTTTGAAAGGCGAATTCTGTTAAAGAAAATATATCGCCTGGCAGTGAACTTTGAGCTTTATCATTTTACAGGTATTATTTATGCTATTATAGCAACATTACACACTAACTAGGGTTGAAAAAATGGGATCAGAAAGTGACCTTTAATGACAAACTTGTGCTTGTTAGTTTTAATGCTTATACTCTCTATTTTCACATTTAACCCTTTCCCCGCCAGCATTTTTAAAAAAAGTTGCCAGCCAGCGCCAGCATTTTTCATGATTTTCACAAAAGTTTAATGCCTTCCAGAAAATGTTATTCTTTAAATATATAAACAAACAATATATCAAATGAAAGAACAGACCCGCTGCTTTCAAACAAACAAAAAAAAGTTTCATCCTACCTTCATTAGTTCTCTTTTTATCACTTCTCAAATATGGGTAGGTTTCTTCAAAAACACCAAATTTTAAGCAAAAAGCTGAGATAATTCCATTTTTGTGAAGGACTTTTGATAGAGATCAGATGCAGAGCGATCTTTAAAACATACACAGAGTTCTTTCTCTTTCACGTGAGGCGCTACTTCCGGGTTGTATAAGTTGTAGAAGTGCGCCACCTGGTGGATAATATTGCGGAAAGCCGGAAATTCTCGTCATTGGCAGGGAAGCGTTTTCTCTTAATTGACGAGTTATCTCGTCAATGGCGGCGAAAGAGTTAAGGTCAAGATGTTTAATTCGTAAACAAATGACTTGATACAGACTACTTGTTTAAGTCATTCGCTGCCAGACTTTTTTTGAAAAGTTGCCTGCCAGCTTTTTTTGTGATTTTCACAATAAGTTCCAGTAAAATTTTCTTCGAAAAATATATAAACATACAAATATATCAAATGAAAGAACAGACTCTCTGCTTTCAAACAAACAAACAAAACGGGGAAAAAAGTTGGTACAGGAATATTGTTAGAGATCAGACTCAGAACGATTATCATCAGTAACACCTTTTTATGCAAATGTTTTCTCTTAAATGTAGAGATATCTCGTCAATGGCGTGAAAAGAGTTAAGAGAAAGGCCAATGTTGGGACATTCCACTTTTTTTGAAAATATGCTCATTTTCCAGCTCCCCTAGAGTTAAACAATTGAATCTTACCATTTTGGAATCCAGTCAGCTGATCTCCGGCTCTGGCGCTAGCACTTTTAGCGTAGCTTAGCACAATCTATTGAATCTGATTAGACCATTAGCATCACACTAATAAATAACCAAAGAGTTTTGATATTTTTCCTATTTAAAACTTGACTCTTCTGTAGTTACATTGTGTACTAAGACCGACAGAAAATTAAAAAATTTAAAAACTTTGCTGCTGTGACATGGCTGCAGCAGGCGTAGTGATATAACGCACTGCCTGAAAATAGTCCCCTCGGTTACTTTACAAAACGGTAAGATTCAAATGTTTTAACTCTAGGGAAGCTGGAAAATGAGCATATTTTCAAAAAAGTGAAATGTCCCTTTAAAAAAGTAACTTACCAGGTTGCCTTAATTTTTGAGTTAATTTTAAAATCTTATTAGTTAACTTGTCGGAAAAGTTGTGTCAAAAAGTTGTGTCATCGGAGCCGATGGTGTAGTGGGCAGAGCGCCCACATATTTCGGCGACCCAAGTCCTTGTACCCTTCTCTCCACCCTGTACTTTCCAGTCCTTTCCTGTCATAATGTCTATCTAATAAAGGCAAAATGGCCTAAAAACATAACTTAAAAATAATAGTTGTGTCAACTCCTATTTTTAAGTTGAATTAAAGGACAAGTTCGGTATTTTAGACTTAAAGCCCTGTTTTCAGATTGTTTATGGTGAAATAGAATGGTTTTGACTGAAATTTCGACATTTTCGGCTGTCCTGAGAATTTTCGCGTGTTTGTGTTTCAGCTCAGACCTCTACAATGGGTTTAATGGTGCAGTGGAACAATCCTTCCTAAAATGCATTAAACTTTCGTTTACAAAGACGTGAAACTCACCGAGTGGTCAGGGGTGTTAGCTGATATGCTCACACAAAAATCGCTGCAAAAGATGCTTTCCAACAGCTGTTTTAGCATTCGTTGTTAACTTGTGGACCTATTTCCCCAAACGCCTCACACCCGTACATTCTTCCGCTTAGAGCTTGAATAATAAACACTCCAGCCCAGGTGGTGGCGCTAATCCGCCTTTGCCAATTGCAAGAATAGAAACAAAGTTCCCGGCGCGGAGTAATACCGTACCTCACAGGACATCTAATACATATCAATGGAGGTGGTAAAAACTACGATAAAACCTGTTGGAATGCGTATTTTGGAGCGATTTTTGTGTGAGCATACCAGTGAACACCCCTGACCACTCGCTGAGTTTCACGTCTTTGTAAACGAAAGTTTAATGCATTTTAGGAAGGATTGTTCCAGTGCACCATTAAACCCATTGTAGAGGTCTGAGCTGAAACACAAACACGCGAAAATTCTCAGGGCAGCCGAAAATGTCGAAATTTCAGTCAAAACCATTCTATTTGACCATAAACAATCTGAAAACAGGGCTTTAAGTGTAAAATTCCGAACTTGTCCTTTAACTGAAAATTTTAACTTTTTGTATAGATTTGCATTTTTAATACTTGATTGGCACTTACCTTTCCATTATTTAGAAATTTGTTACTATAAATATGCAGAAAGTATTTTTCCATAGATCTTTGTGTTGCTTGCAAGGATGTTTTATCATTTACAAAATTGTATTGGTGGTTCATAATTTACAAAGCCAGGGCTCCAGACGTACTTTTTTTACTAGGAGCACAGTGGCCCCCAACTGAAAATTTTAGGGGCGCAACAAAATTTTTTAGGGGCACACACCGTAAATCTACATGCTAACCAAATAATCACATTTCTACAAATTACCCCTCTATTACTTTTCTTTTTCTATATGATTTCTTGAATGTATCTAGGAGTAGGTTGACAAGCCTAGGACAAAGATACTGAGGACAAAGATATTTTTACCCAAGTGCGTCACAGCATTGTGGCGTTTTTAAGAAACATACAAAATAAGTCATCTGGCAATTTTAAGCTCTTCAGGACAAATAAATGCTCTTTGATTTGTTTTTCCTTCTGGTTGAGCTGCATGAATGAGCACAAGTTTGTTTAAGGATCATGTGGCTGTTTCTCTGTCCAAGTATTTCTGTGGTTGAGATTCCTTTAAGACACAGACCGCCTTCCAATCCTTTGAGTGGATAAGAATGGATGTAAGACAGGACAAGGTGACTGGTCCATATCTGTCACATGTATCTCTCTCTCTCTCTCTCTCTCTCTCTCCCTCGTTCTCTCTTTCTTTTTCATCCTCTCTCACACTGCTCTCTTCCGGCATTGATCTGTCGCTGTATAACAGACGTGTGCTGATGTGACAGGATGAGGAATAAACTATGCACACTCGATTCTCTCTCCGATCCCTTCCCATGTTTTCTTTTTTAGTCATCTGGCTATAAGGAATCTATTTTTCCTCTTTTTTTCTTGATGTCTTAGAAGCTTCAACTCCCGATATGTATTGTTTTGATGACTATGGGTAAGAGTCTGTCCTTTGTGGCTTTTTATTATCCTGGTTTGGCGTTTTACAGAAAAGCATGTTTACTTCTTCATGGTTCAGAATGTATTTCGCCAGCTGTTTTCTCTGAGGAACAAGCCGATTAATCTATAAAAGCATGCTGAAGTTCAATAGCTACAGTGCAGGACTCCCCAACCCACTTAATGTTTTACTGTTGAGTCATTTAGCATTTTGGAGAAACATGGATTTAAATAAGAAACCAGGGCATTGGATTGGAATTTTCAGTCTGTGCTTTTATAGCATTGCGATCCCTGGAGTATCACCCTGGATTTTTTTTATACAGCAACTGTGTCCTGCAAACTGTTTTAGAGGAAGATAGATGTATATATTTTAGTTTCCTGTTTGCATTAATAAATGTGAATGTTATGGCAATGCATGCAGAATATATATTTTTAATCCAGGATGCATTTGGATATTTTACATTGCAAAACTGAAAAAATAAATAAGTTAGACAGGATAGTTTGAAGGATATAAAAATATGATTTCCCATGACTGGGAAGATCTCCATATAGTCAACGCCAGCTGCCACCGTGTGCCACGACTGTGTAGAAACAACAGTGTGTGAGCCAGTTTGAGATCTTATGCTTTTAACCCAGAGCAGAGCCAAACTTGTGGCACAACTGTTTTACTAAGCGTATTTGTTTAGTTTGAAAGTCACCCAGATGGAACAAACTGACTGATTGTTCAGTAGGAAAAGTCGGAAAACTTATGGCATTTTTGCTGCACACATGGCAACATTGTATTAGTGATGGGTTTAAAGCACAACAATCTGTCTTTTAAAATTTGTTCAAACTACCCTGATTTCATACAGCTCTCTCTCTATCTCTATCTCTCTCTCTCTCTCCCTAACCCTGTATGTGCCTTAATAGTTCTTTAATAGTTTAACGGTTTTACGGATAACTAATTATTCTGCATTCAGCACCTGCTATACCATAGCATATATCATATATGACCTGCAGATGGGGAAAGGAAGTTTTTTGTCGTCGCCATGGAAACTGCTTCATACAATTATATTAAGGTGTGATGTCTGGATTTATTCTAGCCAGTTTGATGTCTCTTTCTGTCACACTAATCCAAGATGCTTTGTCAAAGGTGATTAAATGGGGCAAGGGGGTATTTTATTTAAAGAAAAGAAAATAGATGGTGTAACGTTGCTTCTTAGGGAATCTAGTCATGTAAGTGGTTTAAACCCTTAACAGGGTCTATCTTTGTGACGCAAAGTACTTAACCCCTGGTTAAATACCTGTTTTTTAAAATCAGCACTTAGGGCTGGGCAGTATGGCGGTATATGTCAGACGTAACAGTTTTTTTCAATTTTGTGTATTCTGCTGAATGCAAGTAAGTGGGCGTGGCTAACTTGGCACATGTTAGTCTGAGTGTGACCGAGAAACGGGAAATAATCTACTCGTATAACAAATAAAAGAGTAATTTTTGAAACTGAGGTGAGCATTTAGTTAGAAGCTAATTTGTTGTGAGTGGCAAATTTGTATATCCCAAAAACAATATAAACTAGTGCTGGGCATAGATTAATCGTGATTAATCGCATACAAAATAAGTGATTTTTGGCATAATATATGAGTGTGTGCTGTGTGCAATTATTATGTATAAATAAATACACACACATTCATGTATGTATTTATGAAACATTTACATGTTTATATATATTTATTTATATTTGTATACATTCTATATTTAATATAAATTTTAAAAAATTATATATAAATCAGTGTTTCCCATAGATCTGAAATTTACTTGTGGTGGTAGCTGGTGAAAAGGGCAATCATTATCCACCGACAAAAAATGGTATACTATACATGTGACAAAGAACTAATAATGTGTGACACAACACAATACTTTGATTTATTAAACATTAATATTAATTTCACATTATAGTTCATTAATCTAACCACCCCAAACTTTCTTTGCCATAAACAAAGCTGACACTGTTTGTCAAAGCACCACGAAAACACTTGATGTTTTTGCACTGATATATGAAGTAATTTGATGACCCCTTTTATCAAACTCAATATACAATACTATGTATAGCCTATTAATAGACAGTGCAGGTCTATAGATTATAAATGTGACTGATGTTATAATGGTAATAATTTCTATTAGATAGGCACTTTTACTGCTTCTGCTTTCTATTACTCTTTTGCCGATTAAAAAAAGCTTAATCCACTAATCATTTCAGATTTAAAAGTCTACTTGCTGTCCCGATGACAGACTTTACATTACAGCTTTGCGTTTTTTATATCCTGAGTCAGCTAGAGCTTTGCTCGTTCAGAATTAGCACTGCTTTTTGCTACAATCTCTGTGCAAACTGTTTAGATTTTAGTAAAGATATGGTCTATTAATAATAAGATTATAAAAAAATGGGATAAAGAAAATGAAGCGGCGCGTGGTTTGAAACAGCACTCGAGCTTTAGCGCGGTAGCGCTCGCGGCCGTTCTCCGATGGACTCGGGTTTTACACACAATATTAATCAGACTTGGGACCCGAAGTAACGAACTAGGACCGACCCGGACCCGACTGACCATTTAAAATATAAACCCGGAACCGTACGGGTCCCGCGTCCTCAGTGAAAAAAGACCTCTAATGGTAAAACTCTGCTCAAGTTCAGAAACATGAAAGGATACAATGTGACACTGAGGTTGCTTCGCGTCGCACCCAAATTCATTGAGAAACAGAGAGCACGTGAACGGACACTCAACGGGAGAGACACAACGTGCTTGCACGCAAAATGAACCCAACTTGGATGCTATAAGCATATGCGACCATTTTGGTCGCAGTGTAGTTCCCTGGCTGCTCCGTATGTGCAGCAGTTGATCCAGTTTGCAGCGCTGGATGATGAGTTTATGACGCGTACATCATCTTCACGGTCACCCGGCCCCCACCCCTCTCTTTCTCTCAACACCTCTCTCTCTCTCTCTCTTTCTCTCTCTCAACAAAACACGGGTCATCCAGTCGAGTTCAGAAAATACGGAAATTGGTAAAGTGATTTTTTTTCCTGGGCGGGTCGCAATTTACCTGGGCGCAGCGCCCAAGTAGAGCCTATGTATGGGAAACACTGTAAATAAAACAATTCTGAAATTAATATATGAATGTGTGTGTGGTTATATATACATAATAATTAGACACAGTACATGCACATATATTATGCAAAAAATCAAATTTATTTTGTATGCGATTAATCGCGATTAATCTTTGCCCAGCACTAATTCTATAGTATATATATATAAAAACCCGATATATAAATAAAACATTTCTTAAATGTATATTTATGTATGTGTGTGTGTTTAAATATACATAATATTTACACACAGCACAAACTTATATATTATACAAAAATTACTTATATTTTGTATGAGACTAATCTAGATTATTCCTTCCCCCCCTCCCTAATATAAACATAAAGCTGAAAAACATCTATATTGTGAAATATACCATATAACATGAAATAAAATGACACATTTCGTAAAATGGATTTTTGGTCATACCGCACACCCCTATCGGCACTGCATTTAAAGTGCAAGAACGCACATTTGTGAAAATGCTGACGTCTTCCTTACCCCATAGGTGGGGTTAATTGTAACAGACAGGGGGTTAGTTGTAACACTTGCTAAAAATTTTGTCTGCAGGCAGATATTTATTTCAATACTATTTTGTCTATATACTTGAAGTGGATATTGTTTATTTATCTGTCTATAATAGACAGGAATCTACACGATTCATCCCTCATCTGATCATAGTTCAATTATAAATGGATACAAATGTCTAAATATGTGAGAAAATCAGCACAATTATGAAAAACATTTTTTTTATATGTGACCCAGTCTTTAAAAACCATACTGAAGACTCAAAATCAAATTCTGAGATAATGAGCATCAAAGTCTGATTTTAGTCATTAATTTCATTATGATTTTGATCTTTGATGTGACCTTAATCAATCAATATTAAAGATATGAACAAAAATAAATATTTGATAAGACAGGCACATTTATTTTGTTGGCAGTCAGCAATCATTTGTGTGTAGCCTATTTAAAACCACAGCAAAAATTAAGCTAACGTTAGCTGTTTTCATAACACAGCGTTACAATTAACCCTGCGGGGTGAAAATGTTTTCAAGCCTACCAAAACAGTTGCTAAGAGCTGCAGACATATTTTAAAAAATGATGCTATGTTTTAGTCAACAAGACCCTGATTAAGAACACAAAACATTGGTTTTGGTATATTCACACCCAACTCAGAAATCGAAAAGAAAAAAAACATATAAATTTACTTAAAGCAACACCAAAGTGTTTTTTTTACCTTAAAATAACGTTTCCAAAAAAGTTTCAGTGGTTCATCCACTCAAAAAAGGGTGAATGGCACTTTCACATTCGCTTTGCAGCCCTCTATCGGCCAAAACCGCACTAAAGAAGTTTCCAACCGTCGGGTAGTGGTCCTGTAGTTCGAGTGAAAACTACAAAAACTTGCTTTACGGCAGACCTACAATCCAATCAGAGCCAGCTATGCTGCAGTATTTACGACAGTTCTAATGAACAATTACGCGTCTAACCTGTAGGGGGAGCAAAGAGCAATAACTCTTTAGTGTTGCTTTAAATGCCACCAAAACACTCTTTCTTCAATATCTCTCTGAAAAAACATTATACCTTTCCATACATTTATGGGAGACAGTTTTTTGGCAGCGTGAAAACAATACAGAAAAACAAATCGCTCAACCCTGTGCAACAATGTAAATGGTTTGTGTTACAATTAACCCCGCGTTCATTTGTGCCCCACACACCTCTACAGCATTTTTTGTCATTTTTCTGGATCTATGTTAACCTGGATCATTTTGACAACATTGTTGTTTATATGTGAAACTTGAAAACAATTGTTGTTGTTGTGAGAACCTTCGAATCTAATTCCAATACGGCAACTTAACCATGCACATCTGTGCTTGTTTAGCATTGCCTGTTGGATATTTAAAAATACAATGCAAGCATGCCTCCATATTTACATGTAAGCATTTGGCAGATGCTTTTATCCAAAGCGACTGCAGTGCCTTTAAGCAATTAGGGCTGGGTATTGTTAGGAATTTCACAATTCGATTCGATTCCGATTCTTGAGGCTTCGATTCAATTCGATTCGATTCAATTCGATATTGATTTGTTTGCTTCAATATCGATTCAATAATAAGTAGATACACAAGTAATTAAGTACCTGAGTAGCCTATATTTTAATTTTAGCTTTTGGTGCAGACTTGAACGGAGTGCAGCTGCTGTTTGCCATCTTGCTGTTTTGGTAAAGCGTGTTTTGGTAAAGCGTTTCTTGTACAATGTTGAACGCTCTCACTAGAGCAGGGATATTCAGTTAGTTTGTCATGGGGGCCAGTTCATGAAAAGCATCTCATATAAGGGGCCGAAGATATATCAGTGATTATGACTTAATTTTCATATATTTAAACTCCATAACAACAAAATCAGTGCATTGTACAATAGGCTTTTTCTACAAACATGTATTTTCAAACTGCATACAACAAAATTAGTGCATTGTAACATATCCAAGTAGGCTTTTTCTACATCCAGACATGTTCATATGTTGTATTTTAAAACTGCATAACAATAAAAGTGCACTGTAAGATGCTTTAATTTACATTTAAAGGGGTAAATAAGAGCCATATCACACTCATTGAGAATTTAACTTATTTAATCACTTTAGTACACATAACAAAAAAGTTTACAATATGTAACATAACATTGTTTTATGCTGTTTTTGTCAAAGCTAATTATTTCACTACCCCTATTTAAACTACAACAGCCATCTTAATAACTGGCAAACATTAGTCTAGCTTCTAATAAGAGAAATTATACTTTTAGATTTCGCTAGAGCAGTAAAATCAGGTGTATGTTTGTCAATAGATACACGTTCAGTGGTGCAGGTGTTGGGCGCGATGATTGATTAACTGTCACTAATCGTTTTAATGCGTTTCCTTTATTAAGACATCTAATGTCATTGTGGATAAGCAAGTCATCATTGAGCCGACATATCAAACAACAACTGTCGGAAAAGCCGGTTTTGTAGATGGAAATACAAGAGGTTAAAACAGCCATAGAGTCCGTGGTCTCACCACTGTCAGTCATCGCGTCTTGATGTGCGGGCGCGAGCAGCTCGCGTTGGACCAAAGCACGAATATAAACATGTGACAAACCTGCTCGCGCCAGTCACGTGACTCGCGCTCTGCATCTCATGCTGTAACAGATGCACGCTCATCAACTCGTAACTGTAGGGTCCGTTGTCCAACTACATTTATTTTAATTCTAAATGTATTTATTCTAGAGATGTCTTTTTCATACATCAGACTACATAAAGGGCCGGATCAAATTACCTCGGGGAGCGGGCGCTAGAGTGTTGCCCACCCACAGCGCCGCCACTGGCCGGTAGGCTGAATCGATTCATGAATTTGATGAATCGATATTGAATTGAGGAACAAATAATTGCAATGCATTGATGAATCGATATTTTTACCCAGCCCTATAAGCAATACATTGTTTTATCATTAGTGGGAATTGAACCCATGACCTTTACTTTGCTATTGCAATGCCCTTCCAGTTGAGCTACATACAGTATACATTGCATATGTAATGGGCTTTAAGCCCAGCTGCACTACTTCCTGAACTTCAGCCAGCTCCTTGTTTCCTGTCTGCCATTATTGGACAAACTGATTAATCCAGGTGTGCCTGACCTCAGTAGTCACAAACAAACTGATTAATCCAGGTGTGCCTGACCTCAGTAGTCACAACAACAATAATCAGACACACCTGAATTAATCAGTTTGTCCAATAATGGCAGACAAAAGATCATCCAGCACAGGTATTTGGGCCAAGTTTGTGTCATGACACGATTTACATAATTATTTTATTGAACGCAGACATTGCGTGCAAATAAACAAACAATTTCAATATTTATTCTTGGTGAACTCCCTTCTCAATGTGCCAGTGCACGGCTGGAGGCCAATAACATCACAATCGATGTGAGCTTGTTGTTTTTAGTTGTGTGTCCACATCAGTAAATTGAACGTGTTTGCCGGCTGCGGTAGCATTAGGAATCGCTTTCTAGTTTTCTGTAACAGCTGGCCGGGGGGTTGGGTAACATGAGGTAATCCCACTCAGATTTAGACAAAAACACACATCCACTGTCAGACCGTCCCCTCACGGCAGAAACCCGATCTAGTGACACCCGGGTGTTAGTTAGTGCAACCCTGCTGTTGACCGCTCACCCGTCTCATCTCTGATCTCTCTTACTTTTACTTTCTCTGCACTTTGTTGCAACTGGCATGAGTTTTCGAGGATATGAGGGGATTATGACGCTCAAAAACATTTATTTAATCTTGGAACGGATGAATCAAAGCTTGTTTGGTTAGCAGTACACACGTCTGCTGTATTGTGTTACGGAACTGTTTTCTGGACATTTTGAAGATGAATTAAAGCAGGTTTGGTTGAAAGTGCACATCCCACCTTGAGCACTACAAGGTTGTGATTGAAAAATGAATGCTCAATCCATTCAGTATAATCTACCACTGAGTCACAGTGACTCTGGTCTCCATATGAGTGGACGCAAAATCAGGTCAGTGTAATTTCCTTTTCATGTCAGGGAATTGAAAACACAAGAAAAGAAACCGTTTGGATGTGCTTTAGTTGCTTATACTGTATGCTCTGCGATGGCCCATGAGGGCCCATGTTTAATTGATGCAGTTATTAAATTATATGTTTGGTGTCGACCCAGTGGCTCTCTTGAAAAGATGTGCTCAGTGTTTCTGTGCTTCATCCAGCAGTAGAACACAGGACTGTCTTCGTCTCATATTTAAGCCTCATAATTCAGCAATTAAGTTAGTATAACTTATAAAAGACATATGTATTCACATTTCGTGTCTTTTGCATGCTCAAGTTCGTTATTTCAAATAAAAAATTTTTTTAAATGTATGCGCGCTCATAATAGAAGTGATGCAGTTGCGATGCGCACGTGGTGCGACACGCTTGTTTTTTCAGGCGCGTTCGCACTGCATCGAGTTAAAAAAACATTTCAACTTTCTAGAATCCCGCAAGGGCACCGCAGGTCATGTGACAAGAACCAACCGACAGTCACGTTTTTCCACGCGTATTAAGATGCAAAATGTGAACTGCCCCTTTGAACCGCAAAGTTTTTTCTTTGCATTTGTGAAAAAATTAACATGGACTAGGGGTGGGCGATGAACTGTTGTGGTAAACCGGTAGAAATTTGCCAACCGGTACAGATTTTTGACTATGGTTTTTATCGACGTTACGCTCCACGTTACTTGCTGTGCACATGGTCATGAAAAGTTAACGTTTGTACACATATTTAAGCACCGCAGTTTTAACACAAGTGATTTTTTAAGCCATTAAAACACAAACAACTGTGCTTTATGCGTGTGCTGTTTCTGTGTGACAGGCGCGCGCAAGCTGTGCATACTCTGCTTGTGAGCATTTTTGCCGCTTCATTGGCCTTAAAAACACAAAAAAGTCAAAATTCCCATCTTTGCTAGCATCCTGATAAACACGACCATGGAGGTCTTAAGAGAAAGTAAACAGCTGATAAAGAAAACACATGTGTAACAGTATATTTCCAGACTTTAATCTTAAAAGGTTACAATTTTGCTCCTGTCTGTAACTTATGTTAATCAAATTTGCATTGAGAGAAAATCTAAATCACTTTTCTACCTTTAATAATATATAAACATTATTATCCTTATTTTATCACTGGCTGTTTATCTTCAGTAAGCTTGAGTTTTGTTTGCAGCACTTTGCAGTTTGGGCGGCCCGCCTAAGCTGGGAAACCCTACCGCCTTAACTAGGTCGTCCAAAAAAAAAATCCGTCAAGTGTGCATCTCGGAGAATAGCGCTGACATGCGCCACACGGCCGAAATGAGAAAGATGTGGTCCGTACCGCCACTGCCTGGAGGATAACTAGCCAGTTAAAAAAAATATCTCGGAGAAAAGGGTGGACGCGGTTGACTTATGTTTTGGGTTTATTTAAGCCTGTTATTGTATTAGTCTATAGCTCTTGTAAATTTAAAGTAAGTTAGCTGGTGATTTTGTTGTTTGAGAAACCTGCTAGCTAGGTTTCACGTGCCTTTTGATTAGAAATAATTGTTGGGCGCTTTTGCTCACGTTATTTATGTGCATCATTTACATGCTACAGTAGTTACACTCCTTTAAGATAATGTAATTAATAGTGGGAAATAATCAGTTTTTACAATCTTCGCGCTATCTATCATCGTTCACCAGAACATCCGCTTTAGTTTGTGTTTATTAACCCTTTAGTTTCACTTCATTATGCAGCTATTCCTGTTAATAATCCAGTATGTGTTCATTTTCTGTAATAGTTTCTTCAAAATTAAGTTTTATTTGAGTGTTATCTCGGATTTCCACCAACTGCGGAGCGGCTGCAGATCAGCTCCGCTGCGTTACAGCTCCGCACTCCGCCGTCCGCCAATACCCACCAGATCCGTATTTGTTGCAGAGCGGCTGCGTTCTGAAGTGACGAGGACCCATGAGGTCTCGCAAATTCACGTGATGATCGCGCGATACCTACTTCTGTCTCTGCCCATTATGCCATTGAATTATGACGTTTTTACAAACCAGCCTAGATCACAACACGAGATCTCGCGTAGACCGAGCAGTACTTCAAATCCATCCAAAATTCAAAAAATAAGAAGGCTGCTAAAACATTTATTTATGCTCTATCTCTAATGTATTCATTTTAAACTCCCCCTGGCTCTGTTCTTGTCTATTATTTGTTGTTTCTGTATTAATGACTTTATTTGTGTGTGTTTGTAATGTTTGTATTGCAAATATTTAATAAAAAAAACCCAGTTCTCGCGTATTCAGGTATGATCACGCGATAAAGTCATGGCTCCGCCCTGCGGAGCTGTCCGGCATTCGTCAAAAATAGAAGCTCTGCGTATTTGTGCCGGAGGGCTGCGGATGGCCGGAGCTGTGACGGATTCGGAGCGCAGTCAGTGGAAATACACACATTGATTTGAATAGAAACTGATTGACTCCGCCGCCGTTCCGCAGCGGATCCGCAGCCGTTCCCCAGTCGGTGGAAATCCGGGGTTATAAATAAAAATATTTACATTTTCATCATGACGCGCGTACCTTTGATTACCACGCCCCCTGAGTTTTTACAGGCAGGGTCACATCTTTTATCGAAAGCATTTTACAATGCATTCAGTCTATACATTTCTTTTATCAGTATACCTGACACTTTTACTAGAATCAAACCCATGACTTTGTGTTGCTAATGCAATGATCTACCCATGAGCCACATGAACATGGGCCTTATTATAAAAATAAAACCTGAACAAAGGACACAGTATCATTTTTAACCATCCTCAGTGCTCATTTATTTGCTGTATATTTAGATCGCTGTATTTTATGACGTAAAACGCTTGGTGACTTAGATTGCCGCCTGCCCTATAAGACATCTTGCTTGTAGTCAGCCTGTAATTCTGAGCTGATCCAATAAGTGCGATGTGTCCCTCATAGCCAAAGATTCAGCTCTGTTCCCACCCTTCCCAAAATGAATACTGGGTTACAAGCTTAAAAATGCCTCACCATTTCCTAAAATCTCTCATTTAATTCAGCTCCATCCTCCCACACTCTAATAACAGGGGACGTCCATATTTTACTTGCTTTAGAGACTTTTACAGAGCTCAGCTTTGTGTAGCATTTTTGCTACAAGCCAAAAATAACATCAGCTGTAATTTTGAGCGAGCTTCTGTCGAGTTTCCGTGTAACATTTCTCTCATCTGTAAAAATGCCACAGTGAGATTTGTAATGTGAGGTTTGAGATAATCTTTGGTGCATTGGCGCACCCTTAAGATTGGGACAGCAGTAATTTTGTGCCCATGTTTGCACCATTATTTGATGTGCACACCTCTTTAACTGAGCCAGACGCTAAAGCAAAGCAAACAGCATTGGTGTTTGGATAACTGCACTGTTGTTTGTTTGCAATAAAGACTTCCTGGTTAGATTAACCAGTATACTAAAGTTGACGTCTGATGTTAAAGGCATAGTTCACACAAAAATGACAATGTTGTCATTGTTTCTTACTTTTATATCGTTTGAACCCCCAATGATTTTTTGTTTCTGTTCTTCAGAACCCGAATGCAGATTTTTTAACTCTTTCCCCTCCAGTGTTATTAAAAAAAGTTGCCAGCCAGCGACAGCATTTTTATAATTTTCACAAAAGTTTAATGCCTTCCAGAAAATGTTCTTCTGTAAATATATAATCATACAATATTTTAAATGAAAGAACAGACCCTCTGCTTAAAAAAAAAGTTCCATCCTACCTTCATTTGTGCTCATGGCAATTCATACATATTTTACGAGGTAGCTAATTCGTATTAAAACGTATGACCACATTTGTACATTTTTGTACGATTTCTATTTGCCCCTGTGACGTTGGGGTCAGATTAGGGGTGGGGTTTCATTATTATTTTTTATAACAATCATATGTTTTTGTACAATTCACTTCGTAAAATACAAAAACTTGTAAAATACGTACAAATTCTTGTGATTCTTTTAAAAGAGAATGATCTTGTGACCAGACATAAGTCGGGCAGGACCTTCTGTTTGGCACCAAGCTGATGCAAAATGTATTTTTACATGAGACTATGGAGACTAGCTGCTCAAGATCTGTTTCATTTATTAGTAGGGAGTTTGAATGCGTGGACCGAGTTCACTCAAAGTGCGATAGGGATGAAAGCCAAATGGGAAATGCCAGACTTTTTTATCAGCTTTTATTAATTATGACTGCTGCTTATCAACTGTGACTGATAACGTTTCTCTGCTCAGGAAGTCTTGGCTGTGGGATTCAAATGTTTGCATTTGCATTATGCATTAGACAGATGCTTTCATAGACACACGGTGCATTCAGAGTATAAAGTTTGTTATTTGTCTTCTTGTGATCTTGCAATCATTGATATGTTTGGTATGTTTCTCTTTCATTTCTTTTGAACAGTTTACATTTTATGGATGTTTCATGTTAGAATTTTAGTTTCGGTAAAGCTAAAAAAAGTTGTATTTGCAACTCGTTCACCCTAGCCATTTAACATAACCAAGTTAAGGAGTTTAGAATATATAAAATAATTTCATAATGAAAAGCAGAAAATGCTTATTGCTTAATGCAACATGTGATGGACAAACATTGGAGTCTAGTCTTCAGCATAGACTGTAAAAAATATGGACGTAGTGTCCGTGACGTGCACCTGCAGGTTTGTGAAGAGCTTTTTTCAAAGCCCAAACTTGGCAGACCCTGCCATTTTGGCTGCACGTCACTCTCAGATAACTGAAAATGGGCAAAGAGGTGGGTCGTGGGTGGAGCTAAGGTGCCTGAAACTATGCCCACCTAGCTCGACGGTAGTGACACAGCGGCAATTAAAGGTAGGGTAACAGATTTGATCCTGAAACATTTTTAGTTATGCTGGGTAAAAGTCTCCTCACATTCTGATAGCAATCACTGTGTTAAGTTGTTTAAATGTATTTGTAAAAATGTATGTCATCTGTGAAAGGCGTAGGACCAAAAAATGTTCAACAAATCATAGATTTCGGTCCGAACGGACGTTTCCTTTTATGTCCCTCATACGTAAGCGTAATTTGAATTCCCACCGCGCAGCGAGTCCACGCAGATACCATACGTCATCGGCGCGTTCACGTGCGCTCACCTCCTGTCTGTAAACAGCGAGAACAGCAAACTTTTCTGCTGAATTGACAACCTACACAGGAGCAACAAAACTAAATGCATCTTTTATAACAACAACAGCAAAAACTGCCTGGATCAGCAAGAGCAAAAACCCAAATTAACATCGGTAACTTTACTGCTTTACCGCGAGATGCAAACAGCTACAGGAGGCAAAGGGTCTGAAAGGGTCGTTGCACTGTTTATTTTGGTAAGGTAGGTACGCGATATGTTTGTATTGAGATGGATTCAGATATTCTACCTTGATGAAACGTTGTGTTGCTTATGAAATTTGTGTTCGTTTTCCGGATTAGCATAACGATATAGTTACTACGTCTTAGGGCTGGGCGATAATTCGATAACGATAATTTTACCGATATAAACTTTTTCGATAAAACGATAAGGACAGTTCGATAAGGGATCGATAATGTTTACGCACTGTGCGTAATGTTGCGCGAGCACTTCCGGATGCGGCACGCGCTCTTGGTTTACAATCACAGTGACAGTCAGACTTGAAGGAGTGATGAGGCAAGTTATTCATTTATTAGTAGAGACCTATGATTTTCGCGATGCGGATAAAGCGGACGGAATCACGGAATCCAAATGCGCGGAAACATTTTCTTGTGTGTAATGTTGGACGCGCAAACAGGGTTCGTCAAACACAGCAGACACAGGTGCGTGCAGTATACTGTACTTTCATTCAGCGTCCGCCTTGCGCACGCACACGTCCGCACAGCTTTAAAAGTATATTTACAGGACATTCACAAATTCAGGAAACTGAGGAAAAGCAGCAGATCCACCACTGCAGTGAATATAGTGTTTGGGTATGTGGGCTCCCACAGCAACGTGACAGTCTTGACATCCATTTATCAGCGTGTATAGCTTGTATATGTATAACACACGCGTGATCACTGAACTAAGTTTTCTTTCTTGTTTAAGTGAACATAAACAGCTGTTACTCAGTATATTGAAACTTAAAGCAGTCTGTCTTGGGTCTTAAAGGGACAGTAGTCTGCTGCTTTTGTGTCAGAAATGTGTTGATTTCATAACAAATAGATTTACATTTAATACAGATGCATTAAAACAAGATTTTAGTTTTTGTATTTGTCATGTTCTGAATAAAAAGTAGTTTAAAACCATTATTAACTGTCTGGTTTTTACAATTTTCATTCAGGAGCAAAAATCTGCCTTTAAATTTGACAGGAGTAAAGATTTGTTATTTATCATGATAATTATCGATATCGACTGATATGGAAAACATTTTCTCGATAATTTTTTGGGTCATATCGCCCAGCCCTACTACGTCTACACAACCGACTTTGGATGGCGATTTGACTTGAGGGTGGGATCGGGATTTCATTGCTAGGCGGCTACCGTTAGCATTTTTCAAAATGTGTTACCCTACCTTTAACCCATCACTCAAGTGACTATAATAAACGGATGAGTTCACCCATCACGGTTGTGATGAAGAGGAAAATAAGCTATATAGACCGTTTTTTGTACCAGGCTGTAAACATATTTATTTCTGCATTTTAACATGGGCGGTCTATGGGATTGACTCACTTTTGGAGCAAGTTAGCGGCCAGCGGGCCAGTTAATGAATTTCAGTTTAAGTCACTTCTGTGTTGGCTTCACGATAGAAACCAGAAGGTTGCCCTTGGGTTTCACCAGCATGTTCAGCAGATCAGCTCACACCAATTGCTTAGCAACATCCAGTTCTCCCAATTTTGAGTCTTTTCAATGGCAAACCAGAGCCAGCAGGAAACACTTATAATGGCTGTGCCTTGCTAAAACTAGATATAAGGGTCAGTAACAGAAATGGTTTGGCAAAATGAAAAATGAATTTTAACTTGTTTAAAAAGCATGCATTAGGTTTATTTCAATGCACAGTGTATTTATGTTAATGTTATGCAATAACAAACTACATTTGCACCATTTTTATGAAAGTTAAGGCTGAATGTACCTAAAAAATATGTCAAGTGGTATAACCGCCAATTCTTCCAAAGAATGAAAAATATTAAAGGAACAGTATGTAAGAAATTTATATCAATTAAACATAAAATGGCCCTGATATGTCACTAGACATTAAGAAATCATTTTCATTTCAAATACTTATATATACAACAGTGGTCTGGCCAGAATATTGTCATTTAAAAAGTGGAGTTGCAGCCCTCAACTGATGTTTATGTTGTCATTTTGTGTATTGGCCACCAGTTGTGTGATTGCAGTACCAGTTTTAGCCACAAGTTTTGTTATTGCAATACCAGTTTTGGCCACAATCCTACATACTGTTCCTTTAAATATTTCATCCATCATCATTTTTTTAAAATATCATTTTATTAGATCAGTGGTTTTCAAACTGGGGGCCGCGGGATGGTGCCAGGGGGCCCCAGTTTTATGACATTTTATGAAATACATTAATTTATCATGAATTCTGTGTAATTAAACCTAAAAAAATAAGGCTACTAACCAAAAGCACTACTTTTTTGTATAATTTAATGTTTTTTTTTTATTAAAATGTTGAGTTCTGTTGAGTCACAAATGTTCTTTGGGGGGCCGCAAAGGAATGCACCGTACACAAGGGGGGCCACACGCTGAAAACGTTTGGGAACCACTGTATAAGATATATCTAAATATAAATTGTATTGCATTTTTGCCATATTTGTCCTGACATATGCTGAAAACAGCTGTTTTCTAAATAATATTTGACAAATGATGAAAAAATTTATGTAAAAAATTCTATTACACTAACTAGATAATATTTTATTCCATATTTTTTGTGAATATATTTATATTTTAATAAAAAAATACTAGTTATACCAATTGACAAAGACTGGTTACACCACATTGACATTTTTGCAAATATCTCCCAAATATTCTTTCAAAATAAAATAAACCCAGAAATTTTAGACTTAGTCCTCAAAAAAGAGAATGTATGCAAGTAATCTGCAAATTTATTTTGAAATTGTAACCCTTTTACATTTAATTTATCCACACAGACACAAAATAATTAACGGCACGTAATTGACCCATAAATGTAAGAGATTTAAGATTTTAAAGGAACATTCCTATTCAAAATAACATACTTCAGTCATCAGTATTATTTTTTTCTTTTTATGAGATTCACTGAGCTTGGATGTTCTGCTTGATGACTTATATTGTGAAAAAAGTTTAAAATGAAGCTACAGTCACCATATTCATTTTTAAATCAGATAATCCTTTGGCACAGTAACATAATTCCCATATTGATCATGTATTGTCTTTACAAGGTCAGTCCTACCATCACACAAGCACACACAATAACAGATGCACAGGTTTACATGCACTCATGCACATCAGAGCGAGACACTAATGGGGTCACACAGTAGCTGGAAGGTCCATGGTAAGCCTGACCTATAGTGATGCTTTATGTAGTAAAAGCATTAGTCCAGTAGTGTCTGTAGCAGCTATACTCAATGTGGACGTCTACAAAGTGAAAATACAGATCACATGAAATGATTGGCTCGTGTGTGGTTTAGTGTTTATGGTTGAATTGACTTTCTCATGAAGTATTTCAAATATTTCACTAGGTTATAGACGTTTCACAATTGCACATTTTTAAAGGGCTTATAAAAGCATGAACATTGACTCATCACCAAAGCCATAAGTAAATACTTGGTTGGGACCAAGAGTGCAAGAGTTATAAGTCACATTTTTAACCCTGTCTGCAAAGTCCATGAGAATAGAAGCATCAAAGTTTGATTTCCTATGACATGACCTTACTCAGTCAATATTAAAGATGGCAAGGAAGACGAGCACCACACACCTACAAAATTGAAACAGTGACATCTTTAAGATTGTAATAGGATATATAGCTAGGCTTTCTTGTTTTTAACTTTGTATTGGAAGACATCTTGGTTCCATCAGTTGACTTTTAGACTCTGTAGAAGATTAGTGATTTTATTTATTTTATTTGACGGTGACTATTATGTACGTTTCACATGAAACAATATTAAGATTGATTGGTTTTCCAATGTTTTTACACATAAATAGAGAGAAACACTGCACTGTGTTCTTTGGGAGAAGTAAACTGAGATGCCCGTGTTGGCTCGGCATCTAAAAATACGGGATGTTTATGGACGCAAAGAGCTGTCAGGATGTTATTTATGTTGGCCACGTATAATTGGTGGGGGGGGCGGCTGTATACTTTTATTTCAGACTTGCTTTAGGGGTTGAAATGAAACCAGAAAGATGGAGAAGAAGCTGCCGTACTGCCCTCCAACCCCAGATGGATTCCAGAAATAGGTTGTGTTGTAAGGCAGGCATGAAACACGCAAGAATACAGAACTGAGAGTAGTGAGAGACAGAAAATGTTGCAAAACCATTACATTTGCTTTAAACAGAGCTATAAATGCTGAAATGGCAACTTTTAAATCTGAGTTGATCATTACTTTAATAATCTTTCTTTCAAATACAAATATTCTGTATAGTCAATCAGTTAATATGAGTTTAATTGGGCAATATATTTGGACCAATCAGGTGCCTCTTTTCGCTTCTCGTAAATTCCTCACAGGTTCTCTTTTTTTTTGGTAAATCCTCCAAAACCACTTTCAGTTTTCAGCATATTTAGTTGATGCACTGCTAAATTATTACTATATATGTGATTTTGGCATAATGTCGCGAAATAGACGGTGAGTAAATCTTCTTATACCACAGGGCTGTTAAATGCTTTATTCTGATTGGTTGAGAATTGTTCCACGGGTATGCAGCATTATGTTTCGATAAACTCCTGCCAAACCTGTCAAATGTCTTAAAATAACCACGAGAGTGGTAACCGTGGTATAAGCGAAATAATTGACTCTGGTCCTTTGAATTTTTTGAAAATAATGCACACCCGCGACATTACCACCTTGGGTGTGCATTATTTTCGAATAATTCACCTTCGTCAATTATTTCTTATTTATCCACTGATTTATGGGACATTTGTATCAGTCCCACGGGACAAACAATTGGTGTTTTGGTGTTAGAAAGTCTGCATTTGGGCATGTGAAGCCGTTCTTCCAGTTCTACCAGTGGCTGTAAAAAGCTGGTGTGGCTGGATTGGGTGGTTATGTGGAAAACGGGTGTGGTGGTTTGTTTGGAGGTATATGAGTCAGGGTGGATACTCACGTTCCGCTCAAGTTAGACCACGGGCGGGAAACTTACCCAATACCACAGTTTTACTCTATGCGGCTAACATTTAAGTCATCACAATTCAAGCTTGTTTGATGTCGTAAGAGTAAAACACATCTTTGCACACGCTTGACAATAATGACAGTGTTTCGGCAGTGTGTGTATTCGGCAGTGTTTTTATGAATGGTGTAGTATCATGTACACTGTAAAGTTGATAATCATATCAACATATATGTTTATGTATATTTTTTACCAATCAAGTTAAAACTTTTTAAAAATGGGGTTGAATTGACTTGCATAATTAAGTTGTTTTAAAATTATTATTTTTTTAAAGTGTAGGCAGCAAAATAAGTAATTTGTAAACATGAATCATTATTGATAGTGCTAACACAGATTACTTGTGCTTTTTGGAATGAAGAGTTAAAATGAGAGTACAAAGACACATATATTTATTATATATTGCACAATTTTTTTTTACTTGTTAGTTTGTTGACACATCTGTCTTTGGCGTAAGAGCGTGTCTTGCTTTTTTAAGCGTCTTGTGCCATGAGCACCACCTCAAGTTAAAAATAATTTTCTTTTCCACATAAAGACTAGTGCAGATCGGTGTCAGTTTTAAAGAAATGGATTTATGGATAAGCATGTTTACAAAATGTAACAAAAAAATGAAACTGGGAAAGGTATTTATTGGACAAAATAATGACAAACCTTAGTGTGTTATGCATCTGGGTTTTATTTAAATATACAAAAAACTGCATAGAAAAGCAAACATCACACAGGTAATAAAGCATACATTGACTACAATTTTATCTGTTATTAATATCTGATCTTCTTTTGTGGTAATATAAGTCATTGTCTATGTAAGGGATAATGTAGAGGCAGCCGGTAGTTATTGGGAAATAAGCCCCGACAGTGTGATCAGGACCCGACGCGAAGCGGAGGGTCTTGTATCACACTGAAGGGGCTTATTTCCCAATAACTACCGGCTGCCTCTACATTATCCCGCTTATTACACGGCTACTTGCCACATAAGAAAAAAAACTGGACATGAATATGAATTTGAAACATTTTATTGGCATATTTGTTTTAAATTAACATTTTTATCCTTCCGCGAAACTTTGCACAGATGCATAAAATGATCGTAATACCTTATTAAGATCCTCTGCTTCATACTTGTCTGTCTCCATTTTTTCCTCTTTAACCAGTCTTTGAGAAGTTTTAATGCCCATTCTGTATTTTTTTTGTGTGTTGGCTTCGTAGCTGTCATGCTCTATTTTGTCAAGTTCAGTGTCAGTAAGCTCTCTGTGTCTTGTCGTGGTTGTCGAGTGTTTGTCACAAGATGGCGCCAAACAGACAGTAATCTTTATTGATCTTTATTGGCGCGGAGCGATTTTACTGGTACAAGTAGTCCGGCTATGCGTTATTATTTTGGAGCGGTTATTATTTGAAAAGAACGAACCTGCAAATGTCTCAACTGACCAATCAGAATCAAGCATTCCAGAGAGCCGTGTAATAAGTCTTTATAACCTTTGCACATGTGTTGTATGTCATTTTTTTGCCAAGCCTCTTTAAATTCTTTCCTAACGGAGCTTCGGTTTATACTCCAAACAAACACACCAATGCAACACTGGTAGACAATTTTAATGCATCTCTAAAAATATATATATATTTGCAAAGATCAAAAATGTCATATGCAAGTTTTGGAATAATTTTTGGCTCAGGACAGAATAAAGTAGACACCTCCCAAAATGTTAAAGCAACACTATGTAGTTTTCATGTAAAAATTACTTACAGCTCCCCCATGTGGTTGAAAAGCGCAACAGTGCCTGGTATCAGACACTCTTCTGCAAGCAGGGGGAGGGGCGGGGCTTTGTTTCCTACCCTCCACCGCCACTTTCAGAGTGTGCTTTGTAGCAGCTAGGAGGCTGCTCAGGTTGAAGCAACAGTACAATTTGTCCAGTTAAAAGTTGTTCTATCACTGAAATAATTTTAGAGACATTATATAAATGTAAAAAAACTACATAGTGTTGCTTTAATATTAATTGTACGCTTTTACCGATTTCTATTTAAAGAACTATGAAACTGACCACAAATCGAGTAGTCAACACATGATGGACTATATAATTAGTACAGACTACAAACCCACCACTCGAGCCTGTTCAAATAATCCATAGGGGCAATTCCTCAGCAGTAATACCACAGTAAAGTAAAACACATTTTTGGAGGCTTTGTAATGTTGCAAGTTTTTTTTTTCTATTGGTTTAAGCACTATTTTCCAAAACTGTTACCAAGTTTGTCTTTTTATAAGTCATAACTTGTTGACAGGGATTGTATTAAATGTCATGGACTGCTCAACATTGTGTTTTATTAAATACACATCTGAGTTGAGACAAAAAACACTAACTAAAGCAAAAGGTTAATTTTGCACCTTCTTTTAATTTGATTTTAAAGATGTCATTAATTGACGCTGATTGTCAGTTGGATTGTTGTGTAACTTTTTTCTTGTAAATCTTAATGTTCCTCATGCTTTCTTCATTATAGTGAACAAAGTATTTGTCAAGCCCGAGCCTCTGTGATGATCTACGATGACACCAGCAAAAAATGGGTGCCAGTCAAACCGGGCCAACAGGGCTTCAGCCGTATCAACATCTATCACAACACTGTCAACAACAGTTTCCGTGTTGTGGGAGTCAAACTGCAGGACCAGCAGGTGGGATGTGAATGTGGTCCTTATGAGGGTGCTACACAGGTTATATCTTACAATTCACAACATGGCTAAAATAATTGTGGTTAGCTTCATAAAGGAGTAGTCCACCCCACTTTATAGTAGGAAAAAAATTACTATGGTAAAGTCAATGGGCCCCATTTTAAGGGTGGACTACTCCTTTAATTACGTGTTCCCCACAGAACCAAGTTTTTTATCAGGTTCATGTCTAAAATGTGACATATTGTTTGAATTATTCTAGAAAATGTTCACATTTTATGTAGATTGGCTCTTGTAACACTTGGGTATGTTGTTTAAACTGATGTAGAATACATGTGACAATAACACCAAGATATGTAAATTACGAGATAAATTAGGATATTTTTTGTAAAACTGCATTTTATTTCATTCCTGCTTCAATAAAATTTTACTAGGAGATATGTTTAGAGAATCAGTAATAAGCTTTTGAATAAGGGGGCATGCAAACCAAAGCTTTTGCAAACCAAAGCTTTTACGCCCGCGGCCGGCGCATGTTTTTGTTTTCCAATGGAAGCTCTGCGATTTTCCAAAAAAGCCAGCAGCTAGCATTTTTTTCCCGGACTGGAACCTGGCGCTCAGCCTTTTTTCTGCGCTCAACGCTGAGCGTCAAGAGTTGAAAGAGGTTCAACTTTGGGTGAAGAGCTCTGCTCGTCAATGTCAGTTCTCACACGGCCGTCCAATCACAGTGGAGGAAGGGCCGAGGACCAGTTTTCAGCACAGAAGAAAAACGCTAGCTGCTGACTTTTTTGAAAAACGTCAAGCTTCCATTGGAAACGATTGAAAACATGCGCCGGCCGCAGGCGTAAAAGCTTTGGAGGGCACGCCCCCTAAGGGAATAATTGCTTATTATAATATTGTTGCTTACACATTTTGTTCATACAGACAAAGTGTCACAGATGTATTGGATATATATACTGTACAGTAACCCCTTTCCTGGCTTCTTTCAGGTTGTTATAAACTACTCCATTGTGAAAGGTCTGAAATATAACCAGGCCACGCCAACTTTTCACCAATGGCGTGATGCGCGGCAGGTTTATGGGCTGAACTTTGCCAGCAAAGAAGAGGCCACCACCTTCTCAACAGCCATGCTCTTCGCTCTCAATGTACTGAGCTCTCAGGATGCAGGTAAGACAATTGCCATAAAGTTAAAAGGGATGCTTTAACGGAAAAGTTCACTTTAATTATATTAATACTTTCTGTGTTCCAAGAAAGTAAGTTAAGGTGTGAAACCATAATTTGAGTGTGTCTGGTTCCTTTTAACATATAAGACTTTGTCCCATTCTTCACTATACTTTTATGAAAGCTTAAGGTAATTATTTTTGGTGTTCAAACCTTTTGAACGGATATACAATCCTTTTTGCGAGATATGACATTCTACTTCCGAAACCACCATTAAGAGTAGGGATACTCCGATCAGGATTTTTGCAGCTGATACCGAGTACCGAGTTTAAAAGGCTTATGTCTGTTAAAAGTAATGAAAATAAAACACTTCACAGTCTTTACTTTATGAATTAAATATGCACGCATTCGTATAAAGTACAACAGTTCTTCAGTGAAAGGCAGAGAGTTATTTTATAGAGAGATGAATTAGGTTACTGTAGCTTTAAAACGTAAGAGAGATCGCTCTGTTCACGAGCAGCTGTGAGGAAAATTAACGTTTAAACTGTCAAAACTTTTAAACGCATGGAAATAATAAACTTTCAGCATGAAGATGCAATGTCCGCAATAGATATGTGTTGTATATAGGGTGACCAGACGTCCTGAAATCTATGCTGCTGTCCCGAATCCCGCTCTAATTGTTCCGAAAATTATACTAAAGCAAAATCTTAAGTAGTTATTGTCTGATAAAACATGAGCGAGGAGGTTTAGTCATCCTATATATACATATATATATATATATTCATATATACACACACATATATACATACATACACACATACATACATACATACATACATACATACATATACATATATACTTATATAGTCATCCTATATATATATTAATTAAGATATATTAAGATATATATATATAGGATGACTAAACATATATATATATATATATATATATATATATATATATATATATATATATATATATATATATATATATATATATATGTGTGTGTATATATGTATATGTATATGTATATGTATGTATGTATGTTAAGTATACATATATATATATATATATATATATACATAATGTAGGCGCACATTAAGATATGCACTGATAAGGCAAGGGACTCAAAACCTCCACGAAATATGCTGACGTCGAGCCTCCACAACCTCGGTAGGCTGTGGCTCAAGTGTGAATTTAAAGTTGTATTGTTTCATTTAATATATCTAATTCATCTATATGCACAAAGACAATAGGACCTTTTTGTTCCTTTTTTGTTTTATAGAGTAGATTAAGAGAGTGAAAGTTGCAGCAGCCATGAGGACAGTTGAAAGTGCAGGCAGTGACAGTCAGTCGCGTGAAGGAGTCAGATTGGTCGAGGGCGAGGCACTGTGTTAAAAAAAATCTTCTATATGTAATATATATACATTTATATGCATATTTACTTATATTAATAAAAATATACCAATATGATTGGTTCAGTAACTTCAGTTTGAAATTCATTATCTTTTATTATTAAATAAAATAAAGAAAACTATTATTGGATGATCTAACTATTATTGTATGAAGTATAATATACTTCTTTATGTATTATATCAATTTATTTATATGCTTTTGTACTTGTTTCAGTTTGAAATTCATTATTTTATTATTAGATAAAATAAATAAATTAAACTATTATTGGATGATTCCACCCCCCGTAACGTCTGCCCCCGTCCCGAATTACAGCCAATGGTCACCCTACTGTAGTTGAATACACTGTTTAATGTGAAGATGTGTCCCGCTGTTAGGACCGGAGCGCGTCGTCGTAGAAAATACACATATCTCTGTAAAGGCAAAAAGAGAAATCAAAATCTGCATGTCGCACATGAGCAACGGGTTGTAAAAATTAGGGATGCACCGATACCACTTTTTTGGAATACGAGCACGAGTACGAGTACTTGCATTTCAGTACTTGCCGATACCGAGTACTTAATAAAAAAACATGATTTAAATTTACACGTAACAGCTTTAGTCATATAATTTAACAAAAAGCAAAGGACTAGTTTTCCAGTTTGTTGTAAACTCTGCCTCTTTGGACAACACAAGAGGCATTAACCCCTTACATGCCGCTCAAACATAGGCATTTCTCAGACCGTGGTATCGATTCCAGGTATCGGGAGACTTTTAACGAGTACGAGTACTTTAGAAAATGTGGTATCGAGGCCGATACCCGATACCAGTATCGTATCGTATCGGTGCATCCCTAGTAAAAATGCTTGCACTGCGTAAAAATGGTCTCTAGTTGCCTTATGATGACAAAGGTGAACAGAAAGATTGGTTCATGAGATCGGCAAATTTAGCGAGTACTGATCAATTGATCTGCGGAGCATCCCTAATTAAGAGTCACCCTGTTATCAAACTTTCTAAATAACACATGTGACATTACACAGTTCTGCTTTTGTGTCATGTGATATCACAGTCTATGTTCTTATGGGTTTTTTCACTATGGTTTCATAGGAAAGACCCAAACTAAGTCTGTTCACAAGATGCAAAAATATTGGTTATATGTAGCTGATTTAGCTGACAGACCTTCTGAGGTGTTTTCCAAAAATGCTTGTGGTAGATTGCAATCTCTTGTATATCATGTGTGTTTGATCAGTATTGATTTTATTTAAAAAGAAATAATTGACTATGTGCCTTCTTGCTCCATATTATAATTTGGAAATATCAAATCTATATAATTTATACAGTTTTGTGTGTTAAAATATTGTGAGTGACTCCTCCCTCGCACCTATTTTTGTATATTTTGTTGTTTGTATCTTACGTGGGACCTTTAAGTGTAGTGTAACTCTTATTTTACACAGGCTTCTCTTGTTTCAGTCTGCTGCTACTTATAAGATGTATTTTTGGGGGGTCTTCTGCCATTGGTGCTCAGCCCTGGTTAAAATATCCATGGTGCCGATCCGTCTCGAGATACGGGTGTCGCATATTTACCGCATTTTGAAGTGGGGAGGTTTTGAAAGGTTCTTAGAAGTGCAGAAGATACGAGCTGGTGCTCACCTGCCTGAACTCACCTGTCTGGACTGCTATTACCGGTTCCCACCTGCTAGTGGAGCTAAAACAGCACGATTGTAAACATCAAAGGCACTTCAGAGGGCTGAGGTGCTATGGTCGGGCCGGAGTTTTCTCCGGGGCCGATCCGACGGGTCAGCTCCAGAATAATAAGGCTCAGTAGTAAGTATTGTAAAGGGGATTTACCTGCATGTGTTGGTGATGGGATCTAATGCCTTGGATGAGCTATCGTGGTGTCCTTGATGAAGGATGGTGTTGTGGAAGCTGCTTAATGCTTTTTGGCGCCGTGCCTGTCAGAGAGGCTCATGGTGCGAACCATGTGCTGTCTGAGTGACGGAGTGTGTGAGGTTTAATATAAGAGGAGGGTGAGAGGTGTTTGTCATGACTATTTTTGAAAAGATATGATTAGAGCTCGACTGATGTAGTTGCTTGGCGGTCAGAACTATTTCAGGTTTTTAGTTTTATGAGGCTAAAGTCTCGATCTAATGATGAGATTAGGAGCTTCAAAGTTGGATTTCAATAATTGATTTCACATCGATTTCAGTCTTTGACATGACCTTATACTTAGTCAGTATTAAAAATATCAAAGTTATATTTTTACAGAATGTTCTTACAGGATTCTTTTTTTTTTTTTAGAAATCAGTAAATTAGATGATTTTGATGACAGCCCAGGTGAAAAAGAAGCACACTTCCGAAGTGTACTTAAAGTGCTCTATTTTTGCACACTAATTTTTGTACTAAAAGTTCTTCTTTAGTACTTCTTGAGATAATCTTAAGAAATTCTAAGTGTACTTCACTGTGCTATTTTGAGACACCATAAATATGAACTAAAATGTGCTAAAAATGTTTTTTAAGAAGAATTTAGGTATCACTTGTAGTAAACTTGTACCCATCTTTGTATGAAAGTTGAGTTCAAGTTTAATACAAGTGTTAACTAAATACATTTTTAATACAGAGATAGTATGTTAAGAGTGCATTTTAGTTCATATTCTTAAGAAGTACTAAAGATGAATTTTAGTAAATTAAGTACAAGATTAGTGTGCGAAAAATAAAGCACTTGAAGTACACTATTGAAGTGTACTACTTTTTCACCTGGGGAAAGCGAATGATTTTTATATTTACAATTTATGTATTTGCCAGCAGTCAAAAGCATCATAGCTTGGTAGGACATATGAGCAGTTTTTAAAACAGTCCCACTTAGCCAATCAGATCATAGCTTTGTCGCCACATGTACTTCTGATTATCCCTGTTGATAGTCTTTCTGCTCTATAAACACCGGGCGTTTGTGTGTGTGTACTAAACACACACTGTTCCCGCCGCATGCAAACACTACACAATCAAGTATGTACTTTATCAAACACTGTAAACATTGAATACACATGAATTCAAAAACAAGATTTAATCATGTATATTGAATAAATAGTGGATTAGTTGCTTTGTTTGCGTTGACCAGGATATAGTTATAATTATGTTTTAGGAGAGAGATTTTACATTTTATTTATGCATTGTTGAATATGCATTTAGAACATGGGGGTCCTTCAAATATCTTTTGAAAAACAAAAATTAAAATTGAAAACCAAAATAATAAATTAGGCATCATGCAAGGGTGTATACCAAAGATTACTATTTTGGTAACATAACCATCATAACAAAGCATGTAAATCCAGTTTTAATTTATTACATATACTGGGGGTCCCTGCTTCTCCTCTCTATCCATTAAGGGGTCCTTGGCCTGTAAATGTTGAAGACCCAGGTTTAACACTCATGTCAAGGGCTAGCAGGTGAAATTTACTGTTTATTTTAAATTACGAATCTTATTATTTTTTAGCTTATACTCCTCTATGGGCTTGAAGTATTTAACCCTATACCACGAAACCATCCAGACCTCCAGATTTGACTTGAGGGCACTGTAAAACAAAGAGTCCAGGGTTTCCCGCAGCACTTTTCAGTTTGGGTGGCCCACCTAAGCTGGGAAACCCTACCACCTTAACTAGGTCGTCCCAAAAAAATTTCGCTGCAGAAAAGGCCGTCAAGTGAATCTCAGAGAATAGCGAACAGGGCACGCGCACCACATGGCCGAAATGAGAGAAAGACATGGTCTGTCACTGTCTGGAGGATAACTAGCCAGTTGATAAAACATTTAATTCATTAATAATCTAGTATGTGTTCATTTTCTGTCATAGTTTCTTCAAAATTGAGTTTTATTTGAGTGTTTAAAAAAATATATTTTCATCATGATGCGTACTGATTTCAAGCCCCTTTGATTGCCATGCCCTGGCCCCGCCCACACACACAACCCTACCTCCTTAAATAACTAATTTTCTGCGGGAAACCCTGGAGTCTGTTCATTTTATCCTCCTGTGTAAAATGTAGACTATTCGAGCTGCAGACATTTATCAGCACGTGAGAGTAATGCAGCATCTTTATGAAATAACTCGCAGTGCTGTGCAGTGCATTGGCAGAATGTGCTGCAGTAGAGATGAATATTCGTGCATGAGTAATGTTACTGCTTAAATGTGTCTCCTTAACACAGTGCACAGCAGGACAAAATTCATATCCAGCATAATAGTTGAATTTTTATTACCGCAGAACATAGAGAATGATATTTTGTTAAGAAAGCATCCATATAAATGCTTGTGCCATCTTTCCCGGTGAAAAGATTAAACTTAGATTTGTTTGATACAAATGTCTTCACATTATATAATCAATATATTGTCTAAAGTTGTGGTTATATGTACAGTATGTCACATATAGTTTCTTTTAAAGGGGACATTTCACAAGACTTTTTGAAGATGTCAAATACATCTTTTGTGTCCCCCAGAGTATGTATGTGAAGTTCTAGCTCAAAATACCATATAGATCATTTATTATAGCATCCTTAAATTTCCACCTTGTAGGTGTGAGCAAAAATGTGCCATTTTGGGTATGTCCTTTAAAATGCAAATGAGCTGATCTCTGCACTAAATTGCAGTGCCGTGGTTGGATAGTGCAGATCAAGGGGCATCTCTATCCCCTTCTGACATCAGAGGGGGAGCCAAATTTCAATGACCTATTTTTTCACATGCTTGCAGAGAATGGTTTGCCAAAACTAAGTTACTCGGTTGTTCTTTTTAAAATTTTCTAGATTGATAGAAGCACCTGGGACCCAATTATAGCACTTAAACATGGAAAAAGTCAGATTTTCATGATATGTCCCCTTCAGATCTGTTATAATGCTCAGAATTTATTTTTGGAACAGATGATATTAAGCCATCTGCCCCAGGCAGGACCTCAGGTGAAATCCATGTTTGGGACAGTGTGTGAAATGTTGCCTTCATCTGCTATATGTATTCTACATATCCTGTTTATTTCAGCTGTGGTTAGTCTGGTAGATTCTTGTTGTAGTCCACACTTTAAGGGGGCCAGTAAGAAAAAATACTTAAAGGTGCCAAAGAATGCATTGAAATAATATATTAAATTGTTCTCTAATATCAACATAGAAGCTATGTGGCTTTATTAAGTGCAAAAATGATCCAGAAACGTTTTTACAAGTCCATTTACAACCCTAGGATTTGCCTATAAAATGAAATGGTCTATTATTACCTTAATTGAGTCATGAATATTAATGTTGAGCTTTGCTCTAATTGGCTGTTTCACAGAGCAGCTTCTTTCAGTAGCTCTGTGTGTTTGCAAACAGACCTTATGTTTGAGCCTGTATAAGACAGAGATATGGAATTTGAGGAATCATTAATTGTCTGGAGATTGTTAATGGACGTTTCTGAGTGGTAAGTTTGTGTTTTTTTTTTCAGTATGGACCTGCAAAATGTAACTGTAACATCAATAGTAGAACTCCAGCCTGAACGCTAGCATATAGCATTAATTAGCATATAACGTTAACTCAGCAGTCACAACTTTGTTTTAGCAACAACATTGTAAATAATTTAAAGCAACACCAAAGAGTTTTTTTACCTTAAAATAACGTTTCCAAAAAAGTTTCAGTGGTTCATCCACTCGCGGTCCTGTAGTTCGAGTGAAAACTACAAAAACTTGCTTTACGGCAGACCTACAATCCAATCAGAGCCAGCTATGCTGCAGTATTTACGCAGTGGTAATGGACAATTCCACTTTTAACCTGTAGGGGGAGCAAAGAGCAAAAACTCTTTAGTTTTGCTTTAATGTTGGGGCGTACATCACAACTGTAATGTCACAGTCAGTTGACATTCTACGGCACCTTTAAATCTTCTTATGATGACTCTATTCTATAGTTTATAGAGCATAATGATGACTAAGTAGATACAGTGGTGGCCATCATAAGGAGATTTAGGTGGCCCCCTCAAAGTCTGGACCTCCACCCCAAAATTAGGGGCGACAAGTTGGAAAATAAACTGCACCTACATTCAATGGAATAAAATTGTTGGAATAAAATACATATATTGCATTGCATATTTCAATTGTCAAAGCACACACTCGCCAATTTTTTTAAGTACCCCTGTAACCTGGAGTATCCCTGGGTGATAATTACTGCCATAGACAGCGTTGACACAGGTTAAAGTCAATTATGATACCAAGCAACCATAGATGATTAAAAATGTACCCACAATAGATCTGGCCTTTCTTTGAGCAAGCAGGACCTTCCTCCCTTGAGCTTTCAAGCCCCATACAGAGTGCCTGAATGCCATATGACGTAATAGTCATCATTTTAGTAACCTGAGAGCCATGTTTACCATTATTACCAAAGCTCCTTCACACCCACTAACAGGTTTAACAGTAATAAGGTGTTGAATAGTTATCTGCATCTCTGGTGCAGACTATTTAGATTCAGATCAGTTGTTTATGAAACATCTCATGATGTATTTGACTGACTAAAAAGAATCACAGTGTAGTATATCAAGACGGCTTTTGAATTGGTTTAAATTGTGAGATGAGTTTTCTGCTTTTGTATTTAGGTCCAGCGCCACATCGCCAGAATGGACCGGTGACGGATGATGCTGAGGCTCAGAGGAGGTGCAGACCATCTTTAATAATCTTTATGTCTGAGTCATGCTCGAAATGTGGGGGCGGGGTTATCTGTTTGTCAACCAATGGAGGACGGAGAGAGTGTTTAAAAAGGAATGATCATTATTTTTGCAGTTCCATGTGGTGCTGTTAGAGGCAGCGTATTTATATCCCAGCAGCCTACTGTTTATTCCTAAAATAGTGTAAGACTGTTCCAGAAATGACTCATCGTATTATTGAACTAAATGTCAGCATCCTTTAATCGCTTCACATATTTGCTGTAATTGGGAGCAAAAGTCTTATGGCTGTCAAAAGATGCTCGGATGGGGCTTTGTCATCTAGTGGTCAAATAAAAATTGTTTGTTTAACAGATTGTTTGTTTAACATTATTGTGACAAAAGTTATCACTTCCCTCTAGGCAGATGATGGACCAGCATCAGATGCAGATAGAAAGAGAGCGAAGAACTTCTGGCAACGCAGGTAGATCAAAGATAACACATCTAAGGAACATGATCCGAGATTACATACTGTGAAATTAACTGCATACACGCACGCTCATAAAACCGCCCACTAATGAACTCTGCAGGCTTCATTGTCTGCTTGAAGAAGTGTTAATGCTGAGAAATATCAGATTCCCTGGATCCAAAACAGCTCCTTAGTACAGGCACACAGTCTAACACCGCAGCCCACTCTTTGTTTTTACCACTTCTTAAATATTTCTCAGAAATTATGTTCGTAATGCCTTGTTATTTGTCACCAACCAGGTCAAATTTGACCCCAAAAGAATTTTAAATGCATATATTTGCTTAAAAAAATCTATTTTCAGGACCCACCGTAAAATATTTTATTGCTTAAATTACCAAATGTAAAAATATTTTAATTTAATTATTGAAATTTTTATTATAACATTTGTTAATTTTTGCACTAATATTAGGGAAAGTATAATATTTTTCATAGGGAAAGTTTCGCGTTTGTGCATGGAGGGGCACCTGCAGGCAAATAAGGGTACTGCAAAACTTTGAGATTAGCGAGTGAGTGTGGCTTTGTGGGTTTTAAATATGGTTTAAATGAATTAAAACTAGGGCTGTCAAAAGATTAATCACATACAAAATAAAAGTTTGTGTTTGCATAATATATTTGTGAGTGTATTGTGTGTAATTATTATGTATACATAAAACCACTTATGCATGTATAAATTAATTATTAATTAATTTATGTATATTTAAAAAAATATTAGTGCTGGGTAAAGTGATTTTTTGCATAATATATGAGTTTGTGTAATTATTATGTATATATAAATACACACACACATTCATGTATGTATTCAAGAAACATTTACATGTGTATATATATTTATTTATATATATTTTATATGATATATACATTTTAAAAGTTATAAATATATAAAAATCTGAAATTAATATATGTATATGTGTGTGTGCTTAAATATACATAATAATTACACACAGTACACACACACACACACACACACACACACACACACACACACACATATATATTTAGCAAAAAATCACTTTAATTTTGTATGCGATTAATCTTTGCCCAGCACTAAAAATTATATATAAAATCTAAATAAAAAATAGAAAAATAAATAAATATATATTTATATATAATATAAATATTTTTTTCATGTAAATGTCTCTTAAATACATTTGTGCATGTCTTTGTATTTATATATATATGTAAAAACAATTTTTATTTTGTATGCGATTAATTGTGATTAATCTTTTGACAGCCCTTATTAAAACAATTTTTAGTTACTCAGTCTATCTATTAAAATATTAAGATAAGACAAATAAAATATGAATTTCATTAATAGCTCAGACAAAATAATAACTGGCTCTGATCTGGGGGGGCAGTGCCCCCACTGCCCCCACCAAACTCCACCTATGTGTGCTGTGTGTAATTATTATGTATATATAAATACACACACATTCATGTATGTATTTATGAATCATTTACATGTGTAAATATATTTATTTATATTTTTATATATTCTATATGATATATATATATATATATATATATATATATATATATATATATATATATATATATATTTTTTTTTTTTAAATGATATATAAATAATACAATTCTGAAATGGATATATGTATGTGTGTGGGGTTAAATATACATAATGATTACACACGGTACACACACACACATATATTATTTTACTTATTTTACATATAGTATTATTACTTTTATTTTGTATGAGATTCATCTCGCATCAGCCCCAATTAAGACAATTTTTAGTTACTCTGTCTACCTATTAAAATATGAAGATAAGACACATAAAATTTTAATTTCATTAATAGCTCAGACAAAATAATAACTGTTTCTGGTCTGGGGGGGGATTGTCCCCACTGTCCTCACCAAACTCCGCCTATGCTTTTTTATTTATGTTTAAAGTAACTTTCCTTTAGATTTTTGCACGAAATGTAACATAAACATACTGAGTTTCACCCATTTTCAAGTTAATTCCGGTATAACACGCTTTAAATATTCACATTTTGCATTTGTCTGTTGTGCACACGTCACATTTCATCTTTTTCAGTTTCTTTATACTTTAATGCTTAATTTTTATCACGTTTCTCTCTTTTCGTTTGTCATTTGTGTTTGTCACTTCCTCTCTTCCTTTGTTTCTTAGTCTCCACCCTTCAGTTTAAAGTGTCACCATCTGCGTCCAAAACCGTTCCGCATGACCCCAGACAGTATCGGGCTAACACTCTCCCCCCTTCCTATGCTCACCCAAACCCTACCACATCTTCCTCCCCTTCCTCTTCCCACGAGCGGGAGAGCGGCTATCGCACAGTGGACTCTCCTCATAAAAAGGCCCAGCTTTCCACCTCTCTGGCTTCTGCTTTCTCTCCCGTGCAGCCGGGAGTGACTCCCCCGCCACGCAACGTCAAGCAAATTCCTCTTTCCCCTCCTTCTGGCCAAGATACTGCTCCAAAACCCACCTGGTCCTCCATCCACATGTATGCACCATTGCCTGCTGCGTCTCCTCCTGTTATAATGGCAGTGCCCATCAAGCAGCCCATTCTACCTGTCGCCCTACCCATGCCATCCCTAAACAACGGTCCGAAAGCACCTTACTTGGAACCTTTGACACACCACCAGTCATCCAATGGCCATCCAGAGGAATACTACCCTTACCAAACCCCTCCCACACACTATCCAGTACAAGAGTCGTCCTACCCCCTTCCCGCTCTCACCGGCCAGCCCGCTCAAGACCACGCCCACCACCTTCAGATTGCCTCCTCGTGCCACCTGCAACACCCACACCAGGCCACGCCCCTATTTGACACCACGCCCATTCTGTCTGAGGGGCCCAAGACATCTCCCTCACCTGTTTATCAGAATGCCACAGCACCCATCAGTAAGTATTTTAGACCGCATTGGTGCTTCCCGCTCAACCACAGAACAGATTTCACACACCTGTTCAGCGAAACTGTGCCGATGACATGCCGATTATAACAGCTCGCCAATGAATGCCTTTCAAACAGTACTGTCATTGTACCAAGGCCAGTTGCAAATACTCGGTCATGGGCATTGTCAATAAACCCAGTGACTTTTGTGTATGTTGTCATTTTAGTGAAGGGCAGCTGAGTCACTCTCTTTGTTCGGAATAGAGAAAGGAAAATATGATTCATTGATGTCCATGTGTGTTTGCTCAAAGTGATTTGTCAATTTTCTTTTGTCATTTTATTGGAATGGTGCGACACTTTAAACTAACCCTACATTCCAGATTATTTTCCTTTTTTCATCTATAGCTTCAGCTGCTTGCAGGACTAAATGTGATTAAACTTTTCTTTTTATATTGCCATCCTTCTTTTCAAAACTTTTAAATGATGTCATACTATCACTTCCCAGAAATTGTACCCTGGAGCTTTTTATAAATTTTAAATAATTACTAAAAGCTTACTGTCGTAAATCAGTGTAGGATAGTGTGTTTTTAACAAAAAATGAGCAGGCCATTCATAGGTTGTTTCATCCAAAATGTGTAAATACTGTGCACAGACATACCATAGCTCGGTTTGTTTACACATCCCGGTCAGCTCAACATAGCAACTATGGGACAACCCACCCATATAGGTGCATGTTTGGGGTGGAACTATCAGTCTGACTGACCAATGGGAACAAGGAGTGTTTGGCAAAACCGGTTCGGAAACAGTCATTAATTTTGCGATTCAGCTTTTTGATGAGGAAGTTACACCCCTCACCTTTACTGTATATCAGCACAGCTGTTTCCAATTACAGTGTGCATTGGCACGCAAAAAGTCAATAGCAGTAGTGACATATAATAAAACAGCCATCTCTGCTTTCTTCAGCAGGTCCTCCTCTTCCACCAGGTCATCCTTCGATGCTCTCATCCACCCCTCCCATTTATCCCCCTACCTCAATATCCATGGCAGGTCCACCTGCCCCTCCACCGCCACCTGGGCCTCCACCGCCAGGGCCTCCACCACCCGGGCCACCACCACCTGGGCCGCCACCACCTGGACCACCACCACCTGCAACGGTGCCCCCTCCCATGCCACCTCCACTGCCGGCTGGTGGAGGTTCTGCTCCATCCGGGCTCGCTGCAGCTATAGCTGGAGCCAAGCTGCGCAGAGTGCAGCGGGTGAGAAATGCTTTTTGTAGATCTACATTTTTTTTACTTTAAAGGATATAATTTAATAAGTGTCTATTAGTGGACAAAATAAATAACGTGAAGTGCTTAAGGGGATAGATGAGGCCCCTGAACTGGAATAAGACGTCTGAGGACTCCAAGTATTTGCATGCCGCAATTTACCTACCAGCGCGAGACAAAGCAGTTATTTAAAGCGGTCGCGTGCTGTATTTGTTTAGTGATTTTGACACCGCTGTATTTGTTTTTATTATCGTGACTGTAGACACAGCAAATATGCAAATAAGAACATCAACAAAGGATTTAGGAATGTACAGTGTAAAACCTCAGACTATCAATATGCAGTATTCAATATGAATTCAGTATATGATAGTAATCTCTTAGGTAAAGTGTGAGCAGTATGAAACGGATAACCTAGGAATCTGTTTACTTTGGGTTTGGAACGTGACATTAAGACTGTGTCTTAAGAATGATTCTGACTAACTAGCAATTAGTTAGGGCTAATTAGTCTTATTATTTGGATTTAAATTAAACCAATCTACCTTTCTATGTAACATACTTAAAACCGTTATGATCAGTCTTGAAGAAAAAAATCCATGACTAACTTTTAAGATTAGTCTTAAAGGTTTATGCAAACGACCACTGGGTTTAGTAAACGCTATAGATATCCATTTTGTTTTTTTAAATATGTTCATGTATGGTGACGGTCAGTTTAGTGCAAACTGAAACAAAACCTGTGGTTTGAGATTTGTTGCTATACCGGTTTTTACCTTCTATGGGTGTAGGGTTTCGGAGTGGGGTCCAAATGAAAATGAATTCAAATACATTAATACCCGATTCTTTCATGTTTTATCTACCTCAGGCTGAGGAGAGCAGCGGTAAGAACGATGCCAACCGTTCCAGTGGAGGCAGTGGAGGAGGTGGAGAAGGTCTCATGGAGGAGATGAACGCCATTTTAGCACGGAGGTCAAACCAAATCCCTTTCCTATTTATTTTATGTATTAAATGGATAGTACAGCAAAAAATTATATTAAACCCATGATTTACTCACCCCCAAGCTGTTCAAGATGCATACCCTGCTGAAAAATCCAGCAAAGACCAGCATAAGCTGGTAGCTGGTTTTAGCTGGTTTAAGGTGGCAGTTGTTGGTCTATGCTTAGCTTAGCTGGATTTTTCAGTAGGTAATGTCCATCATTTTTCAGACAAACACATTTTCAGATATTTTAGAAAATGTTTTAGATCTTTCAGTAGATCAAATATAAAGTTATGGGGTCCACTCCTTCAAGTCCAAAAAATGTGCATCTATCCTTCACAAAAGAAATCCAAACGGCTCTAGGATGATAAACAAAGGCCTTCTGAGGGTAATCCGCGCCGTTTTGTTGTAGAAATATCCATATTTAAAACTTTATAAACTAAAATAACTAGCTTCCGGTAACGCCACCATCTTAGACTCCTCTGTATTCAGGAGAGAGTATCAGCGTAGTGTACGCACTTTTCTTAGTGACGTATGACAAATTCGGAGGGTTGGGGCACTGAGAAGAAGCACAGAACGCTCTGTAAACTGCGTACGCTCTCATCTTGAATGCGGACGTGACAAAGATGACGGCGTAACCAGAAGCTAGTTTTTCCGTTTATAAAGTTTTAAATATGGATATTTCTACAACAACACTGTGCGGATTACCCTCCGAAGGCATTTGTTTATCATCGTGGAGCCGTTTGGATTTATTTTGTGACGGATGGATGCACATTTTTTGGACTTGAAGGAGTGGACCCCGTAACTTTATATTTGATTAACTGAAAGATCAAAAACATTTTGTAAAATAACTAAAAAAATGTTTGTCTGAAAAATTGACATTTGCATCTCGAACGGCTTTGGGGTGAGTAAATCATGGGTTTAATATCATTTTTGCCTGAACTATACCTTTAATATGAAACAGTCAGTGATTTGTGGTTATGCAGATTTGAAATCATTAATGTGTTTTTAATATAGGAGGAAGGCCTCAGAAAAACCAGAAGAGCCTCAAAACGTATGTCTTACACACGCTGTCATTTCGTAAGGGTTTAATTATTCCAGGCATTGTTTATCTTACAGTTGCCCGACTTGTCTTTCTTGCAGGAAGAATCCAGTGGCTCTCCTTCATCTGCCTCACGTGGTTCAGGCCCACAAAATTCAGCAGGTGTCTGTTTCTAATACAAAAAACTGCCAGTAGTTTTTTCAATATGCTTATTCACTTGAATAAAGTCAAATAAGAGTTACATTTGAAGCCCTTTCTGCTAAAATTGTTGAAATGGTACTAAAATGGCTTCTTTAAATTATTATAAAATTCACTAAATGAAACATTCCACTCAGATCCTGTGAAGAAACCATGGGAGCGAGCAAACTCTTCCGAGAAGTCCTCAGCTTTGTCAAGGTACTTTTACAGTTTATTCATTACATCGTCTCCCGACTCTGATCTTTATTGTTTCTCGACATTCAGTTCTTTAAAAAAAACAGAAATGTGGTCTTTGGTGAGGCGGTAAATGATCGATTTCATCTGACATGTGTTTGAAACGTATGATGTTATCAGGCCTTATGCAAGTAAATGTCTCGGTTGCTTGATTGTCAATACGGTTGGTGACGATAAGGAAGTAAAGCCCAGGGTAACACACAGTAAGCAAGCAATGATGTAAACCGGACAAAGCAGGTTATGCTTGCTCTATGACAACTCATAAACGTAGGCTGCATGTTTTGTGTAAGCTCTTATTGAGTGTTTGTGTAAACACGTGAGCTGGCCTCAAAGCTAAACTTTTTATAAAACCAAGATATTATCTGTTAAGTTAATGCTTAAAACATCTAGAAAGGTTCGATTTGATCAGCAAACAGAATGTACATGTCTGAATGGATTTATTGAATGTGGTATTTACAATTGACACAGGGTGAAACCTGCTGGGAGCACAAGTGACGGGGAGTCATTTGACTTTGACAGAATGAAACAGGTATGTTAAGTGTGTCCTTCAGATGTCTTATTATTCAAGTTATTTGTGTATTGTATTGTATTGTGTAAAATAAAACAAGGGCAAACTGGTTTTCTAACGATTTATATAATCTGTTTCATTCTAAAGGAGATCCTGGAGGAGGTCGTTCGAGAACTGCAGAAAGTTAAAGAAGAAATAATCGATGGTACGTTTAATACGTTTACAAGAGAATAAAAACGTTTACTATTATTCATAAAAGTTAAATTTTTTTGTCTCTTTCGTCTAGCCATTAGAAGGGAACTGCTAAGAATCGGTTCCACATAAGTCTTCTAAATTGTCAATTACGACGGCTGACGACGACCGAAGGTTCGAGCAAGTACAGGAAAGCGCACATGAAAGATTTCTCGCATCATGTCTGGAACGTTAGGTTGCAGAAATGGTGTGCAGAAACTAGGCATTGCTGAGGAAAATGCGTAAGGGGTTCGAGTGAGTGATTGTGTGAATGAACGAGCGGATGGAAACGTAGACCTTCACACTGAATTTTCTATTTTCTTCAGTATGAACGTTACAAGACGGTCCACTGTGCAGCTTGCTGCCCCTGCTCTTACAAGTCTTAAAGTTGGAAATTAATGAAAATATTTTTCGTTTTATAAGTTTATACTGTCTTATTGTTTTATTGGTCATTGTTATTATTGTTAAGAATTGTATTATATTAAATGAGAGAGTTACGAAGTTGCACGACAATTATTGTCAGCCTTTTATATTTTATATTACTGCTCTTATTCTTTGGTTTTACAGTAATACGTACACACAGCACACATTTGTGCAGCAAACTACTGCACAACTGAACGTCTCTGATGTTTATTTTTGTTTTGTTTTGTGGCCAGTGCAGAAAATCAGTGGACATTTGAACGATTTGAAGGTTTTAGATAATATATAGTCAAGCGGAAGGGATGGAGACAGAAACGTATGCAGAAAAAAAGTTATTGAAAGTTGAATTGTACTGAAATGTGTCTTCGGTTCATCCTGATTTGAAAATTCACAGAATTGACGTTTAACTCCGTAATAAATTAAACTGTGAACCCTGAATCTGTCATATGGTGAGCGTGTGATAATGGAATAAAAACTTTGAACGTTTTCCCCACAAGTCCCTGAATGATCTCTTTCACCCCATAGGTCCATTCAGGCATTTTTTATTAAGCCACTGCAAAACAATTACATTTGACATACATTGGGATGTACAGATATATATTCAAAAACTTCTCGGTATCACAGCGGTGCTCTGAATTATGAGTGCAAACGACAGAATATATAACACAAAGATTTAATAATAAAGATATTTCTAAATATGCATCAGTGCAAAAACGAATAAAATAGTTAAATATTAATTTCTACAAAAACACTCAAGAAAATGTATATCACGTTTCTTCAGCACTCCCATCCTCGAGTACGTCATAAGCAGCCCGATGAAACTTCTCAGTCGTTGGATGTTGATGAGTACACCAAAATGTTATTGGACTCGGAGAGGTTAAAGTCAGCAGGATGATACACAAATAACTGCATTGAGGTCGCATGCGCTTCCCATTTCATGCCAAAGAAATGGAAAGCGCACATGTTAACAAGCTTCAATCCGAAGGAAAATTATAGAAACATTTTGGAAAGGTTAACTTTCATACAACCCAACCTTTGAGCATGAATGATCATCCCAAACGCAGGGAATTCAAGTTATGCTATCAATTAATCCTTTATCCTGTATGGATAGTTGTTGGTTGCTTGTGAAATAAATTAAAGCGTTTGCAGGTGCAGCTTGTGATGGATTTGTTCTCATGCAACCATTAATGGCCTCCATGTGCCAATTACGTATCAATTGTAGGTTTTTTCTAGGACTTTGTGTAAATACTTCGTGTCATGTTCCTTCGGATCAGTGATCTTCCAGATTTATTCATTTTTGCCAAGTTTGTATTGTCTTTTGATTCTGGCGTAGGGCCCGACGCTTTCGTCAAACACGAAGTCCCAGAGCACTCGCATCCAGGAAGTGTGTTGGGGCAGCGAGTCGTAATACTCTGCTGCAATTCTCTTGACCTGTAAATTGAAAAAGGACCATAAACACCACGAAAACGAATTATATGGTAACATTATTTGATGCCAGGTGAGGGGTTAATGATATATGTTTAGTAATGTACAGTACCAAGCTACTACAATTACTGTAACTGGGTGAAGCAGGTGTCAGTTATCTATAATTATATCGTACTTAACCGTTTAAACTTTAACAGACGTAATGTAATGTTTAACACGGTTCACAGATACGCCTCAGAGGCTGTTTTACACTGAAGGTGTAAGATTTATAAGCTAATAAAAAAATGAAATAGACTGATGGATTGTGCAACAAAGAGGTATTTAGCAAATATTTGTCTTTCAAGTTATTCTAACTTGTCACATTGTTCTTCTTAATGATTAACATTATCAAAATCAATAATAGGCATTACGTTACCGTGTCATTCCACTCTATCAAAAATACGTGGATCAGCATAGCTAAGCTTTTCCAACGCTATCTCACGGCAATTCGTACGTATTTTACGATGTGGCTAATTTGTATTAATTCGAACTACGACATGCGTAAATTTTTGTTCAATTGGCTTTTGACGTTGGGGTTAGGGGTGGGGTTTCGTTATTGTTTTCTTTTATGATAATCATACGTTTTTGTACGAATTAATACAAATTAGCCAACTTGTAAAATACGAGGATCAGCAAAATTAAGCTTTTCCAACGCTATATCATGGCAATTCGTAAGGATTTTATGAGGTGGCAAATTCGTATTAATTCGAATGACGGCATTCGTACATATGTTTTCTTTTATGATAATTGTAAGTTTTTGTACGAATTAATAAGAATTAGCCAACTGGGGAAAATACGAGGATCAGCATAACTAAGCTTTTCTAACGCTATATCATGGCAATTCGTACGTATTTTATGAGGTGGCAAATTTTTATTAATTCAAACAACGACATTCGTAAATTTTTTGTATGATTTGCTTTTGATGTTGGGGTTAGCGGTGGGGTTTCGTTATTGTTTTCTTTTATGATAATCGTACATTTTTGTATGAACGAATTAGCCAATTCGTAAAATACGAGGATCAGCATAACTGAGCTTTTCTAACGCTAAATCATGGCATTTCTACATATTTTATGAGGTGGCTAATTCGTATTAATTCAAACGACGACATTCGTACATTTATGAACAATTTGCTTTTAACGTTGAGGTTAGGGGTGGGGTTTCATTATTGTTTTCTTCTATGATAATTGTACATTTTTGTATGAATTAATAAGAATTAGCCATCACGTAAAATATGAGGATCAGCATAACTAAGCTTTTCTAATGCTATATCATGGCAATTCGTACATATTTTATGAGGTGGCTAATTCTTATTAATTCAAATGACGACATTTGTACATTTTTGTATGATTTGCTTTTGATGCTGGGGTTAGCAGTGGGGTTTCGTTATTGTTTTCTTTTATGATAATCGTACATTTTTGTATGAACGAATTAGCCAACTCGTAAAATACGAGGATCAGCATAACTAAGCTTTTCTAATGCTATATCATGGCAATTCGTACATATTTTATGAGGTGGCCAATTCGTATTAATTCAAACAACGACATTCCTACATTTACGAACAATTTGCTTTTAACGTTGAGGTTAGGGGTGGGGTTTCGTTATTGTTTCTTTTATGATAATCTTAGTTTTTGTATGAATTAATACGAATTAGCCAACTTGTAAAATACGATATCAAGATATCACCAACTGTCATGGAAACATCAGCACACCACATTTCAGCTGGAAAATATCTTACCTCTGGTAATTTGCTTCCAGGAATGCTTGGAAAGTCATGGTGCTCCATGTGGTATCCCACATTGAAGGTTATGTAGTTGAGTGGGCCGTAATAAGAGTAGGTTTCGTGACCTTTAGAGAACATGTAGTGTTCGGCAATGAAGTGTCCAGAGATAGGATGTAGGCCCATGCCCAGTATAGAACCAGAGATGAGATACACAATAGGCTTCAGACCCCAGAAATAGTAGATGATGATGTCCACCACAAACTGCACGACCGCATTCGCCATCTCCATCCTGGTCACAGGTTTGGGGTTCACGATCAAGGGACGGAGCGCATAAAATAAAGGCTGGAGAAAGAGCCAGACCACCTTTCTAATGGGAGTGCAGAAGAACCAACCCTCAAAGTCAGTAGGAATGTCGACATCCAAGCCATCTCCTCCGAGATAGCGATGGTGATCGATGTGGTACTTCTTGAAGGAGGCGGAGTAAGGCAAGCCGATGGGGAGATTGGCGAACATGGCGAACCAGCGGTTCCAACGTGCCTGTTTGTTGCCGAACGCCACGTTGTGTGAAATGTCATGGATGGCAAGAGTCATCGAGTGGTTGATGCAGCCACCGAACGCGTATGCCCAAAACAACACCCACTTCCAGGACAGGTCCTGGACCAGGTAACACGCCAGGAGCTGGGTGAATACCATTCCCGACACGACCCACTTCAGCTGGGGGTCGTGACCCATCAAAGACTTGATTTCCGGATATTTTGCTAAAAAGAAAAAGTGAAAAATATGCAAATTAATTATTTAAAGGGCCAATATTATGCCCATTTATACAAGATGTAGTACAATTCTCAGAATGTGTTTGTGCAGTTTCAGCTCAAAATACCCCACAGACCATTTATTATAGCATGTCCAAATGCCCATATTTGGGCAGGAGAAAAAAAGTGCTGTTTTCATGTGTGTACCTTTAAATGCATATTAACCACTGCTTTCAGATAAAAATACATCCGATTCCTGTGAATCCAGTCTGAGACAATAGTATCTTTAGCTGCATAAGTGCAGAAAAGCTTTTGGTTAACCAGTCAGACAGTGGATGTGGGCGGGGCTCTGTTAGTGTGAAATCACATTAGCAAGAGAATCAAAACAGCATGTCCAATGAGACTGCTCTGGTGCTTGACACACTGCCGACACACATTTATGTCGAAACACCTTGTAAAAGTGGATTTTGCATAATATAAGCTCTTTAATGAACAGATTGGGACTCTAAAAATTTTGCATATTGAATAGCTTTGCCATAATTGGCCCTAAATCATTGACGGTAGTGACGTGATTTGTTAAAAGATAAAAGCGATTATGTTGAGCTCTTGCACAGGGACTAGCATAGGAGCTTATGGAACTATCGTTCAAGGATTTGCTGATGTCCTCTCATTAAAGTGACAGACTGCACTTGAATAAAAATTAACCCTTAACGCCCTAATTAAAAACTGAGTGACACTCAACAGTATGTTTGCGTCAGTTTGAAAGTTCATGTATGCTTTAAATTTGCACATTTCTTTAAAATGTAATATTTATGTAGCATAGTAATGCAAGTATGGTTGTTTTAAGCATAAACACTAATCTATAAAGTCCCTTTTTCAATTACAGTTGCTCATGGTGACCTAACAAAACAGATTAGGGCAAGATGATGAATACAGTAGGAAGCCAAACAACTGCAAATTGCTCCCACAAGGGATACTCCTCCGACGGTGTGCTTTTTTAATTAGCACAATTGTTTGTTCTGCAGATATTGTATGTGGACGTCATTCATTGTGTAACATCCATAAAATGATTATGCAGCAAAGCATTGATTAATACTTTCCATGCGACTAATTTTTACATTATTTAAAATGTAACATTTCTACACAATATCAATTTTGTGCATCATCTTTGAGTACTTCATTAAAAAGCACTTTTTTGCTTGTCCTAACATATCAATTTCTATAGGCTGTGGTTATTTAAAGGAAAACACCACCGTTTTTCAATATTTTACTATGTTCTTACCTCAACTTAGATGAATTAATTCATACCTATCTTTTTTTAATGCATGCACTTGCATGCACTTTTAATCTTTGTACAGCGCTTCTTGAATGTGTTAGCATTTAGCCTAGCCCCATTCATTCCTATGGCTCCAAACAAAAGTTTTATTTTGTGCCACCATACTTACTTGTGTAACTACTCATGTAACAGTCTTTAAATAGGGAAAACATGGAACTGTTTGGTGGCTTCTAAATTCATCCCTGTTTGGAACCATAGAAATGAATGGGGCTAGGCTAAATGCTAACACATTCACGAGGAGCTTTACAAAGATTAAAGGACAAGTTCGGTATTTTAGACTTAAAGCCCTGTTTTCAGATTGTTTATGGTCAAATAGAATGGTTTTGACTGAAATTTCGACATTTTCGGCTGCCCTGAGAATTTTCGCGTGTTTGTGTTTCAGCTCAGACCTCTACAATGGGTTTAATGGTGCACTGGAACAATCCTTCCTAAAATGCATTAAACTTTCGTTTACAAAGACGTGAAACTCACCGAGTGGTCAGGGGTGTTCACTGATATGCTCACACAAAAATCGCTGCAAAAGATGCTTTCCAACAGCTGTTTTAGCATTCGTTGTTAACTTGTGGACCTATTTCCCCAAACGCCTCACACCCGTACATTCTTCCGCTTAGAGCTTGAATAATAAACACTCCAGCCCAGGTGGTGGCGCTAATCCGCCTTTGCCAATTGCAAGAATAGAAACAAAGTTCCCGGCGCTGAGTAATACCGTACCTCACAGGACGTCTAATACAGTCAATGGAGTTGGTAAAAACTACGATAAAACCTGTTGGAATGCGTCTTTTGGAGTGATTTTTGTGTGAGCATACCAGTGAACACCCCTGACCACTCGGTGAGTTTCATGTCTTTGTAAACGAAAGTTTAATGCATTTTAGGAAGGATTGTTCCAGTGCACCATTAAACCCATTGTAGAGATCTGAGCTGAAACACAAACACGCAAAAATTCTCAGGGCAGCCGAAAATGTCGAAATTTCAGTCAAAACCATTCTATTTGACCATAAACAATCTGAAAACAGGGCTTTAAGTCTAAAATACCGAACTTGTCCTTTAAATGCACTCATTGAAAAAAGATAGGCATGTATTAATTCATCTAAGTTAATGTAAGAACATAGTAAAATATTGAAAAACTGTGGTGTTTTCCTTTATAGTTTGTTTTTATGTGATTTGCATAATGTCCCTATCCAAACTGTGCATAAAGCTGGTATTTTGGATTTACAAATGGTTGATTCTTAACCATATTTGTATAGGAGTTGTTTATCAAAGTCAAAAAAGTTCCTGTTGATCCAGTTGATATATGGCCACACTTAGTCTTTAGTCAAACAGAACATGTCCCATGTGTCAAACTGTGTTTTGCCTGTACGTTTAACATACTGGTCAAACGAGTGACTTTTACATGAACAGCACAGATGTGCCTGTACTTTACATGCAATGACATCTTTGTATACATGCATCCTTTCTTGCCCCACGAGTCTATCGCTGTTATCTCCAGAACACAATCACACCTAGGTCTCATTTTGTGTCATGGTAACTAAGGGCGTACTCACGCTATCCAAACTGAACCGCGCCTGAGTGCGTTTGACCCCCAAACCCTGCATTACAACTTGGTCACGGCACCTCCCTTACAAAAATCAACCATGGTTTTACTACAATTAAACCAAAAAAACATTACTGTAATAAACTGTAGTTTCATATGGTTAGTACAGTACAACCATGGTTTTCAACAAAAACCATGGTTACTACACTTTTACCACAATAAAACCATGGTTAATTCCTTTATAAAAGCTGGAATTACTGTATAACACCAATCCTGTATATTAAAGTTAATCATTTGAATGATTCACAAGGTTTGTGAGAACACAGGTGTGCCGCCCCAAAATCTCACACACTTATTTTATTCAACTTTAATGTTGATCCGACCATTCTCTAAATCTCATGTGACTCTGAATTTAATAAGGGCAGTGCAAATACCATACAATAAAGTCCCAAACGACTCAAATAGAAGCCACAAACTAAACATTACGATGGGTTCCAGTGTTGAGAGACCGATTAACTATTCCCTCCAGCGTTTTTTTTTTATAAAGTTGCTAGCCAGCGGCAGCATTTTTCATGACTTTCACAAAAGTTTTATTCCTTCCAGAAAATTTTCTTCTTAAAATATATAAACATACAATATATCAAATGAAAGAACAGACCCTCTGCTTTTGAAAAAAAAGTTTCATCCCACCTTTATTTGTTCTCTTTTATTACCTCTAAAATATGGGTAGGTTTCTTCAAAAACACAAGCTTTTGAGCAAAAAGCTGAGATAATTCAATTTTTGTAAACGACTTTTGATAGAGATGATATAGAGCGATCCTCAAAACATAAGCATTCATACAGCTGTTTGCCCTAGGGCGATACTTCTGGGTTTTATATGTTGCGGAAAGCCAGAAAAACTCGTCACTGGCATTGAAGTGTTTGCTCTTAATTGACGAGTTAACTCATCAATGGCAGGGAAAGAGTTAACTTAACTTTTGCTTCAAAACAATGACATCCTATTTACGAAATCGGGCTCAAATCGAAAAAGTACAGTGTAAGTGCATGCTTTTGTTTTTTGCAAAAATCTTAAAGATCCACTGAAGTGCCTTGAAACGCATACGCACAACCGGCCCAACGTCATAGATTGTCTCTGAACAGGTACACGCCCACTTTTGGGGGAAAACAAACTAGACCTCCCATTGACTTCCATACAAAATAGCGGAATAAAGCAACGTTCGTACACACCCGGCAGGCGTAAATAACTTAAGAAACCACTCAGATTAAACATGACGAGTAATTATCTGTCCACCCTGCCTGCCATTGAGCGCGAAAGATACATTAACACATTTAATTTGGTCATTATAAAAACATGTCCCTTTCATTCTCACAGCGTCAAATTTGTGTAACAACGCCATCCAGTGATTGTTTTTATATTGACCAAATTAAATGTGTTAATGTAGCTTACGCGCTCTATAGCAGGCAGGGTGGACAGATAAATACTCGACATGTTTAATCTGAGTGATTTCATAAGTTATTTACGCCTGCCGGCTGTGTACAAATTTGTTAAGTTAAACAAAAACTTAATAGGATTTTTTTTAACAGTCAAGGCATTTGCATAATTTCTACTAAAACAGGAAGTTAGGGTGGGACTTATTGAGTGGCCCCACCCTCTTTTAAAATAGCTTGTAGGGTTTTGCTTACCTGCCTTATATTATAATTTTTTGTTTAATCAACTTAGATTTCAACTTACTATTATTTATCTTTACTAGAGAGGAGTTATTTTTACTTTTAAAATATATTTAAAATGTGTAAACTTCATTTTATAAGCAAGTCATCTCTTGTCAAGTTAAATAACAGTAAGTTGAAATGTGAGTTGATTTAACAAAAAATTATAATTTTTTTAAAGTGTAGAAGCTGAAGTTCAGAATGATGTTGTGAAAAGCAGTTTTGGCCGATGTAAGTTTTGAATCCTTTTATATTCTAAATGTTAAATTTGACTTTTTTGAAGCGCACCATGTTATAATCAGGCTAACATATTTATACTTAAAGTAAAAAAAAACAATTTTGATTTTATGGGGACATTAATGCTTTAGTTTTTGCATAAAGATTCTGAGGGTATTGAGTATTGATTAGGCTGAGCTGTTCTGAACATTGTCCAAGTGCACCTGTATAATGAGTAACCAAAGGCTATAAAGCGCACAAATAAAACGATCCTAACTCCACTGGGAAAAGCTAAAAAACAAACGTGATTAATTCTTTGGTGATTAAAACCATATGTTCTATAAGATAACTATAATAGAAAAAAAGTGTCAAAGACAAAATATTTTAAGAAATATAGAAGCATCTAGTCACCACAAACCTCTTACTTTAAAAACCTTTAGTAAAACATCATTGTTTTTAATTACACTATTAGATCCTTCATTACACATAAAGTGAGTCACAATGTAGAGCAGTTTTGCACTTTTGGTTGAACTATATACCTTTAAGGATTTTGTTGATGTTTTGCAATGGGGTATTGTATTGAATATACCCACATTCACAAAAACAACCTGTAATAGCGTCAGAGCAATTAATCCTTCTGGAATCGTTTCCAGATTATAAAAGAATACACTATATTTGATACGCTTGAGGTGTAAAACTAGACATGCGAGTTTACTCTTTCATAAGAGAGGATTTTTGGGCATGATGGAGATAAAGAATTACACAAAAACCAAACTGGTGTAGAAGAATGTATTACACACCCTGAAGAAATATTAAAGTATGACATGACCTGCAGGGTTTATAGTTCATCAGTTATGTGTAGTAAAAATAAACACATTTTTAGTCTTGCAGATAAGTAGTAACATTGTGAAATCCTAAAGCAGATGTAAATGTGTTTATGGGAAAACTGAACTTATGACATGACTCAAAGAGCATGACATGGCTATATTTGCTTGTTAAAGTCATAAGACTAGAATTTGTCTTGTAACTAAAACCCATATTGTTCCTAAAGTTAATTAGACAAGCTTGGCATCAGTTTACACAAAATTATCTTCTGAATCCATTGTCTGATAAATGTGCATCTTAATATTACATTTTCATAGTTAAGCTATATGTACAATTGAGAGGAGCATGTTTATAACGAATAAAAAATAATAATAATATTTTGTACTGTCCCTATTCACATTGGAATCCGTTGTTAATCTGATTATACAAAATTATCACCTGAAGCAATTGTATAACAGGTGACGTCACGTGTGATTTGGACTAAGCATTTATGGTTTATCTCAATGACAAATGTGAGAGTATATGAGAGAGTTAATAGGTGTCATCATGTGGGAATGAAGAAAAAGAAAATGGATTATAAAGAGCTTTAAGAAACATAACAATTCAAATTGAAAAATACTGATTCGTTTTGACATCCACCCATAGTCAAGAACATGCGCTCGCACACGCGCGCCTAATCGGGGAATGCAATGCAGTCATCAGCTCAATGACTTAAACTTTTACAATTTTATATGAGTACTAAGATGTGATCAGAAATTTAAAAATCACCTTGTTTGTATTTATCACTGACAGTGTAAACGGCATAGCGACAAAGTCACTCAAGATGACATTAAAGTGCTTTTGTACACACACCCGAGTTTAATTTTTTTTTTAAAACGAACTTAAAACCCAAGTAACATCTAATATTCAAAATCAACGGTTGAATGAATCATGTAATTATTTGATTCAGCTGAATAAACAAACCAACTTCAAATCACTTCTAAAGCTAATGTTTCAGTGAATTACCACTCAAAATCTGTCATCGTACAGGTATCTGGCTATGATTTTATGTTATCTTACCTAATATTTCTTTTCTTCTCCATGTGTGCGGCTGATCGTTATAGACCCATTCAAAGTCCCAGCGTCCACCTGCCTTCCCCATCTTACACATATGTGCTGATGGTGTAATGATCTCAGGTGAGTCTGCCTTACTAGACTCGTTTCGGACACGCCCTCTAGATAAGAGAAGCTGTAGGTGTGCCAGAGAATGAACCTGTGACAAAAGTAACTAACTTCAACCGAAACCTTAACAAACTAACGAAGTTGGTCTAAGAGTTGCCTCACGTAGGACAGTAGTTACAGACCATAAAAATTTCCCACCAAGATGTTGCCAGCCACAGACGGGGAAAACGGTTGCCTGTGAGGCGTTTTGCAATGCGATTTGAATGATATATGTGGTAATAAATGTTATATAGAGAACATACTCATTGTGTCCAAGCGTTTTATAAAAATTGCCTCAGCAGTATTTAGGTTTACAGTCGCAACATATTCACTTCAGCTGACCACAAGGTGGTGCCATTTTCTACAAAAAATAATAATAAAAAATATTGAATTATTATATTACATTAAACATTATTAATTTAAAAAGAAAATAATAAAAACAGCCGTTGTGATTGGAAATTTTAATCTCTTAAATTATATTAATTAGATTTGAATTGAATTGAGAAAACGTTATTAACATATTTTAAATGATGACATTTTAAACGGCTTAAAGGCTCATGTACAGAAAAAACAACACATAGATTTTAATAAACATTTTAAACACAATCTTTAATTCATAAAACAACCATCTATTAAAATGTGATTATAATATACAGACAATAAATATATATAAATACATAAATAATAAATACTATATTTATGACCCTTTTTCAATTTGTTTTCTTCCTAGCAGACTCAAACAAAAATTTAATTAAGGGAAATCTTACGTGTATATTTTTGCCTACTGTAATAATTTTTTACGAATATTTAAATAAGTATATAATTTACATTTTTTCCAGAATGAAATGTAAATACAAACAGGAACAAGGACGACAATACGGAAAGTTAAATAACATTTATTTACGTAAAGATGAAAATCCCAGTCAGAATGAGGTCAAATGAAGAACCAGATCTCGCGAGACTTCGTGTGTCTGGAGTCCGTGAACGAGAGTCAGTCAATGTGGGACGGAGTTTTGTCTGTTTGTTGGTAGAGAAGGCGGGGAGAGTGGGTCGTTGACTTGACACAGGGGTTGCTTTAATATAGTTTTGTAAGCAAAAAAGCCAAGTATGGCGTCAGGTGAAACACTGTATATTGAAACCGACGGCTCGGAGATGCCGGCCGAGATTGTCGAGTTGCACGAAATTGAAGTTGAGACCATCGAGACTACAGTGGTCGGCGAAGACGACGACGAGCACCAGCCGATGATCGCACTGCAGCCTCTGATTACGGACGATCCTAACCATGTTAACCATCAGGAGGTTATTTTGGTGCAAACTCGAGAAGAGGTCGTGGGCTGCGATGATTCCGACCTCCACGGAGACGACAGTTTTGAGGACCAGATCCTCATTCCCGTGCCTGTTCCGGTGGCAGAAGAGGAGTATATCGAGCAGACTTTAGTTACCGTGTCTGGCAAGAACCCGTCTGGTCGGATGAAGAAAGGTGGAGGCGGCGGGAAAAGAGTGATCAAAAAGAGCTTCCTAAACTCCGCTGAGGCGAGCGGAAGAAAATGGGAGCAGAAGCAAGTGCAGATAAAAACATTGGAGGGGGAGTTTTCCGTCACTATGTGGGCATCGGGTAAGTTTTGACAGTGCTAGGTAATTCAAGTGCTTTGTTCTCGTGTGCACAAACAAGGCCTCGTGTGGGCCTCTCGTTCTCGAGCCTATATAAAGTTGCAAGATCGTACGATGTCAGGGACGATTTTGTTAACATAAAGTCGGTTATGTTGGTCACCCCGGTGTAAATGTTTTTGTTTTGATGGGAAGCCATGTTTTAAGTGTGGATGGGCGCCGCCATATTCCTCCAGACCATTATGGCGGCGGCCCCGAAAGATGGCGCTTGTATGAGCGGGGAAAGATGGCGGCGAGAAGCGCTGTGAGTCCGCCGCGCTGCTGCAGGCCGCAATGGCGCAGCTCCGTTTGAAGAAGGGGAGGGACCGCCGCTGACTCACACGATTTGCTTTGCTGCAAAATCGAGCAGCCTTACAGCCTGTCCTGCTCTCTATAAACAAATCTTATCGCTTATTTAAATGTTATAACTGAGGGGTTTAGACACATCTAAGTTAACGTTTGTGAGAGATCATTCTGTTTAACGTAAGTTAGACGATGCTGGGTAAATCTCACAAACGTTTAGAGGTCACATTTTACACCGAAATTATTTAGGAATAGTAAGCAATTTACATGGAATAAGCACTTTTATTAAATGTTTTATTTTATTACATGGTTAGTTTTCTTAAAGCAAAAATATAATTTTCATATTATGTTTCGTGAAATTCTACGGTTTGTAGCGTTAAATGATTTAACTGTTACAGATTTTATTAAACGTGTTAATTTATAAATTTTATGCATTTGCACATTACGCTTAAATAGTTAAGTTAACATTAATTTGCCAAGTTTACTCATTTTTATAAATGATTATTAGGCATTATTTGATGTAGAGACTCGAAGTGATGTGATTTACCATGAAGATAAATCACGTTTGGTTTTTTATTGCGAGTTAAATTATTGTCAATAAACAAGACAGTGACACGTAATTACAAAATATGCTATAATTTGTTAAACAAATAGAGAAAAAATACTAAAACATGGTATTTATACACACACACACCAAAAAACGTAAACGCTTTATTTACAGAGCTAGTGCGTTTGGTCACGTGCTTTGTATTCACGTGTTGATGAGTGCATTAAGGTTTTGGTTGCTTTGATGTTGTGTAACATGCAATGAATACTGTGCATGTGATTAGATTATGAGGATGTAAGTATTTAAGTATTTATACATCTGTTTGTACAGATGATAAAAAGGATGTTGATCATGAGACTGTGGTGGAGGAGCAGATTATTGGTGAAAACTCCCCTCCTGATTACTCGGAATACATGACAGGAAAGAAACTGCCCCCTGGTGGTATACCTGGGATTGACCTGTCAGACCCCAAACAGCTGGCAGAATTTGCAAGGTGGGTTATTTAGTCAATAGCTTGAATTGTTAGCATTGTCGATTGTGCCCTTTTAAAATGTTTATGTTAGATCCTGAGCATGAGAGAATCCTACATTTTTTGCATTTGCACTTATGCATAATCTGACTTAAGTCTATCTTAAAAACTATGATTATCAAATATTTCATTGATGTCTTTAACCTTTACTGAATCTCTCAGCAGCATGCCATGCATTTTTTACATTCAATGTTTTCCGTATACAGAATGAAGCCGAGGAAAGTAAAGGAGGATGACTCTCCGAGAACGATAGCATGCCCCCACAAAGTAAGTTACATCTTATTTGCTAACAGCACAACTTGTCTAACTTAGAAAATGTTTTACATTTTGAATGTAGTAGTGCATATACTTCAGTTTTCAACTCATTCTTGTGTTGTAGGGTTGCACAAAAATGTTCAGAGACAACTCCGCAATGAGGAAGCACCTGCACACCCATGGGCCACGGGTTCACGTCTGCGCCGAATGTGGGAAAGCGTTTGTGGAAAGTTCCAAGCTTAAACGACATCAGTTGGTACACACTGGTGAAAAGCCTTTCCAGGTAAGATTAAACTGTCAGTATTTATTAGAGAGTATAAAAATCAGGGTACCCACGGTTCATGGAATTTTTGGAATAGCATGTCATTTTAAAAAGTATTCCAGACATTGTTTTTCACCCAAGTCATTGAATATCATGGATTTTTGTTTGTTGCTTTAAATTTTTGTTTTAATTTATCAAAATGTAATCTGCTTGTTAAATTGTGACGTAAGGAATTCCGTTTTCCAGGTCCAAGGCTCTCTTTAAGTGAGACCACAATCTAAACAGACATTTATTGGTATTATATTACTCATTTCAGGCATTTAAGCAACATTTTTATAAGCTCATGGCATTTTGATCAGAGAATTTGACATTTGGCTTAGAGTGGGAACCCTGAAAAATATGGCTATTTTGGCCAAAAAGGATATAATTTGATAAAATGTATTAAATATGCATGGATTATTTTGCTAATTGGTTCTCTATATATCACTTTTTCTTTTACAGTGTACCTTCGAAGGTTGCGGTAAACGCTTTTCATTGGACTTTAACTTGCGCACTCACGTCCGAATTCACACTGGAGACAGACCCTACGTTTGCCCATTCGACGGCTGTAACAAGAAGTTCGCTCAGTCCACCAACCTGAAATCTCATATTTTGACACACGCAAAAGCTAAAAACAATCAGTGAGTAAAGTTCGCAAAAGACTTGACCTGACAGCAGCTTCCCGAGCTCCAAAACCCACTTTGTATGTTGTTTCTAAAAGCATTTTTCTAAGAGAATCTCAGTGCACATTTTGATGGGATTAAAATGTGAATGAGGACCCCACACCAAACTATCCCATCACCGTCTTATGGTATAGACCAGAAATAATTGCCGAACTTCCCAATTAAGAGAGAGTTTCTTCTTTCGAAGATGTGATTGTCAATCGTGGACCCTCATTCATGTACGAGATGCTCATTCTCCTGAGCCCAAAGAATCTGTGTGTCTATTTCTACCAGTTTGCAAAGACAAAGACTGCTTTTTAGATGTCTTCGAAGTGTGCATATTGTACACTTTTAGAGCATAGAGTATGTGTGTGCGTGTGTTGTCCCCGAGACTTAAAACCTGTGAATGCTTTTCTTCATGGAGAATAAAATGCAGTTCAGCTTTTTCAATGTAAATAGAGCTTTTCTTTGTGAGAGGTATCTCATTTTGTATACCTGATCTGTACAAATGTTTTGAAATCATGTAGATAATAGAGATGTTGATTAGATAATTGTGTTTAACCAATTAAAACCGTTTTATCCAGCTTCAGGAAATACTACATACACATGCCTTCTTTTGTAATACAATAACAATCTTTTCAGTATGTGAAAATATACTTTTCCTTTAAATACTTTAATTTATTTAATGAGATGGAATAAAGTTAAACTCCCCTGTGCTGTTGCAAAAAGCCTGATGTTTTATCAAAATGTCTGCCTGCTGGGATGTTTGCAAAGATTTGATGTGATTTTTTATATGTGACAGGTCTGATGATATAAGTTGACAATGTAACATCATTGTCAGGAACAGACAAGTGTAACAGCAGTAAACATAACATTGGACATATATATTTATATATAAATATATTTGCTGTAACCTCAACATACAATGCCTATAAAAGTATTCACCCCATTGGACTTTTTTGAGTTTTTATTTTAAAGTATTGAATCGTTTTTCATTTCACTCTCTAAGGTCAAACTGTAAACACAACACATCTTAAGGAAGTGATTGGTATTGTGAAGTTGCATACATTTTTTGGGCATTGTCAACCGGGTGTAATAGTGTAAACAGTCAAATAACCCAGTAAAAACTGCAAAGGTCCAACATCAAGCAAGTCAGTGTTGTGTAATAAATTATACATTAAATGCAGAGAACTCTAAACAACAGTAAACAGTGGATGAAGATTAAAATATTTTAAGCCTTTATATATATATATATATATATATATATATATATATATATATGACATTTTTATTTGAAATGTATATTTACTTGATAAAATGGCCAAAAAATATGTTTACTGAAATATATTTTCAAATAAGTTTACAAAAATGTATTTTTCACCAATATATTTTTGGCCATTTTTTGTATATTTCAAAATGTATTTGAAAAATAAATAAGCATTTATATTTACGTCTTATGGGGAAAAAACGTGGTGAAATTAAATATATTCTCAACTGCAAAAATATACTTAAAAACTTTTATATTTTGGCCAGGAAAAAATATTGCCGTTTGGGTTGTAAAATCAGAAATGTGTTTGTTTCCCCTGAAATACATTTCGAAATGTTAATATATGAAGTTTAAAACTAAATATAATTTCAAATTCAAAAAATACATTTAATTAAGCTTCACTTTCTACAAAATGTATTTAGCATATATTTAAAACGTATTTTTGGCCACAGAATTTTTTTGGTATGTATTTTTGAAATCTGCAAATGCTACAATGCTTATCTTCTTGAGATACACAATATGTGACAAAGCAACAACGCAGACATCCTGGGGTCTCATTTATAAATAGTGCAAAGGTTGTGATCTATAAATAAACTTAATGGGCGAATGGGCTTGCAGGGTGGGATCTGAGGATGATTTATGTACGCACACTTGCATGTGATATGTGATTTATAAAGGGAACTTTGCTTTGTTTTATGTGTCTTAATATTTTTTGGCTTATGCCATTTTTGGCTTTTGTGCATACGTAGACTTTTAGTAAGGATCCTACAAACAGTTTTATAAACGAAACCCCTGAAGATGCCAAATCAAAGTCCAGGGGCCTCATTTATAAAATGCTGCCTAAAAACCATCCTAAACAAAATGCGTACGTGTGATTCATAAACCGAACGTACGCGCAGAAAACGCGCGTACCCCTTTCAAATGTATAAATCAGAAATGAACTTGAACTTGTGCGCGCAGCCGAGCAGTTTCGGATCTCTGCCTTTAAACGATGCGTAATTAATGTCAGACATATAAAAAGCGCTTGTCAATGTTTAAACCCAATTTCAAACAGCAAGAATGGCTTATATTTCCAAAAACCTGCAGCAATCAGACAAGCAAAAGTGCGTAACGTTACATCTGCTCAGACCCTGACGTGGCGCTAAGCACTTTTCCACGTCAAAACGGTTTTTATAAATATGGACTTTGCCGTGGATTTTCGCCTACGCACACTTTACGATCAAATCTGTGCGTACGCTGGCTTTATAAACGAGGCCCCTGATTTAAATTTGAATGTGGATCAATAGGTATGTTACCTATGGCTGACGCATAACTTAATAAAAATATATCTCCAACTAGCAAAACATGCAATCTAACTTTTTTAGAATGACACTTAAATTAACACCATAAGGAGTCCTGATTTATAAAATATTTCAATTTATTTAAAACAGTATAGAATTTGTTTCAGTACTATTACAGATGAAGATTACTTACAGGTGTTATAAAAGCTGACCTAATCTTGCAGGTTTACACAAATCTTACAGGCCAAAATGAACTGTTAAAACTCGTATTTTATATATGACATGGACAAGACAAGACAAGGATTATCTAACGCCAGGATAAGGTCTTAGTTCAATTAAGATGTTTAAGTATCTTTTAAAACATGCCTTAGAAAAAGTATGTTGCTGGTGTGCAAATCAATGGCATTGGCACATTTTAAAATGTGTTATTTTTAGTTTAGTCAGCTCAAATGTGTTTAAGTCTAGGACTAGCCTTAAGCCTTGTCTGTGAAACCGGGTATAGTGTGTCAGGATATTTAACCTCAATACCTAAATCGCTTGCTTTAAAGCAATAACTTTATTTTCTTACCCTGTTTAAGAAAAAGCTGGGGTTTCAAATGAAACCAATTACAAATCCATCTCAAAATCAAGTTTGTTGTCTTGTGAATTATATTTAGGAGGTAGTTATTTAGGTCATCCCTCTTTGAGCACAGAAAGGTAGCACTTACTTCAAAATAAAACTTTATTTCTTTCAAACTAAAAAAAAAAAACATTGATCTTAAAATATTCATGTACCTTTTCAGAGAAAAAAAGCATCTTTCAAAAACATTTAGTGCACCTTAGTAGAAAAACAATTCTGTCATATCAACAATCAAGTTATAGCACAGTCCATTCAACATTTCAATCCCTGAGGATCTCTAAACAAATCAACCCAAAAACTAAAAAGAGGCATGGGTTTTTGTAGCTGTCAACTTCAATTATTTGTCTGGCTTATATGCTACATTTAAACATTGACACCCAAATCTAAAGTTTATGAAAAAGAGATCGGTTTTCATTAATTTTCTAAGAGCAAACAATAAAAAATATTGCACTTGAGTTGAATTGATCAGGTCAGTCTTCTGAAAACTTGGTAGTAAAGATCAAATTCATATAAAGCCTAGTATTTGTTGCTTGTAATTATGTTGTTGAATGTGAAACAGTAGACTGTGGTCTGCACCAGAAATCATCAATACCTTTACCAAACTCGTCTGAAAATAAGTGACAGGAATAGTTTGGAAAAAAATGGGGCTATATACTGTATGGATGAAATCAACCAAAGATTGAAAATGACTTGATTATTCATAATGATCTATGAAATCACAATTATTCTACTAAGTAACAAAACTAAGATATCTGCTAAAGGTTTTTTTAAGTAAAGTTTTGAACATTGGTGCAATTTTCACTTGCAATTTGATTAAAAAGGCAGTGGATCAATCCAACAGAGCTTGCAGAAGAACAGGGTAGTTGGGTGTTCCCCATCCTGTTACTGGATCCCATGAAGTGGAGGCACAGAAACCCTTTCCTTCAACTTTATCATCCAGACAACTTAGGTGACATCCCTCAGTTACCTAAGGACAGATGTCAAAAACAGGACAATCAGCTATTTGTTAGGATTTTTGTTAACTACTACTAGGGCACTTAAACTAAATGGTTGCACCTTTACACCTATACAATATCGTCATATGTGACCCTGGACCACAGAACCAGTCATAAGAAGCACGGCTATATTTGAATTAATAGCCAACAATAAATTGGATTATAGATTTTTTTGCCAAAAATCATTAGGATATTAAGTAAAGATCATGTTCCATGAATTCCATATTTTGTAAATTTCCTATTGTAAACATATCAAAAATGTATTTATTATTAGTAATATGTGTTGCTAAGGACTTTAATTCCAGTAATATGACACACTTACATCATAAAGGCCTTTGCCTTGCAATTTGTAAAGGCGAGGGTTGAGGAATCCTAAAGAGGGCAGACCCTTTAGGAAGCGTTGGTCATTAATGAGAGAAAGAATTCCCCCTACGACTGGAGTTGAAGCCTTGAAAAAACAACAAGATTACAATTTTATTATTGGTCAATGTTATAATACAATAAAATCATTAATTACCTTAAATATTATGAGTGCATTAAGCGAAATATTGTTATCTGCATATTTACCGAAGTTCCAGAAACCCACGGGATGGGCACGCGATTGGTGACAACCCAGTAATTGTCAGAGAGTGCTGCTAGGTCTGGATAAGCTCGTCCGCTGGAGTTAAAATAAGTCTGTGGTGGTAAAGACTGAACACTTTTCAGATACTTCCCAACCGCATCAGCCTACAATGAAACAAATTCAAACAATATAGATCTCAATTTGTAACAGCCTTCCCAACAAAATCTGAAAATGTGCATTTATAAAACATAGAGGTGTTTTGCTCTCACAACAAAATCACAGCTAGGTACAAAAAGAATTTACGTCTGAACAGTCTATAGCCCAGAGTATAGTCTGTTTTTACGTGTACTTGAACGTACGCGCGCAGTCGAATGCACAGCCTGGCAAATTATAGTTTATTTGACTCATACGTGTACACAGATGTTCGATGCATGCATGCAACCTACATGTACAATGTACGCGGGTTTGAAAGATTTGACGGTGCGCGTACAATACGTGCACACTGTGCGCAGACCCTTAGTGTATGCGTAAAAACGGGACTAAACTTTGGCCACTTTTTGACTCCACTTTTTTTGAAAATATGCTCATTTTTCAGCTCCTCTAGAGTTAAATATTTGATTTTTACTGTTTTGGAATGCATTCAGCTGATCTCTGGGTCGGGCGCTACCACTTTTACCATAGCTTAGCATAATTTATTGAATCCGATTAGACCATTAGCATCACACTCAAAAATAACTAAAGAGTTTCGATATTTTTCCTATTTAAAACTTGACTCTTCTGTATTTACATCATGTACTAAGACCGACAGAAAATTAAAAGTTGCATATTTTGAGCATATTTTTAAAAAATGTGGAGTGTCCCTTTAAGACTAAAGACTTTTACCTGATAATCTGCCATTGCAAACACGTTACTAAAGCCACCGCCACTGATGTAATCTGTGACCTCATAACTGACTTTAAACGGATTCTTGAAAGATGTCCCACCCACGGTGGTCACATAGGGACTTAGGTGAAAAGAAAAAAAGACAAGGGTAATTTAATACAATACAAACAATACTTGATAATGCAAGTAAATTATATTGCATGCATTAATACTACAAATTAGTTGTACAACGTCTACCTGGATGCAGGAAAACTAGGCCTAAAGGTATTTCTTTCTTTTGTTAGATGCCAACAACCAGCTCCACTGTCACCTGCATGCACAAAGAGATCAACGTGAGCATGTGGAGATCATGCATGTTTAAACAATGTTTTAAATAAAATATTAAGTCTATATACAAAGGTGCTTTTCATACCAGAAGCAAAGAGCATGGAGATCCCTCTGAGGCCTGCTTTCATGAACTCAACATTTATGCGGTCCATATAGGCAACAGAAAGACTGTCTTCATCATCCCCATAGCTGATGGTGTGGACCCAAGGTACGGCAGACATGTTGCTGAGCAGCACCATCCACTGAAGAAAAGGCTCCTGGGTCTCATGACGGCCTAAGACGGAGAGAACAGTGATGATTGTTACTTTTACAGATCCCAGGGTTCCCACATCTTAGTTAACTTCAAATTCAAGGACCTTTCAAGGACTTTCCAGGTCTAATACCCTCAAATTCAAGGACTAAAGGTGGGTACACATTTCAAGTGAGAGCAAGGTTTCATCATGTTACCTTTTAAGATACATTGTTACAGTTCCCTTTTGAGGGAACTCGTGCTGCATCACTGCAGTGACACTTTGGGGACGCCTCCAGGGGTAAGTGCATCTGAATGTGTTTATCAAATTCAACCAATGGTGAGGCTTAACGACAAAGACAGGGTGATGCGGGAGCCAGGAAGTATATTACTATCTGAAATATTGCCAAATACGGCATTACAGGGATGCAGGAAGTATGGCAAGGGAGACGCAGCGCCTCGTTCCCTTCTCAGGGAACAACAGTTACATACGTTACCAGAGATGTTTTGATGTGTCAAACACAACTATTCATACCAAAATGCTTTTTTGCATCAACATTTGCATACAGAAGATATAAGCATTTAAAGCGAACAGTTTAGCATGTGTGCTTAAAAAGTCTAGAATTTTTTTATTATCCTACACTACACAGGGAATAATATGGATTTTTTTTCAGAAAATTTCTTGCATAAGATATATTCAAGCACTTTCAATGACCTGTATCTGTGTATGTATATTTTCAAAAACTTCCCAGGGCCTTGAATTTTTCCCCCAGATTCACAAACTTTCAAGGATTTCAAGGACCCGTAGGAACCCTGAGATCCCCATTAACCAAATCTATTATTCAGAACGGATGAGACCGCAATTTATGTCTCTGAATGATTCAGTCTTGATTTTAACCTAAATGTGACCAAGTTTGTAAAATCCCAGCTCAAGTCATTTTTTGCGATTTACTGTTTTCTACAAAAAACAGTTAATATAAATGAAAGAACATAAACAGGATTTCACAGACGGGACAAAAAAATAACTCATCTAAGGAAAAATACCTGGATTGGTGAAGACCCATGTAGAAATGTTGGCTCCACTGCTCATGATATACTCCACGTCCAAACTAGCCTCGATGCCGGCCTTACCGCCGCCCTGAGTGCCCACGACCCGCTCGACTTCTGACACGTGCGGAAATCCTCCAGCAAACAGACTCATAAACTCAGACAAGTCTGCAGGGTGATAGTACTGCTCCAAAAACTAACCAATATGAAGTTTGAAGTTAGTGGAGACATTTAGCACAACCATCCTGCACATTTCAGAAGTCTGACTTTGCGTAAAATCTCAAACAATTCAAGAGGCATACTTGTGCTACTGCTTGACTGTTGTTTGAAGCAGTGCCCACATCTTTTGAAGTAAGGTTATAGCGACTTCTAATAACCGAAGGTGTGACACCCAAGTGATACCATGCTGATGGTTTTTCTTCTAAGCTTTTACTGAAATCCCTTCCTCGTGGTGGAAAACGATGAACTCCACCCACTAAAAATACAGGAAAATGACAGGCTTTAATGCTAAGGTTGTGTTATATAGAATAAAATACTACATGAATGAATGACATGAGGACAAGGATGCTTACCAAAGTCTAGATGTTGATGCACATCTTCATGAACGGAGTATAGGGAGGTTGATCTCAACAGTGTGCGAGCATCTCTCTTGTAGCGGTGAAATTTGGCACCTGGGAGTAACGCTTCAGCCACCCTGAGAAAAACAGATAGAAAAAAAAAAGAGACAAAATTATATTTGACATTATACTTCAAGGGTTTCCTGGACAGGGATAAGACCAGTGGCGGCCGGTGACTTATTTTTCGAGGGCGCTCGATGCGAAGTTCATCACAACATGTATGTTGCCCGTCATGTGTGTGGTTCATTTTTTTTAAATATGTGTTCTGCACATCGCGAGATCCTGTGTGCATCACGTGTCTTGTCAAAATAAGTGCCTGCTGCAGACGCGTCTAAAGGGTTTATGATAAAAGAGACGCTTGCGTTTGCCAGATACTCGCATAATCTCATGCGTAATCAGAGTTTACTGTTAAGGGAGTGTCTTGCGTGTATTTTGTGAACGTGAGCATCTCTTTTATCATAAACGGTTTTGACGCGTGTGCAGCAGGCACTTATTTTTACAAAACACATGATGCACATGGTTTACATGACGCAACAAACACATTTTTTGAAAGCACAAGCAACACACGACACTCCGAACACTTATTTTGAATTAGCGCCCCTCGGAAGAGCAGTCACTGGATTAGACTACTGCATTAAATATGTCACACTGTCAAAGTGGATTCTGGATATTTTTATTACAAAAATCTTACATATTATAGCTTTAATGTGAATCAAGTGAAAATGTTCTTACTGAACAGTCATGGCACATTGAAGAAAGTCCTGAGTTACAACCGTGTGACAGTTTTTGACCCCATAACTCCGAAGCCAATTCTGCACGACTTTCTGGGTCAGTTGCGAAGGCTGTAAAAGTGCAGCCACTTCTTCTAAGCTCATAAACTTCCCTAAAAAAATGAAAGGTAACGTCAGCAGTTTTTAACATTATGATCATTAAATGAGAAGCGAAATGAGAAGAATGAGAATGACATTACCATATTGTTGTGAATCTGGGTCTGACACTAGTTTCAGTAACTCTTTCAAACGGCCAACATTTTGCTGCTTCAGTGCAAATGTGAGCTCCACTTCTTCCAAAGGTTTGACCCGTTCAAGAAGGATCCAGTCCTCAGGAACACTGAAAAAAGGCAAATTTCAGGTGTAAAACCACATGGTAAAAACTGCTGAATAAAGCATTATAGTTTGAGATTAGTATTATTTATATAATATAGTTTTTAAAGTGCCTTACGAAACATCTTGATCTGACTCCAGCAGCTTCCCACTGACCAGCCAAATGAAGCTCAGGACAAAAACAAGCCTGTAAGGTGAATTAAAAACACACTGTCACTTTAAGATATACTGGCCTTGCAGGTTTGATGACATTTAGCCTTTAAGGCGAGATTTTAACTGTATTTTTTGCTGTTTTAAAACTCCAGCATAATAAATCGTACACAAACATGTATGAAGTCAATGAGGATCTTAACAATGTACAGCATGTTTACAGCCGTATTCCGACCATGACCTCGTGAGGTGAACCGTATACACAGACAGATAAGGAGTTTTTGCAAAATTACTATTTTTTATGATCTATAACTACTGAAATATAACACCCGGTAAAGCAAACTACTTACCGCATAGTGTTCGCGCGTAACTTAATATGTGAGGAAAACCAACAGCAATGGAATCGGTCTGAATGCATCAGTCATGTGACGGTCACGTGAGTATCAGCTGATGTTTTATTGCGCACGAGGAGGAAGTTTCTTCTGTAGGACGAGAGCGCAAGTGAAAAACATTTGTTTGTAAACTCGATAATTCAAAAAAAAAATTACATCTGAGAATGCAAATATATCACAAAGGAAATTAAGGATTAATGGAGCATTGAATATGAACATAAAAATCAAAACAGACAATAATTTACGGTTTACAAAAAAACAGATAACCTATAATATTGAAAAATGGCTAATTAAATAATAATTACAAAAACGTTTAGTAAAAGAATAAGATATGTTTAGACCTTATGAGTTTCAGTTCTGGAAGTCAATCCGATCCTTTACAAAAAAATTTTGTGGTAAAAGTGTAGTAACCATGTTTTTTTTTTGGTGTATTGATTTTACTACAGTAACCATGTTTTTTAACTAGTAAATTATGACGTCACGTCAACCTAACGTTACATCGTCAGGCCAACATTACTCATTACTTGTGTTTTGAGAATGAAACTGTTCCCTATCACCCCCAAGATGTTTTTTCCTTGAAAATACTTTTAACTTTTTTATTTTATATGGTAAATTCTTCATCCACAAACAAAAATGGCTTAAATCCGCTTTGTATTTTCCACTTTTTCTTACTGAAGTAAGATCTATTGTCACATCTCTTAGACTTATAAAAAACAAAAAATGTACACTTCGATGTTGAGTTTATAACTGTTATACAGTTTAACCTTATGCAAACCAATTACTGATTTTGTAGCTCTCTCTCTCTCTCTCTCTCTCTCTCTCTCTCTCTCTCTCTCTCTCCTGGTATTATTACTCAATTGTCTGCCATTTAAACTCTGTCTGTAACTTGTCTTCTATTTCCTGAATTTATGTATATTCTTTATTTTTTTCAATAAAAAAACTACTCATCGTCATTATGTGAATTGCGCGTCATCTCAACACTAGATGGCAGTAGAGGAGCGATAAATGAGGTACGTTGCGCAAATGATGCTGCAGGAAACGCAACAATTTTTAAATAGAAATGTTTACCTTAATGAGAAGACTTCAGTGTGGTATTCAGAAGATTATTCTTCTTACTTTGAAACAAATAATTTGCCACAATGTCTTAATGAAAGGCAGTAAGAATTGAAAAAAAACCCCACCAAATAAGAATAAAAATAATTTAATTTGAATATCTATTATATTAGATATTATATCAGATTATAATTCAATTATTATTTTTTATTATAAGCATATATATATTTTGTTCATTATAGATTTAAATACTTGCGATAGCATTTTCGGTATGTACATGGCTGCACTAGATAAAAAAAACCTTATTCAAACTTAAGTTGCTGGTTAAAAAATAAAATACAATACTTGCTAAATTGTTAAAATCTTAAATTAGTTAAAAGATATTTATGAGTTAAATGAAAAATTTTTTTTGTCTTGACTTACTGATCACATATTTTTTACAATGTGCTGTCGAACAGTATGAAATGTTAAAACTTGAGGGTGTATCTTGTGCCGTTGGGGGCGCAGTTTGCACGCTCATTCCCACGAGCCAGCGTTACTCACATTCAAGATATTAACACTATCTAAAGAGCAAAGGGGAGTTTCCAAAGTCATCAAATCCATCCAACTTTGCCACTTTCGGCCAGAGACCACTGAAAATGACTCCCAAGAAGACTGCCGCTCCCTTCCTATGGTTTTCCTTTTGCTTTGGAAATATTCTGGAGGCAGTGGTGCTTGGATCGGTGCAGTACCCCTCCGGCGCGCCTGATAACGGTCTCCGCTCACATCTGGATGCGCGCGGTCCAGGGGAAAGCAGCGCAATCTCCCGGAACGACTCAACATCTGTTCATGTCCCATCTTACATGATCTCTCTGTACAGGACTCTATCTGAACTGGACAGACGAGGAAATAACAGCAGCCTAACGCGCACCAGAAGATATGCCAATACGGTTACCAGCTTCGTGGATCTGGGGCAAGGTGGGTGATATTGATCTGGCAATGAGAGAGAGAGAGAGAGAGAGAGAGAGAGAGAGAGAGAGAGAGAGAGTTAGGTTGTATATGATGGATGTCTATGGATTTTCATAGCTTCTTGATCACCTATAATTTTGATACTGGCACCTAAAATAATAAATTGCAATGAATGGCACAGTGCACATGCTGCACGTTATTTTATATCATGTGTTAGCTCTTTTGATAGGAATATATTTAGTTATAAAACGAAATTTACTGATATTAACAATTATTATGCAAGTTTGTTTAATGTGTAATAATAATGTTTTGTGCATAACCGAGGGCATTGCAAAAAATGCATAGTTTTGCGTATATTACACGAATTAAATTGAAAATGCGCAGTAAATGCGCATTGATTACACTTGATTCATATTTATTCTTATGAACAGGTATACATTGCATATTATATAAGCTTGTTTAAAAAATAAATTTTAGTGTTTGTTTGGAAATAACTTAATATTTTATTAGATTTTCAATACGCGTAAAATGCCGCATGAGAAATATGAAGTAAAATGTCTCATATTCCCAACATCTGTGACAAATAAACTTCAGCAGCACCTTGAGCTAAAGTCTGTTAAACAGAGCATGCGCTCCCCTGACCAGGTGTTGCTGATAAAGATAAAGAAACATTTTAATGTAAAACTCATGCTTAAAGATTGTCACGTAATATACAGAATTTGCAAAATGCATTCTGTCAGTTCACCGCCCAACCCAAAAAAAGAAACCCCAGACAAACCCCTGATATACAGTATGCGTAAAATACCTTTTATAGCATAACTTAGAGTGAATAGACTGGTGAAGAAGAGTCGCTGTGATATTCATACACTGACAGGACAGTTATTACATCCGCGTGCACAGCATTAGAATAATAAAAAGTGACCCAATGGCACACATGCACTAAGGGTTAGGATGATTTGCTTTGATTCTTAGACTTACCTTGCCACATTGACTTAAAAACTGGAAATTTTACTTAATGTAAGTGAAATCTTTTAAATTAAAATCCCTTTCGAATGTTTTTAACCTTCATGCACCACATGGCAGGTAAATCCAGCATGTGCCCAAACATTAAACTGTTTGCAATTACCATTATTTTTTAACTATACAGTCAACGTGATATGTCCCAATCTGGCCTTGAGATTTTTTACAGCCAGCTCATATTGAAAGAATCCTCTTCATGTTTAACCCATAAAACTGCAGTCTCGGGGGTTGCATGGCACTTCGGGTTGCATTTTTAGCTGGATGTCAGCACGGACGCTTGTTTGGCACTCTTAAGTGCAAATTCTGGTCTTTCTTAGCAAAGGCATCATCTCAGTCATGGATAAGACGGCGGCTGTTGGCTGTGAGCTTTAAACCAATTTCTTTAGACAAAGGAATGGAGACGGAAACATGTTGCATTCAAACCTCAAATGTTATCTGAGATTTTGTTCCCTGGAGCGATTATGAGGCCATATCAAGTGCATGGCGGCCACAGAATGCTGAGGTTCACAATCCCTTGAAATGTTACCTAATATAATTACCCACCTTTACAGTTTACTACCTCAATTCTTGTGGACATGAAGCTTAGCATGGGGTGGGTCTCGAAGTGCCGAACATTCCCAACGTCCTGCCAAACCTACTTCTCATTTCTCATCAGTGTAATTAGCAGATGCTGCCAAGGGCCGAGGCAATCCAACAGCTCGGCCAAATGCTCTCCACCTGGTCTCCGTGAAAGTGCTACACCTCGCGTTTGGAGAAATCATTCAGGGCCCTGAATGTTATTCTCATTGAGTAGATGTACTGACAATTTATATATGGCATTGTTGGCAACGCCATGTGTTGGACCAAAGATGTAACCAAATATTCAGGACTGGGGGAGATCAAAGGTTCAAGTTTAGGATGTGTGTCATTGCCAACTGTTCGTTATGAATCTTGTGAGTGCCCTTGTAAGTGGACATGAGACATGTTTTGTTTTCAAATATGTATATTTTTAATATTTATTAAATAGTTTAAATAAGTGTAAATTTGTGACCTTGCTTGTTGATATCTCTAATATTGACTTTGAGTAAAGTCATGTCAAAGATGGGAATCAATAAGAAACTTTTGCCTGGATTTCACAGACAGGGTCACATATTCATTTGCTCTCGGGTACATATCCTTCAGTCTGATCCATTTTTGTTGCTATTTCCCTTTAGATGATCCATCTCTGAAGTTGCACCAGCAGTACACATTTGATCTGTCTGGCCTGTCACGAGGAGATGAATTGATGGAGGTGGAGCTACGGGTTCTGAGGAGGCGTCCATCTGACGTCTTAAGTTTACTTTCCAATGGTGGGAACCTATACCGATTACTCCTCCACACCTGCCCCGTTTTGGGATCACAGCAGCCTCTGCTCCTTACCTCCAGGACCATTGATCTCCTAGATACCACTTCAGCTGCGTGGGATGTGTTTGACGTTGGTGAGATTGTGAAAGCGCACCTCAGGTTGCACAGGAAAACAGAAGGCGGCAGGCATTTGTGCTTTAGCGTAGCCGCTGTTTCAGAAACAAATAACATAGCGGTGCGTCCCTCTCTTCTGGGTCTCGGCCACATGGATCGGCAAACCAACGAAAGGGCCTTGCTGGTGGCCTTTTCCAGGGCACGTAGGAAGGAGAACCTTTTCAGGGAGATCCGTGAGAAGATCAGGGTTATGAAAAGTCATACGTTTCCGGTCCACAGTATAAAGGAGGGTCACCCCAGACATCGAAGGAGGAGAAGGATGACGCTACCGGGACGTTCTGGTGGAGCAGGTCCAAGCGGTAGTGGTGGCGGAAAGGGAAGTGGCAGGAGGAGAACGCGGTGCAGCAGGAAACCTCTTCACGTGAACTTCAAGGAACTGGGTTGGGACGACTGGATTATCGCGCCGCTGGATTACGAAGCGTATCACTGCGAGGGCTTGTGCGACTTTCCGCTGCGTTCACATTTGGAGCCGACCAACCACGCCATCATCCAGACGCTTATGAACTCTATGGATCCGGAGTCCACGCCTCCTAGCTGTTGCGTACCTTCCAAACTCAGTCCGATTAGCATCCTGTACATCGACTCTGGAAATAACGTTGTTTACAAACAGTATGAGGACATGGTGGTGGAGAGCTGCGGGTGCAGGTAGCAATGTGAGTAAGGGGTGAACTACCCCTGGACTTTATCCAAGAGCCGCCTCGTATGATGAGGCCAAGCACGGCATTGTGGGCAAGACGGACTCAGAATGCCTATCTGTGTGTAAAGGTGTGTCAACAAATGTGTGAATGTTCAAATGGCGATAAGATAGACAATAAGGCGAACCGGAGCACGTGTGTGTCCGAATGGCTCTTCACTAGAGCCAAAATTTCCTTACAACACCAAATAAACAACTCCTTAACTAAAATAAAATTATATTCTGTTAATGTAAATTAAGTGTTAAAGGATTTTTACAACACTGCCACAGTTTAGACCTACACTCTGTCAGCAGTGGCACACAAGTTTAATACATTTACGCATCTGGCAGGCGCTTTTATCCAAAGCGACTTACAGTGCATTACAAGGTATACATTCCGGGATCTCCGGGATCAATGACCGTCTGTGCTGCTAATGCAACGCTCTACCAATTGAGCTACAGGACACACATTAATACATGACCACAGTGGTGTTTTGCATAACAAATCAGTCTATAATTAAAATGATTAAGCTCTTACCCAGAGAGTAGCAGACTGCGGGCTGGATCCGATTTGGATCCGCACCGGAGCTGCCGATTTTGGCACGGATTTGGTGCAGATCTGGCCCAGAGTCGTCTGCTGTCTGGACATGGATTTGTTAGTGCCTCTGAAGGAAGCAAAAAATCTTGTTGCCTTAATCAAATGTGACTTTGAGTGGAGTTTAGCTCCATTCTTACCTTCTAAATACACAATATGGTTTCCCTTTCAGAGTCAAGAGAGACATTTGATGATTTATTAAACGTGACACAATTTTATATCAAGATAACCCACCAACACCTGATGCTCTCAAGAGTTAAAATCTGGCAGTGCTTTCCAGCATACAGCATTCAGCGAGCCCAAAAGAATATCAAATAAACCTTAAAGGCCAGGTGCATGATTTTTGAAAAATACTTTCGGAGTCGGGCCGTGTGGGGCGGGTCTATCAAAAGAAGGTCCAGATTCTATTGGGGTAGGGACATGTTTGTTTACGTGATTTCAAATGTTAACATTGGCTTTCAGAAACCACGCACCCCGCCTTTAAGAGATTGTTTAGTATATTATTATGTAATTTAACTGTAAAGCTATTTTATAGGGAGGGGAAAAAAGATTTTTACATGTATTAATGACACCTGATGTTGGCTTAGTATGCTGTATAATACAAGGTATATGCAATGTGTGCAAGATAAATGAAATCATTGCATTGTGCGACCCCTGGCCTTATTCTGCGAGAGACGTTTTAGAGCCAAAATCAAAATGATTGTTGTCATTTGGCTCCCCATGACACACGTTCAACATTCATATACATTCATAAAGAGAGAAAAAATATGTTTTGAACTGAAAATATATTTTTTCTGATGTTAATGTTATTGAAATTATAGTTAGCATTAAATAATTTTATAATATGCATTTAATATGACCTTAAACTCAAAAGCAACACTGTAAAAAAGATTTGTTGGTTCAACTTTACAAACTAAGTTACCTGGTTGCCTTAAAAGTTTGAGATAATTCAGGATTAGTCTATTTTACTTACAAAAATCCGGATAATTTACTCACCACCATGTCATCCAAACTGTTGATGTCTTTCTTTGTTCAGTCGAGAAGAAATTATGTCTTTTGAGGAAAACATTCCAGGATTTTTCTCATTTTAATGGACTTTAATGGACCCCAACACTTTTAATGCAGTTTAAAATTGCAGTTTCAAAGGACTCTAAACGATCCCAAGCGAGGCATAAGGGTCTTATCTATCGAAACGATTGTCATTTTTTGCAAGAAAAATTAAAATTTGCACTTTTAAACCACAACTTCTCTTCTTCCTCTGGCTGTGTGACGAGCCAGCGCGACCTCACGTAATTGCATAATGACGTCGAAAGGTCACGTGTTACATATATGAAACGCACATTTGCGGACCATTTTAAACAATAAACTGACACAAAGATATTAATTTGTATCATTCGACATACAACAATGTCGAAACGGTCCTCTTTCTCCACACTTGTAAACACTGGGGCGTAGTTTCGATACGTCATTCGTGACCTCTTAAACGTGATGTACTGCGTGAGGTCACGCTGGTGCGTCACATGACCGGAGATAGACGAGAAATTGTTTTTTAAAGTGCATATTTTTTATTTTTCTTGCCAAAAATGACAATCGTTTTGCTAGATAAGACCCTTATGCCTCGTTTGAGATCTTTTAAGAGTCCTTTGAAACTGCAATTTTAAACTGCATTAAAACTGTTAAGTGTTGGGGTCCATTAAAGTCCATTAAAATGAGAAAAATCCTGGAATGTTTTCCTCAAAAAACATAATTTCTTCTCGACTGAACAAAGAAAGACATCAACATTTTGGATGACATGGTGGTAAGTTATCTGGATTTTTTTAAAGAAAATGGACTAATCCTTTAAAATATTAGTTAACTCAAAACATTGTGTAAAACTTACTTTTTAAGTCCAACCAACTTTTTTTTTTACAGTATTTGCTATTTCACTTTTACCTCAACTGTATCAGGCTATTAAGAAGAAAAGTAACGTTGGTGCATGGCACATCTTGGCCCCAAAATAGTTTTCAACACCTACCTTCAAGAAGGCCACTTCAGTAATACGATTCAATATGTTTCCCCATTTATAGGTCAAATGTGACCTTATTTTGCTTGGTGCAGCGTCCGAGTGTCAAGCAGAAATATTTATCTGCTTAACATTTTATACGCTTCCTCTATAAAGAAATACAAAGCACATCTTTAATTCGTAACAGCAATTGTTTTTTTCTATTCAACCAAGTTGGGTCTCACCCTATGAGGATTACGATGAAGCATATTGTTTATGGTGGCATTATGAAAGTTACATTCCTAATACAGACCCCAACAAAATGAACCGGAACTCAATGCAATAGAGAAAAAGTGATGACACAAAATCGGAAACTTCCTGTGTGGTTTTGTGTTACGTAATTGTCGTGATTTGGTTTATAAGCATGTGGATCATCTGCGGATGGTTTCACCGAAATGAGTTACATGTGAACAATTGGGTCAAAAACAGTTGACGTATCCCTCACTATGTTTCTTGAATCACTGTTGAACTCACTTATGTAATGTTTGTGTTTCAGTATTTTGCACAAAATATAAAAAAAACATTTATATGCATAGGATTTCTTTTATTGTAACATCCTAAAGCTGCCGTTTCCCTTTGTTTTGAGGCAAAAATGTCTTCTGAACCCTGTGGGTCTGTATTAGATTGTTTGAAAAGATGTAGACAAAGTAAGACAAAGCGCTAAGAAATGGGACTGGATCTTCCTCATCTATTATAAACGTTTGAAAACAAATGAATTTGATTTGGCACAGTTCAGGCGATATTTCACTGAAGCCCTCTATCTACTTTCATCGTAAACTTTTCCAACCTTATGCGCTTGCTCTTTAATCGAATTCCTCTCGAGGCAGTTTCTCCAAACAGTTTGATTTATATTATAAGCAGCCTTTTCTTATATTCGTTGTTGATACGATCATTTATTTAACCGCACCTAGCCGTGGGAGATAATAACATTACAGGACGCCATCATAGACTTCATTCAGGGGGACGAAGAGGTCTGAATAGTGCCGTTGACCTTTTAGTTGTTTTGAGGTCTGGAGGTTATCAGCTTAAGCGTTGCTCGAGTTACAACAGTTGTGTCTTACTATTGGAGCCTTAGGGGACATTTAGTGAAAAAGTTTCAATGTGCGTGCCAAATAATAAATGCAAAGCCTGCAGGATTGTCATGGTTCAGTAGAAGGGTTTGGCACCCCTTGAATATACATGCTGATCAGTGTTCACTTTTTTACATTCAACAACATCTGTTTTAATTTACTGTATCTAAACTGATAAAACATACAATATATTTTGCTCCAAAAATGAAAACGGATAAGATGGAACAATAAAGCCGTGACTGATTTATATTAGAACAAAGGCTTAAAATGTAAGTGTAAATTATTGTACACATGCCCAAGTGCTCTTCTTAATTTAATGTGCATTTATGTGTATTTATCGTGCTGCCAAAATAAGGGAACAAATCGAGAATATTGTCTTATTGCGTTATTGTCATCGATGTCTATTGTAAATGCACTGTGTATGTGTGTATGCATACTGTCAGATAAGGAAGTGTACATAATTCAATTGTAAATTATATGTAAACAGCAATATATTGCTTTCTTGTTTTGTTTGGAGATATTGTTTATTAGTATATGTAAAAATATATAAAAAGCAAAAATATAAATTTGAATATGAGTATTAAGAATCCTTTATTTGTATTTTCGGTTATTATTATTATTTATATTTTCTCGTAACACTTTACAATAAGGTTGTATTTGTTAACATACACTATAAAAAATTAGCTGTAATTATACAGCTGGTTGCCAGTAACTTACTGTAGAAGATAAAAACTGAAAATGTTTTATGGTCATTTAACTTTGAACAAACTTTCCCCAGTAAATAACATAAATGTAAAATCTACAGTAAGTTACTGGCAGTTAGTTGCCAGTAATACCCAGTAATACTGTAATTTCTACAGATTTTTTTTTAAAGTGTAAGTAAATGCATTAGCAAATATAGACTAACAATGAGCACTATACACTGTAAAAAGTGAAAGTTGGATTAATAAATGTAGTTCAATTGGTATTTTTTATATTTCACTTTAACTTAAATTTTGTAGGTGTTGCCAATAGATTTTTTTTTTTACATTTTTCACCTTACATTTTTCATTAAAGTGAGAAAATTTTAGTTGAAAAAATACTTTTTTCAAGTTTAAATACATCCAACTTTTTTACATTTACAGTGTAGTTTTTAAGCACTTATTAATCTTTGTTAATGTTAGTCAATGTCAATACAATTTTTTATGTAAGTTACAACATTTGATTTTAAAAATGTATTAAAAAATGCTGAAATTAACATGAATTAAGATTAAAGGTATAGTTCACCCAAAAATGAAGATTCTGACCAAACACACTGTAAAAAATCCGTAGAAATTACAGTGTTACTTGCAGCTGGTTGCCGGTAATTTACCGTAGATTTAAATTCATGTTATTAACTGGCAACATTTTGTTCAAAGTTAAATGAACATTAAGCATTTACAAGTCTTTGTCTTTACAGAGTAAAACTAAAAAACAGCATCAAGCAAAACATTCTGGGAAACAAAATCTGAAGCAAAAAACAGAAAAAGGTTGATGATGATTTCTGGTTCCCAGAATGCTTTGCATGAGGCTGTTATTGTATAGTTTTATTATGTAAAGATAAAGACTTGATTTTTAAAAAAATATATTTAACTTTGAACAAACTCTTATCAGTAAATAACATAAATTTAAATCTACGGTAAATTACCGGCAACCCAGCTGCAATAACATTGTAATTTCTACGGAATATTTTTACAGTGTAGTTTTACTCCGTAAAGACAAAGACTTGTAAATGTCTAATGTTCATTTAACTTTGAACAAAATGTTGCCAGTAAATAACATACATTTAAATCTACAGTAAGTTACCGGCAACCAGCTGCAAGTAACACGGTAATTTCTATGGATTTTTTTAGCCCCATTCACTTTTATAGTAGGAAATAAAGAAATTAATGGTTTGGTTACAAACAGTCCTCAAAACATCTTTCTTTGTGTTCATTAGACCAACGAAATTTATACAGGTTTGTAACAACACGAGAGTGAGTTAATGAGTAAGAATTTGTATTTTTGGGTGAACTATCCCTTTAATAAATGCTGTATAGGTCATTTTTATTGTTAGTTTATATTAGCTAATGCATTAACTTACTATCGATATTAGCTAATGCATTAAAAATCGATGGGAAATGACTCCTACAGCAAATCGTCTTTTCCAGACATCCACATGAAAATGAACCCTCGGTGACTGTCTGACTCACCCACGGTTCCAGAATTATTATTGGGTTTGTATTTTGTCTCATTTTTTTGCCAGCGAGCATTCCAGGTGATCCTAAAATTTCACACAACAGATAGGGGTAAGGTATTGTCCAGTGCTGGCGGGAAGCCGTACACCATTGTGTGTTGACCTCCGGGAAACACTAATGTGGGTTCAGGCTCCCTGTGGAGGTTTTTAAAATGTAATGACTTTGTGCCCTACCATTATGCACATGTCCAGGGAAGGTTATGCTGTAAGAGCAAATGGATGAGATAGACCATCAGTCACTTTTATTACAATTCCTCCAATATTTAAAAAGGAGTAAAAGAAATAACTTATTGCGAGGACGTTTATGCTGCCTGTTAATCTATTTTCGACTTTTCTGAAGTTACTAATATTTCCTTTGTTGAGTCTACAGATACCGTGGTAAAACGCACTATATCAAGCAATTATTACGGACAGTCGGTGGCCCCTCACCAAGTACACATTTTTTAGGGGTGATTTTAATTTAACGCCGACCCCCAAATATTTGAACGACTGCCTGGAGGCTGTGACAAGAGGGGATATGATTTTTCTTTAAGAGGGATCTTTTTAAACAGCTTGTTTCTTCTTTATTGAATCATGTTGCAGAATCGCATTCGAGACCAAAAAAAGCACCGCAGCGTTCCGATTTTGACATCCGTCCAGTGTCTTTCCCTGAGAGCTATATTATTGGCCCGAATAAAACTTAATTTAGGAGAAAACCTTGAAAGACAGCTCAGGATGGAGGATGAGATGAGCCCGGGTTTAGTGCTTTCATCCAAATAGTTTTTTCGTATTTAGGGAAAATACAACCAGTTTAAGATGAATCCTGTTAATGTCAACATATTAAAATACAATAAGAGTTTTAAATTCGTAAAAATACACTGTCATTAACTTATTATTTTGAAAACTGAATACTTTTTAGTAGCATTTGTAGTATTTTCAGCAGCAAGTATATGTCATACAGTTTGTTAAACAGTGTTGGGGTAACCATAAAATGTAAAAAAAGATGGACGATGCCCGTTCGCTCTCTTTCATTGGTGAAAAGTAAAGCCGTCTGTGTCCCGATACGGCGCTGACATCTTGGGTCTTGAGTCTGCGCTGTAGCGATTTCGGGACCAGTCCTGCGCAGTAGTTAGCAGGAAGTAAAGCCGCGAAAGCAAAGCCCCGCCTTCGCAGAATGCGCATATCACAGCTGTCAATCATGATGTGACACCAACGTTTTTATAGCATTAAATAACTAACTAAAAACAAACTTATTTTTAAAAACAAACACTTGAATTTACATCAGCGCGGTAAAAACTAATGTAAGTGACAGAAACCAGCTTCGGAAAAAAGATAATTGAAGTGTAATTAAGTTGTTTAGTTGTCTCAACTCCCATTGAATAACATAGGGAGGCGGAGTTTATGACCTATCACGGTCACGAGACATTTTGGCTTCACTTTTCAGGGCTTGTGCGGCACGCTTGGGGGTAACGCATTACAAGTAACTTGCATTACGTAATAATATTACTTTTCTGAAGTAACGAGTAAAGTAACGCATTACTTTATAAATGTACACATTAATATTTGAGTTACTTTTTTAAAAAAGTAATGCGAGTTACTTTTCAGTATTAATTTGATAAAAAAAAATAATGTACTGCATTAAACTCAACTTATACCACGGGTCTGTTGAATGCTGTATTCTGATTGGCTGAGAAATGTTCTGTGGGTATGCATTAATTTCTGATAACCGCACACCTAAACTGTTAAAGAGGAATAATTGACTCTGGTCCTTTGAATTATAAGAAAATAATGCACACCCGCGGTGTTGGCACTCTATGCATCGCGGATGAGTGGTAACAGTTATAGTCGGAAATGAAGATGGCAGGCTTGACATTTTTCGACGGAAATATGCAGTTTCTGAATGCACAACTTCTCTGTCATAAAAAACACCTGCAAAGCCTGAAAGAGATCAATCCTCAGCCAAGTAAGAAAAAGTAACGTAAGCATTACTTTCCATGAGAAGTAAATAAGTAACGCAATTAGTTACTTTTTTGGGGAGTAACTTAATATTGTAATGCATTACTTTCAAAAGTAACTTTCCCCAACACTGGTGGTAAAGCATTGCGTTAGCAGTGCAAAAGGTTGTGGGTTTGATCCCAGGGAGCACAGATACTAATAAAAATGTATACATTAAAATGAAGTTACTGCAGGTTGTTTGGATAAAAGCATCTGCCAGATGCATAAATAATAATGTCCAAATACAGCTGCCAATTTATTTTGTGTTTACTGCTAATGACACAGCAAATGCAAGGAAAAATCTACAGTATCCTAGCATTTTTATACAGCGAAATGAAGTCAGTGCCATTTCCAAACATTTGAGCATTTGCTATTTTGCAAAGCTTTTCCAATAGGAGTCAGCCTGCCAATATTTGTCAGAACTTAATTATAAAACTATCACACACCAAAGAAATATAAACAAGTACCAAGGAAATGTAAACTACAAAAGCCACTAGTTTCAAAAATGTGCAAGTACAGTACAGTATTACAGTACCTTAATAGATGCATATGCAGTTTGATTGTATATATATATATATATATATATATATATATATATATATATATATATATATATATATATATATATATATATATATATATATATATATATATTAGTATGTATATTTCGTCTCATTTTTTCAGAAAAATGCTGAGATTTCAAATGCAAGTACTGCGTAAACAGACATGATTCGCTTAAACGGAATCAATAGCAAAGATGGGCCACTGCGGGGGAGTTGCACAACCTGCAAAACATGTTCAATATCCCCTGAGAGAAGCTTGTGGGATGGGATGCAGCCCTGTTTGCTTTTCCTACACTCACAGTTTGTGTCATTGAATGGGAATGTGGGACCTGTAGTGTATATATACAATATATGGATAGGAAATAGCTTGATGTGCCACTATAACAAAACGCAAAAGTCTGTAAAATGTATACTAATAGATGTATACTGTGCGTATGGTAGAAAATATCTCTTTTAATTCAAGGTCAGAATGTATTGGTTGGTACAAAACCTGGGAGGCAAAGGGGAAACAGAGCAACTATTGCAATGTCAAAACAAAACATAAAGAGCGGGGGGAAGAATATGATCTATTGCAGATGATATTTGGCAGGAAAATAGCAGAATATCTCTGGAATGATTCTATATCACCACAAGAGAACCCGAACCACTCCGGAGACGTAAAACAGTAAAGCTTGTTTGCTTTGCCACAATTCAATCCACCCGGGCAGGATTACTCCATTTCCTCCTATGAACAAGCCCTGCCTCCTGGTTTAAATCAAGGATAAGCAAATTAAGGGGCTTTGTCATTCTTTTCGAGAAGTCTGGGAAGGAAGATTAAAGAGACCTGGGCTTACACAGAGAGTCCCAACTCCGAGAGGGATCAGCTGGAAATATTTACAGAGCCACTCGGCAACAAGATGCGTCAATCACTGCCGGAGCGGTCCACCTCGGTGCTGAAGGAGATCGATTTCAAAACTTGCTCTGGAAAACACAGTGTTAAAGGAAAACACCACCGTTTTACTATGTTCTTACCTCAACTTAGATGAATTAATACATAACTATCTTTTTTCGATGCGTGCACTTAATCTTTGTACAGCATGTTGTGAATGTGTTAGCATTTAGCCTAGCCCCATTCATTCTTATGGCTCAAACAAAAGTTTTATTTTGTGCCACCATACTTACTCATGTAACTACTCATGTAACAGTCTTTAAATAGGGAAAACATGGAAGTGTTTGGTGGCTTCTAAATTCATCCCTGTTTGGATCCTAAGGAATGAATGGGGCTAGGCTAAATGCTAACACATTCACGACGCGCTGTACAAAGATTAAGTGCACGCATTGAAAAAAGATAGGTATGTATTCATTCGTCTAAGTTGAGGTAAGAACATGATAAAATATTGAAAAACAGTGGTGTTTTCCTTTAACAGTGCAGATGTGCTATTGTCACGGCCAGACACTTTGAGTATCGCAGTGCACACTATAAAAGTTTTGATGTTTAATTACATTGACCAAGCTCGTTTGAAGACAGAATAATATAATGGGCCTTTGGGCTATTGAGGTGAACTGTCAAAATATTTCGCTTGCTAACCCCCAGGAAGCCACGCAAGGAGAGATGAAGCCTACGGCCGAGGTCCCTCTTTGGCTCCTTCATTTACCATTTAACAAACTCTTGGGATGTGTCGGCAGCCAAGTTGGGGCCTACAGAATCTAAATGGATCGCAAGCTAAGAGAATAGCGGCTTAAGAAGTAAAACACTATTCCAGAGTCCCCGTGATGCTGTCTGGAAAATAAAAACCATCCATTCACGAGTGACAGGGCTAATGTTGAGGTTCATTCATATGGAGACAGCTGCGAATATATATAACTTTTCTTCCTTAAAACGGGGTAAAGACTGAGATCCATTAAAATTCATAATTCTGTGGTTCTTTACGGCTGCTGAAGACACTACCATATTTGACCCTTGCTAGTACAGGCATTTCCTGGTTTCAAGATGTATTAACATGATTGAATTTCAGATAGAAATAAAATGACATGTAACGTAAGAGGCCATGATCATCATCTTTTTTATTAAAAATCATAAAGAAAATGTTAAGGGGTCACACAAGGGTGATATGAAATGCTACAACAATAAATAATTTATATATTTATAATAATAATTTTATATAGCCATTCATTAATTTACATGTGCACATTGGGCAAATACAGTGACTACAGTGCATTACAACGTATACATGTTAGCAGTATGTGTGTGTGATCCCTGGAATCAAATCCATGAGCGGTTTAGCTGCTAATGCAATGCTCTTCCAATTGAGCTAATGTACAGAAACAACAACTCCATCTTTTTTATAATGCATAAAGTATAGGGTCAGGGGAATGTACATTTTACATATGAATCTGTAATTTAACTCCATGAATATGTATTATGAGATAGGATACTTGTCATGTTCCCCTATTACGTTTTTAGGGTTAAAACATGACAAATAAATGTAAAAAATTGGCTAATAATAGCTAATTAAAGGGATAGTTCACCCCCAAATTAAAACTTTGTCATTAGTTAACCACAAGTTAAAAGTTAAAGGGTTTCTAGTTATAACGGGGGTGAATGGTGACCACCTCATTTACCATACACTGCCATTGTAATCAGAGAAAAATTTAAGCTTCAAAATTACCTAAAAGGGTCACACTTCATTTTAACGCATCACTGTGTGTAATTATACATTTAATAATAAGTAATAATCATTAACAACATGTACTTACTATAGGGTTGGGGTTAGGATTTGGTTTAGGGTTAGTTGCATGTAATTATGCATAATTAACTGTTATTACTACAGTAATTACATGTAGCATGTGTAACAAAGACACCGTAAAATAAAGCGTTACCCCTAAAAGTATTAAATAAATAACTCGACTTTTTTAAGTGTCTTGAAGACAATGGATATCAGTTGTTACACACATTTGAAACGTGAATATCCTAAAACCAGTGTTGATCGAGCATTGAGTCCAACTCAAGATCGAGTCCACATCCAGCTTTTTCTGGACTCGGTCCTAACTCAGACTCGACACTTGATCGCTGGTCTTGAATCGGACTCGAGTTAGACTCGACTAACACTGCATAAACAACAATTTAGGCACAGTGCATGTGCACTAAAAGACAGGCAACAGTTTTTTAAAAATCTGCATTTGGGTTCTGAAGAACAAAGAAAGTAAACAAGTAAATGAGTAAATAATGACAACATTTTCATTTTTGGGTGTACTATCTCTTTAACATTCTCTCAAATACCAACCCAATTTTTTAATTATTCGTAAAGTTAAATACACACCACAACTACACTGAAAAAAATAATTCATTCAATGTACTCCATTTTTTTTAAGGTAATTGGTTGCAATCAATTTATTTAAGCTACTTTAAAACAAAAGTTTTTTATTTAATTATTTTTTCTTTTGTTTAAATGTAGCTTAAATAATTTGATTGCAAACACTTACCTTAAAAAAATGAAGTAAATTGAATTAATAATTTTTTTCAGTGTAAGTTTACATTTTCTAATACAAATTAAAGGGATACTTCAGCAAAAAATTGAAATTACCCCATGATTTACTCACCCTCAAGCAATCATCAATGTACATGTTTATCTTTATCCAGACAAACACGGTCGTAGTTATATTAGAAAATGTCCTTGCTCTTCCAGGCTTCATAATGGTAGTGAACATGGGACCAGGGAACAACTTGACTTTGAAGCCAAAACATTCAACTATCCTTCACAGAAGTAATTTGTTTTAGAATAACGCCCATATTTTAAACTTTATGAACCATAATAAATAGCTTCCGGTGCATTATTGCCACCTACTGTGTTGGAGTGGCTTCTATAATCTTTGACAAGAGTAAGTTAGGTGGCGATAATGTACCTTTACGTTGGTGCTACCCAGGGGCGTCATGCACCAATTTTTTTTGAGGGGGCACAGTGTGCATAGCTTAAAGTAATTTGTGCATACACAGACATGAAACTAAATATATTATAGAGCTTTAAGTCTTTTCCATGGCACATATATTTCTAATAATCTGAGTGCCTTCATGCAAAAACCTCCAAAATAAAAGTGTTGACTAACTTTTATATCAAATACTAATCAATCGGAATAATGACATATTGGCATCATATTTACATCTGAAACGGCATGTTTTGTTTATTTACGTTTTGTTTAATGACTTGTTTAATTGTGTCATTAATGCATTTTGCACAACAACTGCATTATCCTATGAAATTAATGTAATTTTAAATCCATAAAGTGATTGATTTTAATGTTCAATAATGATTTTAAAAAATATGTTTAGATAAAACTATTAGAGGAACGGATTTTTGCATTCAATTTCACCTCATATGAACATGTGTGATTCCACGCCCCCATGAACTCTGGCGAACTTTGGCGTTGTACCAAGAAGATGAATCTAGAAATCTCTACAAATTTAACGTCTAGACGGTCACATTTTAAACCATACATTTTCTACACAGAGGAGGTTAACTGCACATTACCGTACTGGGGTTTGGAAATGTTGTGAGCGTTTCTTACACGTTTTAATTCCTCACATAGCCAAATGCAGCAGCAACCGTAAACTCTTGAGCGCGCTCAGGCGCTGAGGTCTGCGGCTGCGCTGACTGCAGTGCCTGCCGCCAGAATTGTAATGTAACATGATCAAAACACAATCAAAACGGCAAAAATCTCTGAAAAGTTACAAGGATGCATAATTTATAAGAATTTATAATATTGTGCATATTAAACAGATTAAAAGTCAAATAACAGATTAATGGACGCTTCTTTCATTTTGAGGTTGCATGAAAAATCCATTTGGGCACATGCCCCCTCAGTTTAAATGGGGATGACGCCTCTGGTGCTACCCCCATTAAATGAAGTAAAAAAGAGCTCTGTGAATGCACCTTGGCCGATGCCGGAAGCTAGTAGTTACGGCTTATAGTTTTAAATATGGATATTTTTCTCACAAAATCACACTGATTACCCTCAGAGGGCCTTTATTAACCGCCGGAGTCTGTAAAGGATGGATGCACTTTTTGGGCTTTAAAGTCAGAAGTTGTTCCCTGGTCCCTGTTTACTACAATTAAAAAGCTTGGAACAGCCAAAACATTTTTAGCTAAATGTCAAATTCCCTGACGACTTCTGACTAAAAAGCTGAATTTTCATGACCTATGTCTGAGATGCTGTGAGCCTGATAATGCTGTACACTGTGAGTTTATTAAATATTTAGCTTAAATGCATAAAATGAATAAACAACGCCAACAAACAGCTGTGCAGGCTTGGACACGGAAACGTCACAACTTATTAAGCTGATTACACTGTCAAAAATAAAGGTACAAAAGCTGTCACTTGGGGCAGTACCCTTTAAAAAAGGTCCTAATACCAAATATGTATCTTAAAACTATCAATATGTACCTTTGAAATAACAATATGAACTCTTTGGGTAGCCTGGCTAACACCAGACCAGTCTCATAGAGAATGAGACGTGGTCTGGGAACCACGTGTTCTTTTCTCGTATTTGAGGCGTGGTTTACGAATGCCAAGAGCCATTTATTGGGCGCCACGAATGTCTATCAAATGCATCTGTACGTAGCTCATAGCCAATCGGTGTGTCGCATAAACGTCGTCATCGTCTTGCTCCCCCCTCCCCGTTCTGTGATTGGTTCCCTATGCCGTTTATTGGGTGCTACGAATGTCTATCAAATGCATCTGTACGTAACTCATTGCCAATCGGTGTGTCGCATAGACGTCGTCATCGTCTTGCTCCCCCCTCCCCGTTCTGTGATTGGTTCCCTATGGCATTTATTGGGTGCTACGAATGTCTATCAAATGCGTCTGTACGTAGCTCATAGCCAATCGGTGTGTCGCATAGACGTAGTCATCGTCTTGCTCCCCCCTCCCCGTTCTGTGATTGGTTCCCTATGCCGTTTATTGGGCGCCACGAATGTCTTTCAAATGCGTCTGTACGTAGCTCATAGCCAATCGGTCTGTCGCATAAACGTCGTCATCGTCTTGCTCCCCCCTCCCCGTTCTGTGATTGGTTCCCTATGTCGTTTATTGGGTGCTACGAATGTCTATCAAATGCATTTATTGGGCGCCATGAATGTCTTTCAAATGCGTCTGTACGTAGCTCATAGCCAATCGGTGTGTCGCATAAACGTCGTCATCGTCATCGTCTTGCTCCCCCCTCCCCGTTCTGTGATTGGTTCCCTATGCCGTTTATTGGGTGCCACGAATGTCTTTCAAATGCGTCTGTACGTAGCTCATAGCCAATCGGTCTGTCGCATAAACGTCGTCATCGTCTTGCTCCCCCCTCCCCGTTCTGTGATTGGTTCCCTATGTCGTTTATTGGGTGCTACGAATGTCTATCAAATGCGTCTGTACGTAGCTCATAGCCAATCGGTGTGTCGCATAGACGTAGTCATCGTCTTGCTCCCCCCTCCCCGTTCTGTGATTGGTTCCCTATGCCGTTTATTGGGCGCCACGAATGTCTTTCAAATGCGTCTGTACGTAGCTCATAGCCAATTGGTCTGTCGCATAAACGTCGTCATCGTCTTGCTCCCCCCTCCCCGTTCTGTGATTGGTTCCCTATGTCGTTTATTGGGTGCTACGAATGTCTATCAAATGCATTTATTGGGCGCCACGAATGTCTTTCAAATGCGTCTGTACGTAGCTCATAGCCAATCGGTGTGTCGCATAAACGTCGTCATCGTCTTGCTCCCCCCTCCCCGTTCTGTGATTGGTTCCCTATGCCGTTTATTGGGTGCCACGAATGTCTTTCAAATGCGTCTGTACGTAGCTCATAGCCAATCGGTCTGTCGCATAAACGTCGTCATCGTCTTGCTCCCCCCTCCCCGTTCTGTGATTGGTTCCCTATGTCGTTTATTGGGTGCTACGAATGTCTATCAAATGCGTCTGTTCGTAGCTCATTGTCAATCGGTGTGTCGCATAGATGTTGTCATCGTCTTGCTGCCCCCTCCCCGTTCTGTGATTGGTTCCCTACTTCAGGGACAAAATAGGTCCATAGTTTCCATGCTAGACATGCAGCATGAATAAATTTGCGTTCAAGGCAGCATGGGGAAACCCAGGCTACTCTTTGGGTACAAAGGTGTACATTTTGATAAATGCAAACTAAAATTTAAAGCGACAAACAAATTCTGATATTCCATGACTTGGAAAAAATATATAAAATTCCCTGACTTTCAAAATATGATATTTCAGAAATTCCATGTCCGATGGGAACCTTCACATTTTCTAATATAACCCCGATTGTCTTTGTCTGTAAAAAGATAATCATATACAGTTTGAGTAAATCATGGGGTAATTTTCATTTTTCGCTGGAATATCCCTTTAAAAGTCCGTTCACATTATAACGATAACTATACAAATATGGTTTTATAAATCTTTTTATATTTAAAAGAATAGCAGAGTTCACACCACAACTATAACGATAAAGATACAATGAACGATATCACTTGCATCACTTTCTGGGCGATTTTTTTTTCTTCTTTAAACTGATGAACGATAAACTATTGACAACCAATCAAATCTATTTAAATTTCAAGTGCACGGCCATTAAATGACAGATGAGACAGTGGAGAAGTTCATTGCTGAGGTCTAGTTATAGCTTAAAATTACCTCAGGTATCCAGTTGCTGTGAAATTCACCACGTAATGCTTTTTTCTGCTACATTAACTACGCCAAATGTAAGATATTAGATTTCACAAACTATTAGATTCATTGTTTACAGTTAAACGCGCCGTGTTGAGGACATCTGCTGGTTATACCTGCTGTGTAAATGCAACAAGAACAGCATACTTATAGATTAAATGACACATGAACAATTACAAGCGTTTTAGTAAAGAAAACATGCAATATTAGTTAATGCCATAGTTAATGTTATAATGTGAACGGCCCTTAACAGTGCTAAAATTAGTGCAATTTATGATCACAGACAGTATATTCAAGCACCCAAATAATAACTTTTGCATGATCTTGTCATCATCCATTAAACTGCATTGGAATGAAATGTTAATCTTATAGTCACAGAGTCCTCAGATCATCGCAGATCCACTGTGCCGTCATGTTGGCCACTTCCTCTCCCGCATCCAGGACGAATGCATGTCGGATGCCCCTTTCACAGAGACGAATGTCACCTTCAGGGAAGTCCCTTCGGATATCATGGTAATACTGCACAGGGCACCAGTGGTCCGTAGCTCCATAGTAAAAAATAAGCTGACGGAGAAGAAAACAAGTTAGTAAAAGACCCGGAGCTGTAGATCCACTTGATGTCAGGAATCTGATTTAGGTGACGTCTCATTTGGGGTTCACAAATCATAATGTGAGCAGAACTGACAATAAGTCTTCTGTGTTTTTTTTCTGATGGCTCATATGATTTAGATAGAAAGTTGTTCTAGTGCCTTAAAGGAATAGTTCACACCAGTCATAAAGGAAATAAAAAACATGTCTTGAGTGATTGACTCCTGTTTGTACTGCAGTGGTCTGGGATGTCAGGGGTCATAAACAAATCTATTTTCTCAATAATTGTACTGAATAAGTGAAATTTATATGCAACCTTTCATTTTGACTCGAAATACCAAAGGCTGCGCGATATGCAAAGCTGATAAAACATCCCAGTAGACCATTCATCGGCGAGTACACAACATAAATCTAAAAAGCAGAATATGTCAAATTATATAGTGAGCCTCATGCAAAGCCACACCACATAATAATCCAACTGCATGTACACGCAAGTGGGAAAACCATCAAGATGTTTTTGAATAAATAAAGCTGACACCAAGACTTCCATGCCCGCCATCTCCCCTCGGACACCATTGCGGACACTTCGAAGATATTTCCGCCGTAACCTCCGCTGAATATAGCCAACAACATCAAGATGAACAGAAAAACCACCCGTGTAGACTTCGAAGGGCTATTTGTCGGTGAGACCTCAAGAGCCGTGCACAATAGAAAGATCAAATTCTCTTGTCAACCGCTTTGCATGATTTCTCTGACAAACTGCATAATGTTTGGCCTTTGCCGACTGTACCAGTTAATCGTGATGGGTTCTACATCTGTCGGTCTGATCGATTTCACCACAGCCCATAAATCTAATAGAGGAGTCAGATGCATGTGGTTTAATGCGGAGAGGGGTTTAAACATATGACCTCCTGTCTTCACCTTCAGCTCTTCCTGAAGAAAACGATTCCAGCGGCGGTATTGGCAGGCGAAGCAGACCGCGCGTCTCGTGAAGCAGATACGAAGGAACAGCGAATACTCAGACGCGTGTAAAGACGAGCGGACTAAAAAAAGAGTTTGCTTCCCAGATGGAATTTTGGGTGGGATGCTAAAGTCTGTGAAGCGAATTTGCGGAAAATATTCGATCGAGGAATTTGAAAAACGTCTTTAAGCGGTAGTCTGACTGAGTAGAGTCTGCGCTAGGCGTAATCTGAGACTTGAAGACTTTAAATAAGCGATCCTTAAAAGTAACGGGCTGAAAGCTGTAAGGATTTCACCTTTTTAACTGATGACAGATACAGTCCATCAGCTATCAGCAGCCTTCCACCATCTGCATGTGGACGCGGTCTCTGGTTTGCATCACACCAGGGTATTGAAAAGGACAAATGGATCAGGAATCAGTCACAAACTTTCTAGTGGTAGTGCTTTTCAAATATGTTTTAAATTGAACTCAATATGCTTAAAAAAGGGATGAACCCAACCTGTTGGGCCGTAATTTAAACTATGTTGAGTTGTTTCAACGCATAGTTGGGTCAAATATAAACATTTTCTGGGTTAATCTAACACAACGACTGGGTTTGTCCCTTTTTGACCCAACGCTAGGTTAAAAATAACCCAGCATTTTTAGAGTCTACAATCTGGGCAATTAGCTAAAGAAAAGCGCATAAAAATGAAAGTCCAAGCCCATTAAATCAATTTCAATGTTTTGTATTTTATTTTATAGGCCTAGTACAGTGTTTAGATTATATATTACTACATTTAAAAGTGCTTTTATGTGCCTTGTGCACTAAATTAAAAGGTATGCAGGGCTCAACGCAAATAATTTTTTATACTGGCCCAGTCGGGACAGTGGTTCAGGTTGTCACTTGCCCTGCCAAAATTTTCACCGGCCCCAATAAAAAACTGTCAGTGTAACACATTTATAAATAATAATTTAAATAAAATAATAAAAATAATAAGTCAAGTATAATTGTATACATATACAACAGACATGTTCCAAAGAAAAAAGATTACCAAATTTTCTGCTTTACCTGTAAACTGACAGCAAACTGTGCAAAATATTGCATTGTTTCTTTCGTCGTGTTTTACCCAAGTAAATGTCTGCTTCCAAGATGTTAAATAATATACATGGATGAAAATATATTTTAGTGACTGAGGGTGAAGCACTGGCCCGATCGGGCAAGTGACAATACTTTTTACTGGCTCGAACGTCTCTCACGCTTGCCCCGGGCAACTGGGCAGTCCTTTATGTTGTGCCCTGATATGTAATTTCTTGGCATTCGAAATGGGCTTGAATGGCCTCTTTGCCAGACTACTTGCAGAGCAAATCTAAATTTGCCGGAAGTTGTCTGGGTTTTCCCAGGCTATGGGATTGGTGATGTAGACAAGACCGACATTATCATAATTCCTCACGCTTCGGACTCACAGCCTGTAAGTTAACTCCTGTTAGCATTGCATTATGACTGAATCTTTCAAACATGGTAAGGAGCATCACATTTCCGGCAGCTGACGTCAGAGGTATTCAGACCAATCTGGCCAATCAGGGACACAGAGCTTTTCAAATCTGTGCGTTTCAGGAAGAGAGAAAAATTTGGAGCTACAAAAATGTACGGTATGTGGAAAATAATCTGTCTTTAACCATAAACTACACAAACACATTGTATAATACCAAATACACAAAATAACATTTTTAGCAATGCTCTTTAACTTGCTTAACCTTCTCCAGGAGGGCCGACATCCTGCAGAGTTTAACTCCAACCTCATCATCCAAACCTGAACAAGCTAATGAACATCTTCAGGGTTACTTGAAAATCAAAGGCAGGTGTGTTGACGCAGGTTTGAAATTGAACTTTGCAGGACAGTGGCCCTACAGAAGCACGATTTGACACCCTTGAGCTAAACAGATGCGTGAACGGCACAAATGACACTCATATTTAAATCCCTAAACTTCACCCAAAGCCTAGTCATTTAGATATAGCATCATTTACTAATAGGTTGCTCATTGAGAGTGAATCGGTGTGGGTCTCATTTGCTTTGAACACGTTTAGAAGGTTCCAGATTGTCTTTGATTCGCTCCTTTAGTACGCAGGATATCGAGAAAAAGTGCGTCATTTGGTAGCATGGTTCTTTTCAGTGAAAGCAAATAGGCCTCTAGCCATGCATTGGAAACAATGGATGCTGTTTACTTTCTACTTTTGTAATCTGCTACGTTTATTCTTTCTACCACTGGTATTTAAATATTATGATGCTATTGTTACCTTTCTGAGGTGTTGACGTATGGTTGAGTCATCTCTTTTTACCACCAGTCTCATTTCTTGGCCTCCCATATACATAGCATTAGCTGTAGAGAGAGAAAGCACATGAAGTAGTTATAAAAACTCAAAACTGGAATAAATGAGGTAGTCCAAACAGAGCTTTGTAAACATTTACACATCACGCATAACACGGCAGCCACTGCGGTTTGCCTAAACATGAAGAGTATCAAAATAAAATACACAAGCAGAACGCAGCCGCAAGCTCAAAGGCCAGCGCTCGTACAAACACGGAAACAGCAACCAGATTTGGAGGATTACATCTGTTCTCATTCCCGTTCACTGTGGATGTACAATCCGGCTAACAGTTTAATGATGCACAATGATGTCATTGTGTTGAGATGCAGGCTCGGAGCGTTGAAATAAGGTGTGTCATTTGTATTTCATGTGGCCTAGCTCTCTCTGGTCCTGCAGCGAGGACAGTTCGTCAAAAAATGACTAAACCAAATATACGAGGAGGGAAACATGGACAGGAAAGTGGAAAGTAACTCAATACCTTTGATCATACATTCCTAAATGTTTTTTTCTTTCTTTTCGGGAATGAAGTGGTTTTATTGAAACCATTAGGTGAGGTATACACATTAGTCTATGTTGTCATCTTTCATAACATTTCAAAAAGCTTGGTAGTGATGACATCAGTATTGTGGACAGGGATTCATTGATATAGAAAATCTGATTATATACATAAATACGACATTAAATTGATATTACTTTTACATTAATGCATTTGGCAGACGCTTTTATCCATTGCAACTTACATACTGTTTGAAAAATGGTCAAAATATGTACTCTACCCCAGCTGTCACTGGGGCAAGACCCTTTAAAAGGCCTTAATTTGTACCATTAGGGATATTTATGTATACATTTGGTACTAATATGAACTCTTTATGTACCTTTTTTTACGCTGCACTGCATTGAAGTGTTATCGTGTGCTTCCTGTAAATCGAACTCACAACCTTTGCGCTGGTACCATAATATAAATGCACTTTTTATAAATAGGGAAGTCAACACCTAAAAAAAATTTAACTCAGTAGTTGTATAAAAAAGTTTGTAACCATTGCAATCTATGCTTTAAAAGTTAAATACATTTTAAGCATTTTTTCTTTAAAATTGTTCCAGGGGACATGCTGTAGTTCCCTTAAAGGATTAGTCCATTTTCTTAAAAAAAAAAAAAATTCAGATAATTTACCACCATGTCATCCAAACGGTTGATGTCTTTCTTTGTTCAGTCGAGAAGAAATTATGTTTTTTGAGGAAAACATATAAGGATTTTTCTCATTTTAATGGACTTTAATGGACCCCAACACTTAACAGTTTTAATGCAGTTTAAAATTGCAGTTTCAAAGGACTCTAAACAATCCCAAACGAGGCATAAGGGTCTTATGTATTGAAACAATTGTCATTTTTGGCAAGAAAAATAAAAATATGCACTTTTAAACCACAACTTCTCTTCTTCCTCCGGCTGTGTGATGAGCCAGCGCGACTTCATGTAATTGCGTAATGACGTGGAAAGGTCACGTGTTACATTTATGAGATGCACATTTGTGGACCTTTTAAACAATAAACTGACACAAAGACATTAATTAGTATCATTCGACATACAACAACGTTGGAACGGTCCTCTTTCTCCACACTTGTAAACACTGGAGCGTAGTTTCACATACGTCTCATTCGTGACCTCTTGACGTGATGACGTATTACGTGAGGTCGCGCTGGCGCGTCACAGGACCAGAGGAAGACGAGAAGTTGTGGTTTAAAAGTGAATATTTTTTATTTTTCATGCCAAAAATGACAATCGTTTCGCTAGATAAGACCCTTATGCCTCGTTTGAGATCATTTAGAATCCTTTGTAACTGCAATTTTAAACTGCATTAAAAGTGTTACGTGTTGGGGTCCATTAAAGTCCATTAAAATTAGAAAAATCCTGGAATGTTTTCCTCAAAAAAAAAAAAATTCTTCTCGACTGAACAAAGAAAGACATCAACATTTTGGATGACATGGTGGTGAGTAAATTATCTGGATTTTTTTTTTAAGAAAATGAACTAATCCTTTAATAAACCACCCAAAAACACAAGAGAACTCAAAAGATTCATGAGATTGACACGTTGACCCTTGAAACTATTCAGAGGCTGATCCTAATCCTGCCAGTGCCGTACTGTACATGCAGCTGAGAGATAAATATCCTTCTCATGTGGACATTCCTCACGGCTCGTATTGATGATCGCGAGCTCTCGGATGTGTGTGCGGAGGAAACTCCTCCTCAAATGACTTGCTTCCACTGAGTGAAGAGGAAGTGAGGTCTGATCATGCATCCGCCGCTCTGACTCTATCATATAAATCAAGCTCTGTGTACTCCATTAAGTAACTCTTAACACATTTCACAAGATGTAGAGTCTGATACTGAAAGTGAAAAACGACGAGTAATATATTTTATCCTGTTTCCAAAAGGAAAAGGCATGGAAAGAAATGTTAGGTTAAGTGAGTAAAGTTACATCATGTTTCATTTGTATTTCAGAGCAGTGTATTTTAAAGCTTAGAGGAAATGGTTTTTGCAAATAGGGAAAAACTAACGTAAGCCATTTATATACAGTAGAAAATGAATTTAATGTGTGGTTCTTGTTAGGTCAAGCATCACTATTGCTATTGCTCATACTTAATGTGAGAGATTACAACAAACCTCAAGTACTGAAAGTTAGGGCGTAATTTTTTCCACAGCATTTGTGCTATGGATATGAATGATACCTCAAGTTGTACTACTGTTAAGTAGAAGTTCCTGAATGCAATATTTAACCTAAAGATACAAAAATGTTTCACAGACAGGGTTTAAGGGCCCTATCTTGCAGCCAGCGCAATTGACTTTGTCAGTGACCACATGTATCATTCGTATTTTGCGCCGGCGCACAGCGGGTTTTCCCTCCACAGACGCACGTCGGCAAACTAGGGAATGAACTTGCGCTCCCTGGGCGGTTCAGCGCAAAAAAGGAGGCGTGTTCCGGCGCAAACCATCCCTGATGCTATTTTGCAGTTTCAAAAAACAATTGCGCCACTGACCAGAAAAAACTAGTCTAAAGTCAGTGGCACGTTGCGCGTTGTTCATTATGCTATTTTAAGGGCGCATGTTTGACCATAATGTATAGCGTGCACAACGCGCATACACTTTGCTTATCTAATCTACACAGATGCAACAGTTCACTAAAAAATATTAACACATGAGATAAGGGAAATCATAGTGGTGAGCATTGTAGTGATAGCTTTTATTTATTGTGTGGCTGCGTTAAAAAATTCTCATGCAAATAACGATTAAAATATTTTCATAAGTTGTTGTGTGGCTGTATTACGTTTATTTTATGTAAATAATAATTAAAATGTTTTCATAAGAAACCTTAATGTATATGAACTTGATTTGTAAGAGTACTTTGGGGTTGGACCTTGGTTGCGTTTCTTGGGTCCGATTTCAAAGCCCCCAGACCCTTTCAGCGGTGAGGGTGGACGCATCGATGCCTCTGCTGGCGTCAGGTCCTGAGGCAGATCCACCTCCCGTTACACGGCGTGTCCGATTTATGCTGGCAAGCTTGGGATTCCCCCGTCTGTTTAACCGACACTGATTTGGGCGGGTTTCTCCTATTCCCATACAAAACAACTTCTCTGTCTTTGACTGCTCTTACAAGAACGTCGGTCTCCTCGGCTGTGAACCGCTCCTGGCGTGCGCCTGGTAAATCCGTCATAATAATAGCAACCCGCCATGGAACTTGCGCCCTTGCGTTTAAAGGGAATGTTGGATAGCGTTCTGATTGGTTTATTTGACGTTACACCCAAACCACACCTATGAATAATGAACCTACTTCAGACCAACCCCTTATTGATTTGCGCCCGGCGCAAGAGTTATTTCTCCAGCCGGGAAAATAGCAACAGCGCCCAAGATCCGCCCACAAACTCACTTGCACTTTGCGCTTCGTACTTGCGTTTCAGATCGTTAAAATAGGGCCGTAAGTCTTAAGATCTTTGCACACTGTTTCCAAAATTTTTGTGTGGGTGTTTTTTCATCATCTTATAATGTCTGAGTGTATTAATTAATCTGTTACAAAAATTTGAGTCTTTATACAGTATCACTATTCACTACAAATGTATAAATGACATTAGCAACAAGCTGTTATTTAGCTAACTAGAGCACAGAATTGTATAATCTTTGGTACCCGAAGGTCGCCGGTTCCAGACTCATGGTCGACAGTTTGCGACTGAGGTGCCCATGAGCAAAGCACCTTTTTCCCAATTGCTCCCCAGGCACTGCAGTAATTGCTGTCCACTGCTCTAAGTATGCGCGTGTTCACTGCTTATACCACGGGTCTGTTCAATGCTTTATTCTGATTGGCTGAGAAATGTTCTGAATGTATTGATTATGTTTCTGTAAACCACACACCTAACTTGTCAAATGTCTTAAAAATAGGCACCAGAGCAATGTTTTTGGTACCCGTGGTATAAGCGGAATAATTGACTCCAGTCATTTGAATTATGTAAGGAATAATTGACGATGGGCCATTGAATTATAAGAAAATAATGCACAACCAAGGTGGTAATGCGGCACGACGCGAAGCAGGGTTACACCGCGGATTCTTTTCAAATAATTCAAAGGACCGGAGCCAATTATTCTTCTTATACCACGGTTACCACAAACATTGCTCTGGTGCCTGTTTTAAAGACATTTGACAAGTTAGATGTGTGGTTATCGAAAACTAGTGCATACCTGTGAAACATTTCTAAACCAATCAGAATACAGTATTCAACAGACCCATGGTATAATCGAATATAATGCACACCCGCGGTGTAACGGTGGGCAGTATTTTCTTATAATTCAACGGTCCGTTGTCAATTAATCCTTACCTAACCCATTTCCCGCTTTTTTTTTTTTAAAGTTGCCCGCAAGCATTTTTTGTGATTTTCACAAAAGTTTCACAAAATGCCTTCCAGGAAAAATTTCTTCTAAAAATATATAAACATACAAATATATCAAATGAAAGATGAACAGACCCTCTGCTTTCAAACAAACAATAAACAAACAAACAAAACAGGAAAAAACATTTCATCCTATCTATATTTTTCTCTGCTTATAAACTCTTACATTTGAGCAAAAAGCTGAAATAATTGCATTTTTGTGAAGCAAAGAATTAATGGCATGGATTAAAAGCAGAGGTCATATTTAAGTATGGGCATTCCACACCTGAGCCCAAGTGAACCGCGCTCGAGCCCACCTCTGCAAGCCGCCCAGGGCGTGATTAACCAAATCGGCGCCCGGGTACGGTACAGATCAATCACACTAGTCAAACGAACCAGGCTTAAGGGCTAGTTATAGTTGTGCTTAGGTCCTACAGCGTAAGTTCCGCATCGGTTTTCATTTATACTTTTGTGTCGTTGTCCGCGTTGACGACGTGCAAACACACGCGCAGACCACTGGTAGGCAGTATCCATGCGTGTAACCACAATAGCAGCGGGACTGTCAATGAAGAAGAAGCTTGGCAAGTTAACCCACAAGAAGAAGAAACAGCAACTTGTTGTGTATGATTTGAGAAGACCAGCAGTGATGGAAGTAAATAAACAGGGATTTTGGTTGCAGTTTCAGTTAAATCACTCCTCAACTTGGCTCATCTTTGTACCTATGACGCAGTTTTTTTACCTGATGGGAGGGGATCTGGTGGACCAATCACAACGCTTGCGGTCCGCATAGAACTGACGCGCTGATAAAAATTTTGCGAGTTGCACGTCAGGCAACACAGAGCTATGCACAGGCTACGGATAACCTACGGCGTAGAGCTTACGCACGACTATAAATTGGGCTTAAGGGGGTAACTTATGTCTAATATTTACCAAAGAACACTATGAACAAATAGAAGCCATTTAATTTTATTACATCAAAGAAATGTAAGCCATTACATCAAACCATATCCACTAATTGAGGAAGATGATGAAACCAAAGGGTTTAAAAGAAGGGGAGAGTTATAGGGTCACTTACTGAGTCAAGATGGTAAAGACGGCTCCCAAAAAAACAATTTTTTGTTTGTAAGTACATTACAATTTGTTATTTATCATTTACTGTATTTAAAAAAATGGATCAAATTAGTTTTAAAGTTTCAGTGAATTTTGTTTTTTTTTGTTTTGGAATATTGTGGTAATTTTTATCAATGAGCGTTATTATTTTTTAATCACCACTCGCCACTACTGATCCAGACTCTCATTAATATTAAGGATTTGTGTCTTGGAAAACTGATCCTAGACCTGCAGGGTTTTTCCAGAGCAGCAACAGGCAGTGCTGGCACTTAGCCATACACACATTCTTATATTTACATTTATGCATTCGGCAGATGTTTTTATCCAAAGCGACTTTCACGTGTGTTCTTTGGGATCGAACCCATAACCTTTGCGTTGCTGACACAATGCTCAGCCAACTGAGTTACATGAACACTTGCTCACTTTAAATACTTTATATTTTTTATAAAATACACATCCTAAAACAATCATTTTTGTGCATGTAACACAAATTTGAAAGATGGATGTGCAGGTCATTAAGATGTGTGGAGTAAGAATGGGAAAAGCGATGAGAGTTTGGACAGGGAGACGGGTGTGCCAGTCTTGGGGCAGATATCTACGAGACATCCCCTGCTCAATCTCACTTATCTCCAGGGGGTGTCAGGCTGGGGGGTTTGGCAGGGCACAACATTCCACACAATTTTACACATCCTCACACATGCACCTAGTTAACAACTGACTGGAGAAGTGGAAAAGAGGTATCTGTGCACAAACAGACAAACACATACATGTATGGCAAAATCTTATGGGGGCATTGGATGCATTAACAATACAAAAAAAGAGTATTGTCTAATCCAGACAAGGGCTGGATGCGAGGGTTACCACAATGGATAAAACAATATGGAGGGTTACGTTTTTGATATAGTCTACTCACAACTTTTTTGTTTTACTTGTTGATTTTATTTATGTGTTTATATGTTTTAACATACATAAATAAGTCAAGCTAATATTAAAATAATGTTATAAATAAATTGAGGGTATTAATAAAATGTGCTTTGGCATGCAACTCCAACACAGACTCCGTGGGGGCAACCTGGTGCCCGTGGGCACCATGTTGGAGACCATTGGTCTAATCTATACTCCCAAAATCAGAACAATGCAAAACAAAAGATACTGAAGATGTTTTCAGTTTTTTTTTTTTTGTAGTGTGGTGATTCAGACAAAGCACTCACAAATAAAAGCTTTTAAATGTTTCATTGTGTTCAAGCTGCAGGAGAAAAAGTTAGATAGTTAGTTTTTGTTGATGTTTTTCATTGTGCCACATTTGGGTCTTTAGTCTTTGCATTTACTGCATTTTAATTGACAATTATTTACTACATTTATTAAACAGCACAATACACAGTACACCACAATTAGCTAATAACAATTATTTATATAGTTGAAGTAACATAGTATATACTGCTATTTACCAATCATTTATAAATCTATATCTTTACCCCAGTTCCAGTACTTTGCATTAGTCCACGGATCTTGCAGTTTCTACATCATTCGACTAAATGTGCTTCCTTTCATACTTTTTCTTTATAAAGATCTAAACGAATGTGACAGCAATTTTTCTCTTTCCGATTCAATAACAAATGTCGTAATAAAAAAGCCACACCGACTGAAATACAATACAGTTTTTTCGATCCGTTAAACCCCGCGCTAGGTGGGTGGCCGTGGTCCACTGCACCTCACTTGCCAACAGATTTTTTAGGGGGGCTGCACAAAAAACAAACTTTGCATTATCACTTGTCATCACTGTTTAATTTGTGAAAATGCCTCTCACAAGCAAGATGTTTTTGTCTGAGGTTTTGGGTGGCTTGGGTGCTTTTGTTTCTTTGCACGAGGAATGACACCTGTGCCCAAATAAACGTTCAGTCAAAGGTTCTTAGAAGAACCATTTCTGTAATAAATTTTTTTAGTCTGAAGACCCGTATTCACTGCAAACTTTTTGTAAAACATACTGTAAATGTAACACAAATTTTGGTTCATTTATATTTATTCAGTAGTAAGGAAAACTCGTAGATATGGCTTTTGATGCGATATGCCTGGTTCAAAGCCACCTTTTGCTGACCTCGCTTCTTTCTTTTCCAATCATAAGATCAAAATGGCATTTATTTTCAATAAAAATTAACAAAATGGTCGAAAGGTGAAATAAAGTGTCCATAAAGTGTTTATTAAGAATGAAAAATTGGGTAGGGTCGATGTAGGGAGGGCATTTATTCTCCCAATAATGCATCCATTTAATAATTTTTATAAATATAATTATTTAAACACCGTTATTTCTGCATCCTGTTAATATATAGAAATACTGGCATACTGTAGATAGCTGCGGAGGCTGCACCCGTGCCTCATCACAACTCTCTCTCTCAAACCCTGGATTGATCTCAAAGCACACCACAGACTGTAACAGGGTTCCCACACCTTAGTTAACATCAAATTCAAGGACCTTTCAAGGACTTTCCAGGTCCAATACCCTCAAATTGAAGGACTAAATGTGGGGACACATTTCAAGTGAGAGCAAGGTTACATCGTGTTACCTTTTAAGATACATTGTTTCAGTTCCCTTTCGAGGGAACTCGCGCTGCGTCACTGCGGTGACACTTTGGGGACGCCTCCAGGGGTAAGTGCGTCTGAACGTGTATATCAAATTCAACCAATGGTGAGGCTTAACGACAAAGACAGGGTGACGCGGGAGCCAGGAAGTATATCGCTACCTGAAATATTGCAAAAGATGCGTTACAGGGACGAAGGAAGTATGACAAGGGAGACGCAGCGTCTCGTTCCCTTCTCAGGGAACAACAGTTACATACGTAACCCGAAACGTTTTCATGTGTCAAACACAACTATGCAAAAAAGCATTTTGGTATACCTCAACATTCGCATACAGAAGATATAAGCATGTTAAGTGAACAGTTTATGTGTGCTTTAAAAGTCTAGAATTTTTAATGATACTATCCTACACTAAACAGGGAATAATATGGTTTTTTTTTTTCAGAAAACTTCATGCATAAAATAGATTCAAGCACTTTTAATGACCTGTATCTATGTATGTATATTTTCTAAAACTTCCCAGGGCCTTGAATTATTTCTCCCAGATACACAAACTTTGAAGGATTTCAAGGACCTGTGGGAACCCTGTTGATTTTATGTAGAAAGCAGTAAATAACATAAAAATGACAAATAAGTCTCTGCATTGGATTAAAACAAGTTATACTCCACTAGACCCCATTCTGTTTTTAGCATTTATGATGTTAAAAAACTACAGGAAACCACAACAATTGATCAATATGCTGAGAGGCAAAAGTGTCTGTTGCCAAATTCACCAACACAAAAGAATTCATTATTCCGGACAAGCCCCCAAGCAGAAACAGGTGGTCGGACAAGGAAGTGACTAAAGGTCTCCAAAACCAAGGTGCCAGGTAGAAAGCTTATGAGTTTTGCCTTAAGGTTCCAAAATCAGGTCGATGTTAACTTTGTTCCGCTCCAACAGGAAAGGGAGCTACTTTCCGCCATGCTCTGGTTTCTCGCTCTCCCCGGTGAGCCAAATTATGATTGAAACAGCAATACGGACGTAAGACACAGAAGTTCAAAAAGTCAAACTGCATCTCCAAAGATGGCAGGGCAGATCTCCTGGTTCTCATAAATCAGGTCAACAGAAGCCCCGACAGAAAAGCGCAAAAGTTTCTTCGATCATAAAAAATTGCCGTGAGAACTGGCATAAGTGGTCAGGTTAGTAAAAACAGAAGCCGTGTGAAGTGGACTGTGCAGTCCGCTGAAAGGATAAAACACATTAAGCGCTGTTACATAGCGGTATTCCCGGCGGATCCCAAGCAGGCATGCCTCATTGACGTTTATGCTCCTAGATGCTCGAACATTGATCTTTGCATGACAGACATTGTGTGCATGCTCCACATGCAGTTAACAACAAAATATCAACATTCTCGGTTTCAAGGAAAGGGATTTCTGAGCAAATAAATCCTTAAATGTGCCCAGGAAGTTCCAGCTAATAGCAACATGCTTTCTTAATTAAGTCTGTCAACTAGCCATTAATTATGTATGTAATGCAAGACAGAAAGTTCGTACGGAGTCACGAGCCAGCACTCAATGGTACAAAACGCACGCATGCACATGTGCTAGCGTACATACTGTATGGGACCACCTGGCCTTTCCGATGAATAACAAGGGATTTTGTATTAAAACTTCCTTGTGGCAAAGTATTCCAGAATCCACAACAAAAATGAAAGAACCAAAATCCATTCCAATTGACACGAGATGAGAGGTGCTAATGATGAAAAACATGTTTATGAGCGCCTGTCAGGAGCGCAACTTTAATTCCCTGTGCAGAACAGAAGGAAAGAATGAGCGGGTGGTGGTGTGCAGGCAAATACTAACACAGCTTTCTTTGTGGCTCCCAAAAGTAAATAAAATATGTATTAATGCATTTTTCATTAAGTAAAATCACTAAAAGCCTCTTTTTCAACCAGAAAAAGTAGTCCCTGAACGACTGTGAGCAGCAACATAATGTTTTATATGTTTATGTTGCTAAGGGTGGTTGCTAAGAGTGCTGTGCAGTGATAAACAGAATCGTTGGATGCAGCGGTCAAAGCTATGCTTTATCATAAATAAAAAACACCTATTGACCAATCAGAATCAAGGACTGGAACTAAATATTTTAAAAGACGTGTCTTTCTTACTGTATGTGGAATACAAGCGGAGAAGTTTGGAAGAATTGTTGAATTAGAATAATCAAAGTTTGATTTCAATCAAGAAAACGCTTCCCTGCCAATGACGAGTATTTCCGGCTTTCCGCAATTCCACCAGTATCGCCCTAGTGCAAGCAGCTGCATGTCCTGTTATGAGGATTGCTCTGAATCTTATCTCTAACAAAAGTCCTTCACAAAAATTTAATTATCTCAGCTGAATTATCTTTGCTCAAAATTTGTTTTTTTGAAGAAAACTACCCGTATTTGAAAAGAAATAAATAGAGAAGTAATGAAGGTAGGATAAAACTTTTTTTTTTTTAAAGCAGAGGGTCTGTTCTTTCTTTTAATATATTATATGTTTAACTTTTATAGAACTTTTTTAAAAGAAGCATTAAACTTTTGTGAAAATCATGAAAAATGCTGCCGCTGGCTGGCAACTTTTTAAAAGAATGCCCGCGGTGAAAGAGTTAAAAAAGAGAAGTGCCCTGCATGTGCTAGCAACCACTGAGGGAGTTGTCCTGTCGATCAAATATTGAAGCGTGAGCTGGAGGTCTTCACAGAGTTCACTTATATCCTCACTCAAGGTCCAACCCGAGTGGGTTCGGGTCTACAAGTTTCACATGTGCCTCGGACACGGGTCGGGTATAATAATAGCGGCATCGGGTCTCGGGTAATTTAAAATGAGTGTGTTTTTGCCTAATGGACCCGAGACAACCCAAACTATCTTGTGTGTTTGCATTTAGTTCTTTTCCAACCCCCCCTATTTTTGCCATGACCGCTTGCGACATGGTGTGGCTGGCGGTAGGTTAATTTTCGTTGAGCCAGACCTGTCAATCAATTTTGAATGCACATTTTAACATTTACCTCGATGTCGTCGTCAGATAACAAAAGAAAATAAATGGAGCAGCGGGCCAATTGGATGCGAGGCCAACAGGGTTTTTTCTGTCTGACTGGTTTGTGTGGGGCTGCAGACGACACACACATGGGTGCCGTTTACATTCGGTTTCAGTCAGGTAAATAAAATTGCCACTAGTTCGGGTCAGACTCTGGCTTTGTCTCGGATTTATCTCGGGTCAGGTCTTTCTTTAAAAAAAAAAAAGATTTATGCACATCGGGTAAAAAGTGATTCGGGTAATTTCGGGTCGGGTACATTTCTTTGGACCCGAGAAGACCTCTAGCCTGAGCGTTCTTGTAACTTTTTTAAGTATTGTAACTGTCATATTACCAGAAACTATAAAAAGACGATAATTGCTCTGACCTAGATCAGGGATGAGAGGTGCACAAACACGAAGTAGACAGTGAGCGAGTGCAGTCTCCGATTATCCCAAGCCCCTGTAATCTTCTCTCACTGCAACGGAAGACCCGCCTCTCCTCTCAGTCGATTGGACAATGGAAAAACGTGAATGACGTCGGGTGCTTTTCAGCTTAGAGTTGCCTTTTTTCAACTTTAGGCACTTCTGAAAATGCGTGGCGCGGCCATAAACATTGCACATAATGCTCCCTGCCCATAGAAAACCATTCAAAAAAGGCACCTCCCACTGCCATAAATGCCTTCTGTGTGATCCCTTAGTTAACTCTTTCCCCGCCATTGACAAGTTAAATGGTCAATTAAGAGAAAACGCTTCCCTGCCAATGACAAGTACTTCCGGCAATCCGTGATACCGCTATTATACACCAGGTGGCGCGCTTCCGCAACTTATAAAACCAGGAAGTATTGCCCTAGGGCTAACAGCTGTACGTTCCTTTATGTTTTGAGGATCGCTATGAATCTGATCTCTATCAAAAGTCCATTACATAAATGCAATTATCTCAACAAAAATTTAGTGTTTTTGAAAAAAACCTACCCATATTTAAGAGGTGATAAAAAGAGAACTAATAAAGTTATGATGAAACATTTTTTGAGGGTCTGTTCTTTCATTTGATATATTGTACTGGGTTTTCACAGGCAGGGTCACATATATAATAGGCAGAAACTATACCGAAAACAGATAGCAGAGATAATGGTGTTAAAACAAAAGACAAAAGGAGAAAAGAAGGGCAAACGAGAAAACTGGTTCTTCACAAAGTGAATGGAGACTAGAGCTCACACTAAGCCTCTGGGCTCTACTGAGGCCTCTTTGGCAGAGACTCTCTGGCCATCACAACATCCATCACTCTCTTCCCAGGACAGACAGGGAAAACACTCAGCCTTTCACCTAGAGAGAAACGCAGTGTTACCGGTCCGCTCGCTCGCTAGAGAGGCCTCTTAATTACTCCTACTCACAACACTTCATCTGCACCATTAGTCTGTGTTCTGAAAGCCCCCGAGATTAAATATGAGTTATGATAAATAAAACTTTATTCAAAACACTGGGAGACACTGCTCGCTTGGCTGCCCCTCAAATATTATTAGCTTTTTTTCTCTTTGGCCTCCACTTATTCTAGATCACCCGACTCACCTTTGAAGTGGTGAAATACTTCTTATCGCACGATAAAGAGAGAAAAAAACGCAAAAATTGGAGAAAAGCCAGTATGCGAATGTTTTTCTGAAAAGTTTCAGCACCTCGTTGAAATGAGGATTAGGTCGTTGGAACAGAATCCAAATAATGAGAGATGGAAATGAAGAAGAAAAAAAAAAGAGAACCAGAATGAAGAGACTTGAACAGCTGAAACCTATATTACTAGAAAAATTCCTCTGAATATCATGACTGTATTTATATAAAGTAAAAAAAAAATTGATTTTGAATTCTAAAATAATAAAAATTTTATAGTCCTGCGAAACGATTAGTAAAATGAAACTGTAGCATACAGAAAACTATTGACTTGTGACTTAACCTGTTCACTTTTTACATGTACGTGAGGGTCCATGTACAGTGCATGTGACGCAATTTTCATCATCAGTGCACGCGTTCGAGTGAACTGTTCGCCTAACTGCAAAATTTTGAACGCAGGTTGTGCATGAGCCTACAGAAAAATGTAGTATGTAGCAGTGGCGGATCGTGACTGCTCTTCCGAGGAGCTTACATTCAAAATGTCATGTGTGTTGCTCGTGTTTTCAAAAAAATGTGTTTGTTGCGTCATGTGAACCATGTGCATTACTTGTTTTATCAAAATAAGTGCCTGCTGCACACGCGTCAAAACCATTTATGATAAAAGAGACGCTCACGTTCACAAAATACACACAAGACACTTTCTTAACAGTAAACTCTGATTACGCATGAGATAATGCGAGTATCTGGCAAACGTGATCGTCTCTTTTGTCATAAACCCTTTAGACGCGTCTGCAGCAGGCACTTATTTTGATAAGACACCTAATGCAGTCTCACTCGACAACCCGAACACATATTTTGAAATTACTAACCACACACATGACGGGCTACATACATACATACATCGTGTGCCCTCGAAAAAAGAAGTCATATGCCGCTACTGGTATGAAGCTTTGGAGATGCATTGGATTTAGGCGCAATGCACATGCCGGGGTTCCCACACCTTAGTTAACTTCAAATTAAAGGATCTTTCAAGGACTTTCCAGGTCCAATACCCTCAAATTCAAGGACTAAATGTGGGGACACATTTCAAGTGAGAGCAAGGTTACATTGTGTTACGTCTCAAGATACATTGTTACAGTTCCCTTTCGAGGGAACTCGCGCTGCGTCACTGTGGTGACACTTTGGGGACGCCTCCAGGGGTAAGTGCATCTGAATGTGTAAATCAAATTCAACCAATAGTGAAGCTTAACGACAAAGACAGGGTGAAGCGGGAGACAGGAAGTATATTGTTATCTGAAATATTGCAAAAGACGGCATTACAGGGACGCAGGAAGTATGGCAAGGAAGACACATCGTCTCATTCCCTTCTCAGGGAACATCAGTAACATATATAACCCGAGGCGTTTTCATTTTTCAAACACAAATAAACTATGCAAAAAAGCATTTTGGTATGAATCAACATTCGCATACAGAATATATAAGCATTTAAAGTGAACAGTTTAGCATGTGTGCTTAAAAGTCTAGAATTTTTATGATATCATCCTTTTTAACACTACACAGTGATAATATGGATTTTTTTCCAGAAAGCTTCTTGCATAAAATAGATTCGAGTACTTTCAAAGACCTGTATCTATGTATGTATATTTTCAACAACTTCTTGAATTATTTCCCCCAGATTCACAAACTTTTAAGGATTTCAAGGACCCGTGGGAACCCTGATAAATGTAAAGATGGCCTGTAACTGTAAAAACTTACCAGCACAGTCTACATTGATGAGGCTGACGGTGGCTGGGACGATAGAGGTGTCCAGCGAGTATAAATTCCCCATGGCTAGACGCACAATTTCAGCTTTCAGCCTCTCGGGCAGCAGGGACAGCAAGAAGATGGGCAGATATACGGCGTACCGAAGATGACAGAGCAAAGGGGTCATGAGCTTCCCCTGAGGGCTACAGGCCATGCGCTCGATGGTGGGGAACAGCATCACGGCCTTCAAAACCTAAGGACAAGCAAGGTCCCCATTAATATACATTTTTATCATTTTGGACCTTAAATGTGGGTCAGTCGTGAAAAAGCCAAAACTTTCGTCTCTCTGCTGTTTGGTCTAACTCAACAACACTTACACAGGCAATAAAAAGAAGAATAGCAGAAGATAACGTTACACCCAGAAATGCAACACACGATATTTATGACAGCACGGAGAGCGCTTCTAATCATAAAAAGATGACATATCTTAATTTCGACGCTTAAGAGTTATCAAGCTATGAAAAATGACATGAGCGCGGCCCCGCTGTTATGAAATCGATAAGAGAGAGAGGGAGAAAAAGGGAGGAGAGAGAAAGAGAGAGACTTTCAGAAACAGGAAACACCTGCCTCTGTTTGGCCATTGAGTAGAAGGCAGCTAGACTCATTCAGTGAGCATGACAGAGTAGATGTGCTTCATCTGTCTCGGCAATGCTTTGCAGTTCCAGCCAAGTATTTTTCAATGAAACTAAACAGTGCAATATCTTCGATTCTCTTGTGTAATATATGTGATGGCCAGCACAATTCTTTGTCAGCGGTGCCAAATGTAATCTATTCAGTATAAACCGCTAAACTTCAAACTCGGCTAGCGCTGGAATCCTGAAGGAGCAGCGGTTTCATCACGCCCGGCAACAGGCGAACAGGCAAAGTTCTGCTGCCGCCGGATTTATCATCTGAACAGGCCTTAAGGAATGAAAATAATACAAAAATTTATGACCGTCAGTGGAAAAAAATAGATCGAAAATCCAGAGTCCCATTACTGGAAGAGAAAATGTTTTCAGAATCAAGAGAAAATTTGAGTGATTTGTAGACAAAACCATCTGCAATGATGCTGGTGTTGTGGGTGGTTGTCAGGATGCTACTGTGCAGATGCTAAGAGAGTGGTCATTATCGCATTGGGGTACGTGGTTGGTTGCTTATTAACCAAAGTAACAAAAAATCTAAAGTCTGATCGCTTAGAAAAGTAACAGGAAATCTGTTCTGAACAAGCTTTGAAATATAGTACCCAATTATAGCACTTAAACATGGAAAAATTCAGATTTTCATGCCATGGCCCCTTTAAAACCATTTGGTTTTGCAAGTCATCAGAGGTGTATAATACTTAAGTATTTTAGTTACATTTTCCCAGCATCTGTGCTTTATCTGAGTGTTTGTCTTGGGAAAAAATTTAATTTTCTTTACCAAAAAAGGTTCACTACATTCTAAAGCATAGAATCATACTGTGTATTCATTATATATTGCATATTAAAATTGATTAAATGCCTAATTACATAAAAATTGTGTACTTTTACTTTCTTGAGTAAAAGTATGATTTTTTTTACTTAAGTAAAAGTACAAAAAATGACTTAAATTTTTTTTTATGTACTTAAATATTAAACTAAAACTTGAAATGATGAAATGTAGTGGAGTAAAAATTATAATAATATTTTTTGGAATGTATATTTTCCAAAGAAAAACACTAATAAAATACGAATAATTGAAAATTTACTTTTATGTAGAAAGTAAAAATACTTAAGTATTATACAACTCTGCAAGTCATGCAACCTCCTATTTTAAGTTTTTACCTTTGATAAGTTGATATAACTTGTCATAAAAACAAGTTAAAATTGTTTAACTTAAACCATTAAATTAAAGTAACTTATATAAATATGTTGTATAAATATATGTTGATTTTACAAAACTGCTGCACTTTTTTTACAGTTCACATCTTGATAGCGTAAGGGTGAAAAATAAACTGTACATTTTCATTTCTTGGTGAAATGTCCCTTTAAGACCTTACCTTACATACAGTAAATTATTTTCATACCCCACTGGCCAAAAGGTTTTTCCTTTTTAAGCATAAATCTTAACAAAATTCAATAAAGTTTATGCTTTGCTAGTTAAATCAACTAACCTCTGAAAACAACTGTTAAAATTAAACACAGTTAAATTAATTAAATATAACTTAAATAAATCTTTAATAAAAATTACTTATTTCTAAAGATTTTGATATTTTTTTCCTGAACAAATATGTGACCTTGCCTGTAAAACCCAGCTAAAGTCAGTTTTAATGATTTACTGTTTTCTACACAAAATAACACAAAGAACATTCTGTGAAAATATAACCTTGACATCTTTAATATTGACTGAGTAGGCCATGTCAAAGAATGACATCAATATGATATCAAACTTTGATGCTTCTAATCTCATAATTAAATTATGAGGCATTAGACTGAATTTCACAGACAGGGTCACAAATTATTTTTGCAGTGCACCCTCTCCCAAACCCAGTGTCAAAACACAGACACATAATGGTTTTGAAAGAGCGAGATACTGTAGAAAGAAAGATAGAGAGAAAGTTAAAGAAGTAGGAGTGTGTGTGTGTGTATGTGAAGCAGGTGATCTTTGATGTGTAAGTAATGCACTTGACAAGAAGCAGTTTCTCTTCCTGGAGGTCACAGGAATGTAGAAGAGAACACAGAACAATCTGACAGGTACTCTGGGAGTGGCTCTTTAATCAGAAAGACAGACAGCCACTCACACATGCATGCACGCTTTCACCTCTACAAGCTTCCTTTGCTAGTCTGCTATGGCCAGGAGGGGGGAAGGAGTGCTTTGCATCTGGTGATGGGGTGAAGAAAGTTTAAACGTCACAATCTGACTTCCACGGATCTGAGATGTGAGGGTGGATTGTGATAGCGGAGGAATGTTAATGATGCGCAGATCTACTGAAGCTTCAGACGGCATGACACTTCCTACAGCTGACGCAGAGCAAGCCTGCCTTCATCTTGTTCGACAAAAGCACTTACAGTAACTCGATGGTTAATGCAATGTCAGTCGAGAAGGTACTTAGCATTTAAGAACTCATATGTGACCCTGCCTGTGAAAACTGAAGTAATTTTTTGTGATTTAGTGTTTCTGCATAAAATCTTCATCTTGATATCTTTAATATTGAATAAGAAAAATCAATAACTTTCATGATTAATACTTAGCGTTCACAGACAGGGTCACATATTAATAAAAGAAATTCAAGTTTTTGTTTACTAAAAAAGAAACTAAATGGACAGTAAATTAGATTTGAGTTGAAATGATTTTGATATATGAGAAAAAGAAAACATGGAGTGATATGAAATTAGCACAATTATGCATGACATTGGTAGCATGGGACAACATTCAGTTATACAACTTAGCGGTCATTAGACAGAAATATCTGTCAGCAGAATGCAGCGATTAACCAATCAAAATCAAGCATTCCTGAGAGCCGTATAATAATTGATAAGAACATCGATATTGCGAGTGTTTCCCAGCCGTGTGAACGCATATCCAATGGGTTGGACGGGTCGTTCTGGGAGCTTTAAAATCCAGAGCTGTTGTGAGAGTAATTTGAGCCAGTGCCGTGTGCTGTAACGATTAAGCCCTTGTTTGGCTCATGACGTGACTATAATGATGTTTTATTTGAGTGAAGCATGAAATAAAGCCAATAACTTTACGACTGTCAAGCCGAACTTTGCTCCCCGGACACACGCCCACCCAGAATACCGCGACACGCTCGCCCACAACTTAACTCAGCCACCCACACACGTAAGTGCTCACTCCCGAGAAGATACAGAAACAATGTGTCAGAATAACATAGCATCACTCCACTGAGGAAAAATTTAAAACATTTTATTTGTTTTTCTCGTTCGTTTACATAACAGCCTTTTTTGGGGGGCCTGAAAATGCTAACTTTTAGTGTAACTTGTGTTTTAGAAAACATAAATGTTGTCTTCTCTGTGTAAATGACAAAAATGCAAATTCATTAAAACGGTGATGCACATTATATTATCGTTTGACATCGCCAACTACTGGCCTGGCATCCTTAATAAAGTGTTTTAGAGTCACAATGAAACGAAAGTAGCGATTGTCTCATTTTCCTCCGCCATTACGTATATCCAAATCAAAATGAGAGGAAAGGTAGGGCGGGACTTGAATTTGTCCATTGAAAATTGATTGGATAGTTGGATAGGTCATGTTGCGAACGGCTAATTGCTGCTTTCATTCCTCGGAAGTAAAGAGAGATAGTTTCGAAGAGCGGAGGAGCATTTTTGATTTAAGATTATAAGGGCACGTTAATTTTTTAAAAACTAGGAAGCTCACAGATAAGTAATTTGTAAAAAAAATACCACAATATGTTCCAAAAAAAAGTTTTAACTGCAATTTCATTGTGGCTTTAAAGTAGTGCTGGGCATAGATTAATCTTGATTAATCTCATACAAAATAAAAGTTATTTTTTGCATATATATTATAATAAATAATACATTTTTATATAAATTAAAAATGATATATAAATAAACATTTCTTGTATGTGTGTGTGTGTGTGTTTAAATATACATAGTATTTACACACAGCACAAACTCATATATAATGCAAAAAAAATATTTTATTTTGTATGAGATTAATCAAGATTAATCTATGCCCAGCACTACTTTAAAATCATTTAAAAGAGATGTGTGAATGGGATAATTTAACAACATTGTTATCTGTATGTGAAAAATGCAATGGAAAACCTTTTTTATTACGTTTTTAACGTTTTTTTTTTACATCACTGTCGTGAAAACGTACACAAACGCAAGACTCATTTTTACATTTAAACATTCTAAAGAGCACCTATTTCATTGCTAAAAAACTACGTTACGTTGTGTATTTGGTATAATAGAATGTGTTTGCATGGATTATGGTTAAAAAACACATTATTTTCCACATATCGTACATTTTTGTACCTCCAGATTTCAGTCTCTTCCTAAAACGCACAGATTTGAAAAGCTCTGTGTCCCTGATTGGCCAGCTAATCTGTACGTTGTGATTGGCCTGAATACCTCTGATGTCATCCGGAAATGTGACGCTCTTTACCATGTTTGAAAGATTCGGTTGCTAACAGGAGTTAACTTACAGGCTGCGAGTCCGAAGGGGGAGGAATTATGATAATGTCGGTCTTGTCTACATCACTAATCCAAGGAAGTAAATTTTTGCCTACAATCTGTGTGTTTGTTGTAGTCCAAGAAAAGAGATTTACGTTGGAGATGATAACTCGCGTCATCGTTTACGTTGGGGTTTGTACCTTTTGCATATCCTTAATATGTACTAATAGACGCCTAGGAAATGTAAAAACGTGAATTGAACAATAGGTGCTCTTTAAAGATTCACTTAAGAGGGATTTTCCAGCTGCCCTCTTTAGTGCTCCACCTCAGACTGAGGTGTTGGCCTGCAAAGGCCTTAAGGTTTCCAGTCCCTGCTGTGACTTTTGAGCCACACATCAAGCGTTCTTTCTAGACTGGCTTTTTTGAAAAATGGCACATGCAGTCTTCAGTGTCACTTCATAGCAACTTCCTAGCAAGGCATAGAGAAAGACATGGAAACTGCACTTATGACAGAAACAAACACTTATAGTAAACCCCTCCAGGTGTAGTAGATCACTAAACTCTTCCTCCGAGCTTGGAATTGCATTAGGAAAGTTTTCCAACCTACCTCATGCCGCACCTGGTCCGAAGCTGAATTTTGCAGGCATTCTCACCAGAAGTACACTACAGAAACCCCTACCATCATTTCTACCGACTTAACTGGTCCCCTTTTATCCAAAATAAATATCTAGTAACAGTTTGTGATTATCACACATCATATGTTACCAGGCATAATCGCCAGGTTGGCTTCCTGGCAGCCTGCAATCTGCAGCAAGACAGGAAATCTTTCTGTACTCCCGTGCATGTAATGGTCTTTGGGGCACGACATATCTAAATACAAAAAGTCACTTTAATGACCTGAAGAAAAAACATTTTTCATAGTTTATGTAAGGGGATTTCTGAAACGATGTCTTAAGTATGTGTCAAAATGCAACCAGCGAGTCTGATGTTCGGATTGGGAAAATTTAGGAAGGATAAACAGACCGGCTTGGTAGCTTGTATTAAAATCATAATTTAAAAAGTTTCCACAAGAGTGGATGAGGATTGTTTCCAAAAGTATCAGGACATATTTTTACAAAAATAATGATATAGATCTTTAACACTGCAAGCAAAGCAATGTCTAACAGCACCGGCCCATTAATAGAGCTTAAACCCATTTCCATTTGTTAGTAGGAAAACACGCCCCTTTGGTGAGGGGAATTACTAAAAAAAATGAGTGAGGAAGAAAGATCTGCGGATAAAAAATGCTTGAAAATAAAAATGATGAAAAGCACATCTTAGGAGCTGGAAAACCCCAGAGGGAGAAAGAAAATCGGGGTGTTACTTAATCTCCTGACCTTTTTATACGGCAAGCAAGTGTCTTATAATAATCCTGTCTCACTGCGCTTTCAGGCATTGCTAACTTTCATGCAGTGACCGTATATTGGCGCCGTGTTTTGCGATGCCAAACTTGCAAATCGCTGAGGTGGTTGAGGTTCTGTAGAAGGTGGTAGCCATTATTTATAGCGTTTACTGTGGTGAACCAGAAGAAAATCAGCAGATGGGCATTAAAACAAGGAATGAGTGAATAGTTGTTAGGGAGCTTATTTTATTCACTTGTTTAAAATAAGACGTTTAAGGGAGCAATTCTGAGCTGTAGAGAACATTTGCCGAAGGCGGTGATCTAAGTATGCCGGTGCTCAACGAAACTCAGTACCGCCAAATATGCAGTACCAAGAATTATTCAAACATCACTTTTCATGGGCTGCTGTTTGTTACTAGGCAACATCTTTGCATTATAGGGTTTTCAGCATTAACTTTTAAAAGATAAATGTAATTATTTGTACAAAAACAGGTTTTTATGTTTTTTTCTTAAAAAAAAAAATGTTACCCATCCTCAACAAACAAGTACATATTGCCTATTATATTGATGATATAAAAGTAAGTTAAAATAAATAAATACAAATAATACAAGTAAACCAAAATAATCATAAAGATAATATATAAAAATATACAGCCGTTTGGTTCCAAAACGCGCTAAACACCATTTCAAAAAAAATTGTTACCACCAAAATCAGTTTTGTATCAGGTCAGTATTAAAAAGTAAATTCTTAATTTTATGCAAAATCCGATATCCGCCTTGCTATTCTGTCATCTTTTCTCCCGTTTATCCCAAAACGCAATAAACGCCAGTCCTCCTTCTCTGCAGAATGCAATTAATCTGCTCAACAAATCACAGTGCACCATTCCACGCATTAGGGATGCTTAACGATTAATCGCAATTAATCTATAGCAGAATAAAAGTTTTTGTTTAAATGATAAATGTGTGTGAACTATATATAATACATTTGTATAAATAAATGCAGACGCATGTTTATATTTAAGAAATGTTTACATGTGTATATACATTTGTATATTTATGTATAATTTATATTATATATGAATACCTAATATATAAATATATTTTTTTCTTAAAATTATACATGCATGTGTGCATATTTATATATACATAATTATTATACACAGTTCACACACATATATGATGTAAACAAAAACTTTTATTCTGCTTTAGATTAATCGCGATTAATCGTTAAGCATCCCTACCACGCATTGTAAACAACAATGGCGGCACGTTAAATACACTTGGAATTCTAGTTTTTCTCATCTACTTTGTACTTCGTGATCAACAACTTGAACAAAAAACAAAATAATACTTTGATGGCATTGATAAACCTGTGGTGGTTTTCTGTGGCGGGGAAGAAATGTAAACGTCGGGCACTCGGGCGACAGAAAAATGCTGGCTGTTGATTGTTCTCATATGGCAGCATCAAGCTTCTGTCATGCTAACACATTGACCCCAGGGGATCTTATGAAACACTTTCCATTTATTTACTTGAAGTCAACGAAACTCGAGCAGGACCAAAACATTTTACAGCTGATCGCTGTCAAAAAAGTTGAGCAACGACGTCCCAAGGATGACCGCAGCAATGACAGTGTTCTTAATATGACAGTAAGTGTTTTGATAATTGCCATTAATGTTTATTTTTTTATCAGTGTATACCACTAGTCAACTAAATGAATATAACATGGCAAAGATGAATGCACATTTATATATTGATTCAATAGATTTATAGCATTTTGAAAAAAAAAACTTGTCATGGATTTATTGCATATTGCGGAAAAAATTATCAGTTTTTATAATAAATCTTTGAAAATCAAATTATGGATTAAAATTTTTAATGTTATTATAACATAAAGATGCTATGTAAAAGTTTAGATTTTTTTCTATTTTCTACTTTTTTTCCTATATTTTTTAAATGCAAACTACTGAAGTTAGTCACACCAATTTCACTGCATTTCATAGTGTGTTTAAACTTGAACAAACAAACAAAAACACAATTTTTCAAAGCATTATTAGATCAAATGATTTGCTTTTATCATATACTGTATATACCTTCAGCTCCGGGTCTCTCTTCATCATCTCCAGGATAATGTAGCAGCCGATCGAGTGACCAATCAGCAGCAGAGTTGTCTCTCGAGGCACATGCTTGCGAAGGAAGGTCAGCTTGTGTTCAATCTGTCCATCAAGCCCGAAAACATCCTCCCTCTCAGCCACAGATGCATCTTAAAACCACAACAGAAATAAAACAGAGTAAACCTCAAAACACTACATGACGGCCAAAACAGTCGCCGGATTGTTCATCTTGATGAATAAATGAATATATGCAAAGGTGCCTAATTTCATTGATTGGGGACCTCCGATTACAGTTCATGGAAATTGCGAAGGACCCAGCAGGCAGTCGAAATTGGTAATCGCACCCTGTGAGAAGTTTTCTTTCAACATCTTGTTCTTCATTATTTCTTTGGAAAGGAGTAAGATTACGCTCTATTGAACAATTCCGGTAACTGGAGATCCTGATAGCGCTTGGCAGACTTTGATATTAACCGCTTTCTGAATTCAGCACCGCTAACCTATGAAAAGAGTAAGAGGCGCAGAGACAAAAGAAAGAAGAAAGGACAGAGAAGAAGCTGGTCTGTGGTTGGGTGAGACTGAGACATGTATCACTGTGATGAGTTATGAGAGCCGAACGGTTGATGATGAGACACTGGGAGATGGGAGTACCAGAAGGGAGAGAGAAATAATTCATATTAGCTTCAAGACATAAATAGACGAAGAGCTCCTTCATGAGACGTTTCACGATATATGGTTTCTGGAGAGCACTGCATCCTCTCTCCTCTTACTAAAATAATAGAGATATCCCAGCTGACATGCCTGCACATGGCTAATTACTTAGACCTGTTTTATAATGAGAAGCGCTGGAATAAAAATCACTGCGAGTGTGAAATAAATCCTGAGGGTCTCTTAAGTTATCTGGAATTGGATTGTTGTTGAAAGACTAATGAACATATTCTGAATCAGTGACAACTGTCAAGTGTTTCATAGTTTTGAATGAAAGAAACAATACACCCAAAAATTTTAATTAGTCATCATTTATTTGCGTTCATGTCATTCCAAATCTTTTATGGGGGGTTGGAACTGTGTGTATATATGGAGGAATGCCTAAAACTTCACTATACTGTTCAGTTTCAATCTGTTCCTGACTAAGAGCTTTCACATGGCTTCAGAAGATTTGGAAAAGAGTGCACGAGTTGTACAAGACCCCACAAAAAAGCCATCCTAACACAATTCACTTTAACAACAAAGTGAACGTTTTTAAAGAGTCTGACACCTCCAAAATACCTTTAAGAAGACCTATTAAGGGGGAAAGGATGGATATAGGAGCAGGAAGGAGACCAGTAAGATAAAAAGAGAGCATATGACTTTACAGACAGATGCAGGAAAGATTAAAAGAAAGCCAAAGGAAGAGGAACCAATGAAAATCGTTTAAGATTTTAAAGATGCAGTGTGTACATTTTAGCGGCATCTAGTGTTGAGGATGCGAGTTGCAACAAACGGCTTAAGGGCGATTTATAGTCGTGCGTAGGTGCTACGGCGTAGGCTATCCGTAGCCTGTGCGTAGCTCTGCGTAGCCTGACGCGCACCTCACAAAATTCCTAACAGCGCGTCGGCTCTACGCGGACCGCAAGCTCTGTGATTGGTCCACCAGAACCCCTCCCGTCAGGTAAAAAAACTGCGTCATAGGTATTTCCGGTTGAGACGGTGAAAACAAACATGAGCCAAGTTGAGGAGTGATTTAACTCAAACTGCAACATAAGTCGCTGTTTATTTACTTCCATCATTGCTGGTCTTCTCAAATTATACACAACAAGTTGCTATTTCTTCTTCGTTTGTGAGTTAACTTGCTTAGCTTCTTCTTCTCTGACGACTTCTGCTGCTACTGTGGTTACACGCGTGATTACTGCCAACCAGCGGTTTTGCGTGTGTTTGCACGTCGACGCGGACGGCGATGCACAAGTATAAATGAAAACCGACGCGGAACCTACGCCGTAGCTGCTACGCCGTAGGACCTACGCACGACTATAAATCGCCCTTTAGTCCACTGCTCACCCCTCGCTTTTGAAACACATAGACAAGCTATGGTAGCCGCCACCAGACAAAAATGTCATCGGAGGAGACAACTTAGTAAAAAAATGTGTTCGTTAAAGGAACAGTATGTAGGATTGTGGCCAAAACTGGTATTGCAATAACAAAACTTGTGGCTTAAACTGGTACTGCAATCACACAGCTGGTGGCCAATACACAAAATGGCAACATAAACATCAGTTGAGGGCTGCAACTCCACTTTTTAAATGACAATATCCTGGCCAGACCTGTTGTGAGTGATAAAAGTATTTGAAATGAAAATGATTTCTTAATGTCTAGTGACATATAAGGGCCATTTTATGATTAATTGATATACATTTCTTACGTACTGTTCCTTTCGTAAGGGCTTCGGTAAAAAAATGGCGGCACAAAATGGCGACTTCCATGTAAGGGTGTATGTAGATAAAAAGGTCTTGTTCTAGGGTAATAAACACATAATGGTTAATTATGAAAGGTCTTTACACACCCCTGATAATATAGTTTTGTATATTATTTTGCATTTCTGTCAAGAGATCCTTCTAAAAATGACACACTGCACCTTTAACATTAAATAATTTTCATTGCATAAAATACCAGTGGATGTACATAGATGATAACGGTACAAACACTTCTCATTTACTTTAAATGGGTGATGTCATGCGTTGCCAAACTGAATTGTGGATCCGTCTGGAGCTATAAAAATGTACGATATGTGGAAAATAAGGTGTTTTTACCCATAAACCACGCAAACACATTGTATTATATCAAATACACAAAATAAAGTTTTTTTAGCAATGAAATAGATGCTCTTTAAAGGCTCTCTAAGCGAATCTGCGAGACGTTAGTTATTGTTGACGTTTGAAACTGTTTTCAAACAGACGGAGCGTAGCTAACTCTTCCCCCTCCCCCTCCCTTCCGTGCTTTCATGAACGCACCCAACCCCCACCCCCAAATCCTTTTTGTCGTTTATTGGCTGGAATACTTTGTTTTGTTTTGTGATGCTAGGTTTGGCCACTTGTTGATATTGCCGTTTGTGAAGCCTGGGCTGTCTACAGAGATCGCGTTTTTTTACAGTTTGATCAGCGGACAGGCAGCAAGCAGATGGTGAGGAGATGTTTCCAGTATGTAACAAAAAATGTTTTATGGTCTAAAACGCTTCAATTCGCTTAGAGCACCTTTAATATACCATTGCACTTGATTTAAAAGAAAGAAAATCTAACTTGATTGTACAGTTCATTCCTTAAGTTTAGTTACAAATCCTAGTTTTATTTTCCAAATTTCACTGCAGGGAATTTTCAGAAAAAATTTGTCAAAAATGGTCCCTAGCTGTCCCTGGGCAGTACCCTTTCAAAAATTCACATTTGCACCTAAAAAGTTCATATTCGTATCTCAGAGATGAGTGTTGGTAACAAAAAGTGGATTTTAGTACCTGAGAGGTAAACATTGGTACCAAATGTATACACTCACCTAAAGGATTATTAGGAACACCTGTTCAATTTCTCATTAATGCAATTATCTAACTATCACATGGCAGTTGCTTCAATGCATTTAGGGGTGTGGTCCTGGTCAAGACAATCTCCTGAACTCCAAACTTAATGTCAGAATGGGAAAGAAAGATGATTTAAGCGGTTTTGAGTGTGGCATGGTTGTTGGTGCCAGACGGGCCGGTCTAAATATTTCACATCTTATAATCTGCTCAGTTACTGGGATTTTCACGCACAATCATTTCTAGGGTTTACAAAGAATGATGAAAAGGGAAAAACATCCAGTATGCGGAAGTCCTGTGGGCGAAAATGCCTTGTTGATGCTAGAGGTCAAAGGAGAATGGGCCGACTGATTCAAACTGATAGAAGAGCAACTTTGACTGAAATAATCACTCGTTACAACTGAGGTATGCAGCAAAGCATTTGTGAAGCCACAACACGCACAACATTGAGGCGGATGGGCTACAACAGCAGAAGACCACAACGGGTACCACTCATCTCCACTACAAATAGGAAAAAGAGGCTACAATTTGCACAATCTCACCAAAATTGGACAGTTGAAGACTGAAAAAAATGTTGCCTGAAAAAAATGTTGCCTTGTCTGATGAGTCTCGATTTCTGTTGAGACATTCAAATGGTTGAGTCAGAATTTGGCGTAAACAGAATGAGAACATGGATCCATCATGTCTTGTTACCACTGTGCAGGCTGGTGGTGGTGGTGTAATGGTGTGGGGGATGTTTTCTTTGCACACTTTAGGCCCCTTAGGGCCCTATTTTAACGATCTAAGCGCATTGTCTAAAGCGCACAGCGCAACGTCTAAATGGGCATGTCCGAATCCACTTTTGCTAATTTAGCGACGGGAAAAATGTTTTTTTGCGCCGAGCGCATGGTCGAAAAGGGTTGGTCCTATTGTAATGGGAGTATTTTGGGCGTAACGTGCAGTAAACCAATGAGAGTCACACTCTCATCCCCTTTAAAAGCCAGTTGCTCTGGCGCTATGTCTAATCCCTATTTAGATGACGGACTTTGTAAACTGAAAAACTAAGCGGAGGAAGAAGATCCCCAGTTTAAGATTAATGTTAAATAATTGTGTTGTTTTTCCACTTGTATTGAAATTGTTATTTTTTTATTAAAACCTTTAAAACCCGTTTTCTTTTAGTCATGGAAGTAAAAAGCAGGCTTGTAATTGCTTTAAATGTATGGCTATCCAATATCATCAAAAAATAATTTACAAGTATGTAAGAAAAGGTTTGTACTCTAAAAATACTTTATTTGTAACAAACAGGAGATAAAGAATTTACAAACGGCTCTCCTCACGTTTCAGCACTTTGGACAGCGTTTTTTTTAGCAAAGAGTTTTTTTAAGCTTTACTTAAAAATGTTTCTCATCTCACCATAACCACAGTTACAGAGTCATCATATACAATAAATCCGTGAGGTAGCATTAAAAAAAAACATTTAAAAACATACGCATTTGTTCAAAGCAAAGCATTTATTTACTTACCAGGCTGCAGGTGAAGCAGCTCTTTGTGCCTTCTAACGTCTCATAATTAGTCCTCATTTATGTCCAAGAAACTCAATAATAATCTTTTACATTCAATCCTTTAAACTTTCATATTTAAAAGCATTTTTGTGCTGCTGCGCATTCATGTACCTTGTGATAAGCAAACCCGCGTTGTCCTCCCGTGTATAGGCGCATTTTACTAATGCGCTCTTTAAATAACATAAAACACATTGCGCCATTGACTTTAGAGCAGGTTTTTGTTGGTCAATGGCGTAGTCTATTTTAGTTGCCTCAAAATAGCAACGCGCCAACAATGCGCCTGAACACACCTCGTTTTCAGACCAGAACGCCCATGGGCGCAAAAGGGGGCGCAAATGCATTTGATATTTAAACAACGCGGCGCTAAACGTGAAAATTAGGGTGGAAACTAGCGAAAGACACTTGCGTCGCGCATTGCGCTGCATTGCGCTGCATTGCGCCGGGTGTAAGATAGAGCCCTTAATGTCAACTAGGCATCGTTTAAATGCCACAGCCTACCTGAGCATTTTTTCTGACCATGTCCATCCCTTTATGAGCACCATGTACCCATCCTCTGATGGCTACTTCCAGCAGGATAATGCACCATGTCACAAAGCTCGAACAATTTCAAATTGGTTTCTTGAACTTGACAATGAGTTCACTGTACTAAAATGGCCCCCACAGTCACCAGATGTCAACCCAATAGAGCATCTTTTTGGGATGTGGTGGAACGGGAGCTTCATGCCCTGGATGTGCATCCCACAACTTTCAGCACCTTGTTGAATCAATGCCATGTAGAATTAAGGCAGTTCTAAAGGCGAAAGGGGGTCAAACACAGTATTAGTATGGTGTTCCTAATAATCCTATAGGTGAGTGTATATCTAACAGTGTGTACTGTGCTTTAATATAGAAATTCAATTTTGTGTATAGGTCCAACTTGAAAAATCTACTGCACACACAGAAATAAAAAACTATGAAACGAAACCAATAATATTTGCTCAAAAGCCAAATACACTGACAGGCACTCAATCCAGGTCTATTTTCATTCATGATTCTGTGTGAGATCAGGCACTGTGCTGTGAAGGCAGTGACCTGTGCGTGCACACGTATTTAGCTCTCCCCAACCACTTCTTACCCCTCATTTCCCATTTTCCAAATCTGATCTTGATATTTTTCCTGAAGGTTCCCACTAACGTTTGGCTACAAAGGGGCCGTACGTGTTTATCTACCAGCACAGAGGGGCACTGTGAGCCCACAGCCCAAACACCAAAGACTGTGAAGTTCACACACCAAGTGGTCTCTCAGGATTACCTCATGAACATTTAAGACTATCCTTTACTATGTTAAATACACACCCAGCTATGTCTGAAGACTTTTAAAAACTACAGTTCGCAGGCACAATGTTGAAAATGATGTAAAGCAAGTTTGGGCATCTTTATGCATTATAAGTAATTTTTAAAGCAAATTATTTATTTTTGAAGGCAGATCTTTAACAAATGTGACCCTGGACCACAAAACCAGTCATAGGTCGCACGGGTATTTGTATCAAAAGTCAAACATACATTGTATGGGTCAAAATTATAGATTTTCTTTTATGGAAAAAAATCATTAGTATATTAAGGAAAGATCATAAAGATATTTTGTAAATTTCCTGCCGTAAATATATCAACACTTTATTTTTGTGAGTGGATGCAGTTGCTAAGGACTTCATTTGGACAACTTTAAATGCAATTTTCTCAATATTTGATTTGTTTGCACCCTCAGATTCCAGACTTTCAAATAGTTGGCCAAATATTGTCCTATCCTATAACAAACCTTGCATCAATGGAAAGCTTATTTATTAAAGACACACTATGCAGTTATTTTACCTTAATATAACAGCTTCAAAGTTATTTCGGTGGTAAACAAAGTCATAGTAAGGCGAATCATCCTCCTGTTGAAGCTCGGGGAGTTAAAACATTATAAGCAAACGCGGTATTTTATTATTATATGCACTCTACACTTGGAATAAACTTCTTATTATCCGCCTATTACCATCATCTGTAGTTTAGTAGACTATGCAGTAGCCTAATATTTGTATGAAATTGTGAAACATTACCTGGTCATTATCTTTGGAGTACTAGAGTGGGAAATTACGACAGTTGCAAGTATTCTCCAGCGACTCTAGGGGTCGCAGTTTGACAAAAACGCCGAATTGCATAGAGCGGCTTTAAACTTTCAGATGATGAATAAATCTCAATTTCAACAAAATTACTGGTTTTGTGTTCCAGGGTTACAAATGTTGAAATCGTGTTTATTTACATTTCTCATTTTATTGTTTTTCTTTGGATAAAAAAACTAGGTACAGGAAATGCCTAAATGTAAATATGATTACGAATAAAAGCATTTACCAATATTATTATTTTATTTTTGGGGGGGTTACACTGAATTTATTTTTAACAAAAAAATTTTTTTTTACCAAGCTGTCACTGGGGTGTTACCCATTCAAAAAGTTCACCTTTGGACCCAAAGAGTTCATATTAGTACCCCAAATGTATACATATCTGTACATATTAGGACATTTTTAAGCTTGGGACCTTGTGTAATGTGAGCATAATGTGAATCACGCACAATACAGTAAAACCAGGATTCTGTGTTAGGGAAAAAAATAGGGCCAGTTTTGATTTCATGTTGACTTGCCTGTGATCAGTAGACCGAGGATTTTGAGATGAACCCAAAGGAAATCTTTCAGTATATATAACAAGAACAAAATGAGAGCAACTTTTGTTTAACAAGCCCAAAAAGCAACATATGGCAAACACTAATACTCAAGTGACTGTTCGAAATAACAATCTTTTTCCAGATCATAGAGATATATAGGGAGCGAGCTGTTAAGTGATTACTTCCCCTCTCAGAAATGTGCAATAAAAATATGTGGTGCATGTTTCATTCACGGATCAGGTTACTGAATATTAATGACAAAAGCAACCACAATAATGATGTTACTGATTAAAAATGGGTGGATGCTGAGGCCTTTTCGCTCTGATCCTGTGCTGCGAGTTTATAGGATCAAGGATCTGATGTATTTGGAATGCAAGAACATGCTGTTCATATCTAAAGCATGTATGTTTATGAAAGCGAGATGCACCTCAGCAATTGAAGAAACCTTGAAGAAACGTTACCAGTAGTCTCTAGGGTCAAAGGTTGCCAAAACCAAACTAATTACACGTAAAAATCTTTCATTAAGGCACTGGAAAACAGATGTTGTTAGATCACATAGTACATCTGGCAACTAACAAACTATTGTTACAAAGAGGGTAAATTAAATTAAGCCATTAATTTAATGGTATTATATTTGCATTTATGCATTTGGCAGATGCTTTAAAGGGCATCTAGTATGCAAAATCCACATTTACAAGGTGTTTGGACATAAATGTGCATGTGTTGGTAATGTGTGAACATAACCACCCTACAATGGAAAAAAATCTCCGTCCTCATTAAGCCAAAGCAGTCTCATTAGATATGCTGTTTTTATCCTCTTGTTAATGTGACGTCACACTGATAGACCCTGCCCACAGACACTGACTGACAGTCCTGCATTACTACAGTTTCCACCCTCAGCGTGTTGTACGTTGTCTGACATATTTCAATAGTGAGATACTCTTGTCTCAGACTGTATTCACAAGAATCTGATCTATTTTAACTAAAAGCACATTTCTCATTTGGCAAAGGAGTGAGGAGCAGTAGCTCATTTGCATTTAAAGGTAGGGGTGCGCGGGGCAAAAACTAACGCGGGGTTAGTAGGTTGAGGTTTTTGTTTTACCTGTATTTTTTTCACGCTCCCAAAAGAAATCTCCTGCAAATTATTGGAAATGTATAATTTTTTTTCCAAAGAGTTATTGATGAACGAGTGTTTTGGTGGCATGTAAGTAAATTTTTTCATCATAAGTTTTTTTCAATTTGTAAGTTGGATGTGCAAGATACCAAATCCAATGCCATGCCATATTAATCAGTGTCTTGTTGACTAAAACAAAGCATTGTTTTGAAATATGTCTGCAGCTCTTAGCAACATTTTTGGTGGGCTTGAAAATATTTTGACCCAGCGGGGTTAATTGTAACGCTGTGTTACAACTAACCCCTCAGCACTTACGATATGAAAACTGCTTACGTTAGCGTAACTCTTGCCGTTGTTTTAAATATACTACACACGAATGATTGCTGGCTGCCAACAAAATAAATGTGCCTGTCTTATCAAAAATCATGTTTTTTTGTTCATATCTTTAATATTGATTGAATAAGGTCACGTCAAAGATTGAAATCCTAATGAAATGAATAGCTAAAATCAGACTTGATGCTCAATATCTTTTTATTTTGAAACTGTATGGTTATTACAGACTGGGTCACATATAAAAAATGTTTTGACATAATTGTGCTTCTTTTTCTCACATATTTAGACATTTGTATCCATTTACAATTGTTGGAAAAGAGCTGGATGAATGAATACAGTCTGGATACCTGTCTATTATAGACATATATATATAAACAATGTCCACTTCAAGTATATAGACAAAATAGTATTTAAATATTTGCCTGCAAACTTATTTTTTAGCAAGTGTTACAACTCTCCCCCTGCCTGTTACAATTAACCCCCCCCCCTATGGGATAAGTTGTAACGTTTGCACTTCTGTCACGTTTGGTGTAATTGTCCAACAATGGTAAATACTAGAAACAAACTTCAAATGTTCATTTGTAGCAGAGACGTGTGTGCTGCTTGTGAAAAAATATAATGAATCAAACTCAAATATTTTTTGAATGATTGAGCCAAAACCAAAAAGCGTTAGGTTGTGCACCGCTCTCCCCTACATACACAAAAACAGCAAATTTTTGCTCAAACTTCACAGACACATTCTAGGCACACATGAGACTTAGTATCACACCTTGTAAAAATTGGCATTTAATCCAAAGCGACTTAAAATGCATTACAAGGTTTATATTTTTATCACCATGTGTGTTCCCTGGGTTCGAACCTATGACCTTTTGCGCGACTAATGCAATGATCTACCACTGAGCTACACAAGAGCCTCCTTGTGATTAAACTCCTTTTGATTAAACTCCTTTTGTTTAAACCGAAATGGTCATGTGCCTCCCTTCTTCTCCCAATTAGCAAGACAAACACAACCCCAACCTGGCTACAGCTGACAAAAGGTTCACATCAACTTAACCACAGCCATCTATTTTTCTTGTACTCTTGTAATCTCACAAAAATGAAGGAAATTCCATTGTCTGCCTGCTTAAATAGTCTGGTTATAAATAGTAGGTAATTTTATCAGCGAAGGAAAACTAGGTTTTGAGTAGTAGCTTTCCTAACACACTCTGACAAAATGAATGAGATGTGTAGGTTTGGCAGACAGATTGACCCAGCGCAGGCTTATTGACATTGGCAACGTCTAAAACATTCCCTGTGTTTGTATTAAGAGATATTTTTACTGTAATCAAAGGGCATCAATCACAAATTTGCAAACCACACGAACAGTTCCTTCACTGAGAAGTCTGGCATGTTTACCCCACAACCTTTTTCCCTGCTATGTTTATGTTTCCGACACAGGGATGTAATATCGCTTAATACATGCTGTTAAACAAACAGCCTAATAATGACAAGGGATCTTATAAGTGTTTGGGGGTGGGACTTTAAGATCTTATCAATGAACACTTTCTATGGCGTCGCTCTATGGCTAGATGTTTCCCCAGACGAAACAAGGTTTCTGTGGGTTCAGAATGACCAATCCGGCTTCTGACCCCTGGCTGACCAGGTGCTCTTTGAACAGTAGTAAATCAATGGGCGGCATTCATGGTGCACTCGCAAGTGAAAGGCAACAGTGACTTTTGGAAAAGGAAGTTGGAGTTGAGTTGTTTGAGTTGTCTGAAGAAGAAACGGTAAACTACGTTTGACGCCAAGTCGGTGATGTCATGGTGTTATGGAAAACATCACGTGGAAGACCACCAATTAGCTGGCTCTTTGAAAACTTCAACTTAAAAACAAAACATATTGACGGAATAAACTGCACAATTTCAACATAATCAAATAGCGATTTCCCGTAAAATGTATTTTTTCGCACTTTAGTTACATACAGACTTAACATTTTGGTTCGTGCACAAAATCCACGTAATCTACATTCCATAGACTCGCCAATATTTGATCAAAGATGGAACCTGTATGCCATAAATGTAAAAAACTCACATAGCTTATACTGTGGCCAATGTCTAAAAAAAAGTTAGCTTTCCAAATCTACTGTAGTACATAACAACAATACAACACATTACCACGCATCCAAACCTATTAAGCTACAAATCAGTGGGACACGTGTCAAATAAATAGCTTGAAATACAAAAAAAGTGAAAGCTTCCTAGCAGTCTTTAGTTAGTTATGGTCTCGTACGCAACATCCTCAGAAACAGGCAGTAACGCAAGCAGCAATTTCCTTGGGAAAAGGGCATCTGTGAACCAAATGGTAGAACATGATGAGGGACGGATCATTGAGATGAACAAGACAATGGGCTGGGAAATAAAAGCCCCGCACATTCGATACCGCCCTGCTCGGGACGTCCGTTGATGCTAATCGAGAATGTCACTCAAATAGCGAGTTTTGGGAAAAGCAATTGAAGTTTTAATTGCGGCTTCTCTTTCATCCGGGCTGCCTTGGCAAAACCCTGCCGCTTGTTGTCATCTTTTGGCACGTTTGATTTGGCTGCCGAGTTTTGACTTTTAATCATCCGCCTCGTGACTGCGCGACATAATGCGACCAGCAACGGATGTCATCGTCTGTTGCATTTGCCAGGGATCAGCTGCCTGTCACTGTGATCCGCTAAAGAATTCCATGTGTTCACGATAAAAACTGAATTGCTTGACGCTTTGGTTTCTAAGTACTTTAATGCCTTCTGGATGAGCTTCGGGATGGCGCAGGACCTGTAGGTATTGCATCACAAATAATCAGTTTTTTTAGGAAGTATCTTCTGGAAGATTTAGCGATCTGGTTCATATTTCTGTTTGTCAATACTGTAGCTCCACCAAAGGACATGCTGGGAAGTCCTTCCTTACAACAAACCTGATGGGGCCGATGTCCACCTGGGCCATGCCATCCATCATGCAAGCCTATCGAGGCTCTGTTTTTGCAGCCATCTGCATGTGGTTGTCTTACTACAGGTGAGGGCTTTGTAATGTCTTTCCCACGCTCAATAAAACTGTCCACACTGCTTTATGGATGAAGATACTTGACTGGTTCGGAAAGAGGAGACATTGGCCAGTTGGCTCGGTTCACCGGTCCTGAACGCATTCCACCTCACCGTGCACTTTGTGAAAATATTCCAGGACTATCTGACAAACACTACAAACTAAACTATCAGTCAATGCCAGGTTATGACCTGAATAAGTGTGTCTGAAACCTGCTAGTCAAAGACATTTCTTTCAGACTAACCAAAAAAAAAACCAGGATTGATGGATATTGTTGGATATAATAGACGGCTAAGGATGCATGTATGCTTCCTTCAACATTCAACCAGATGAAGGCATTTTAGGCATTTCTTGATGCCTTCCTGTTTCTGTATACAGCACACATCCTATACAGTATTGTGCATGTGTAGAGAGAATATTGAATGAATGAATTAAAGGGAGATGAAAGAAAAAGCTAAAAGGATACAGAGAAAGCAAAGCATAACAGATAAATATCTCAGCAAGCATACTGTACTGTAACTGAAGTCACTTCACTGTTTGCTGCCATCTACTGACTTCATGAAAACAGTCACAGAGGAGAGATACAAGCTTCTGAAGATTATCTATAGATAAAGCCAAGCTTTACATTAATTTTACAACACCAGAGTTAAAAGAAAATAGTTATTTTTATTATTAATAGATAATTAAACAAATAAATGAAAAAATGTATTACAGTATAGTGTGCAAAAGTCTTAGGCCACCATTAGATTTGCTGTTTTTGCAATGATATAGTGAACATATATAATTATTTCTCTCTTTATTGGAATACAAATACAGAAAAAAATGGAAATTTGAATATAGTATGAAAAAACATGCAAAAGTGACAAGTATTTAGTGTGACCTCCCCTTACATTTAACTAATAGCAGGCTCTCTTAAACCCAAGTTAAATTAAATCCTAATTTCTAATTCTAATCTAATGGCTTCAGGACTTCAAGATGTGTTTAGTGCCAAACTAAATACTGACTTTTGCCAGAAGAAGCCATTTTGTTCTAAAAAGTTTCTTTTATTTTACATTTTGTGCCCATATTTCCTGTATCTTTTTAATAAAGAGAGCAAAGAAATTATGGATTGTCATTAAAATTTTTCTAAAGACTTTTGTAAAATACTGTATATTACTACAATAAATAATGAATATTTTATTTACGGTATTTTTCAATAACTGAGTTACTTAACCCTTACTGTGCGTTCACACCAGACGTGGTAGAGGCGGCAAAAACGTGCTATTTGCGCGTAGTTGGACGCTTGAACATTTTGAGTTTACTCGCTTTATTCGCATGTGAAATTCTAGTCGTTCGAGACATTGACGTGGAAATCCGCGTCATTGGAGGGGCTTTTGCGACTCCGCTAGCTTCCTGTAATCACGTCACTTCTTAAGCAAGCTCCTGATTGGTTAACGCGGAGCGAATATCTGCCAAAGTTCAGATTTTTCAACTGGTGCGTTTTACCGCTTCAAAGCTCAATTCGCGCGGAATGCGCCGTTCACGCCACGGCGTTCGCGTGTACCACACCGCAGGATGCCTATTCGCGTCTTTGCATTGACTTAACATGTAAATCACTTGCGCTTGCCGCCTTTTCCGCGTCTGTTGTGAACGCCGCGTTATGGGTTTTTTGGGGACGTTTTCATCCACTATGGGTTTTTTTTATTTGGCCACAACTTTCTCTGTGTTTCAGCAAATGAAATGATTTTTGGTGACAAATCTTATATTGACACATATTTTGGTAAAATGAAATTTTTAAAAAACTCTACAATAAACCATGGGCAAATTCTACGACCCTTTCGAGTTGTTTGTGGATCAAAACATCCGCTAAATCAAACTGCTGTAAAAAATGTATCACATGAATATTATTTTTAAGGTTTTGCATAAATCTGTTAATCAACCTCAGTACTGATCAAAACTACCAAATGTTAACAAAAATTCCATGATTTTAATTATTTAATTGCCAAGTTCATAAGTGATGTCACTGATTTGGGGAATAAAACACACAAAATAACAGCTTTTCAATATAAAAAGTGATTGTAGACTGAAATTTTGGTCTTGGCCATGTCAAAGATTAGTAAAAACATTGGCTTTAATGCATTTTTTGTTTTTGTGCAGCATCAGATTTAATTAAAATGTTCACCTGTTCATGTGAACACACTCCACGTAAAAATAAATCAGCGTTCATTTTGCTGCTTGTGACTCCATCATACATGCACAGTATGGGAGTATAATTTTTTACATACCTTTTTTAAATGTATGTATTTATGCATTTGGCAGACGCTTTTATCCAAAGCGACTTACATGCATTACAAAGTATACATTTTTTATCAATGTGTGTTCCCTAGGTTCGAACCCATGATTTTTGTGCTCTCCCACTGAGTTATACAGGAGCACATTTTATGTGTTTTAGCAAGAGTAAAGTCCACTTGAATAAGTATGGAAAGGAAAACATCCCACCTTCAATCATATCGAAGGTGTCTGGAGGCATACAGTGTCCGGCATGACTCACAGCCCACACTGGATATCTTCTTAGGAATGTCTGATACAGGGTCCACATGTATGTCTTGTAAAATCCCACCACACCTGGGTTACCTGTGAAAAAGTGAGGATACTGTTTAGGCAAACATTCATTTTTAGCCCTTCGCTCTAAAAACAATGAGAGATTGTATAAAGAGAAGTCAAAGTCTACATCGGCATGGAAACAATCCCCAAAAAGCTCACGATAGTTTCATGTCACAGTTTAATATTAGTACTATACTCATTTTAACTTAAACTTAAATTCATCAATAACTGAGCTAACTTCATTTTTTTATAAAACTGTGACCCTGTCTGTGAAATGCAGGCTAAAGTCTCAAAATCTATTATGTGATTAGAAGCATCAAAGTTTCATTTCACGCAATGATTACACATTAATTTCAAATATCAAGGTTATATTTTCACAGAATGCTCTTTACATTATGTAGGATGGTTTTATGTAGAAAACAATGAATTACAAAAAATTGTTTAAGCTGGGTTTTCACAGACAGGGTCACAATTTATATAAAAGTTCAGTAATGGTATACCTGACTTTCAAGAACACAATATTAATCATATAAAACACAATAAAACTTTCTTGTATATTGCTTTGTTAACAGATCTGATGTACCTGGATTTAAATTTTGCCTAGTGAAAATCCATACAACAAACATTCCTCTTTCTATTTTAGCCCCATCAAATGTATCAGCTATTCAAACCAATATCAAGCTAAAACCTATAGGCCTACGAAAGCAAAAAACATTTAAAAACTGAATCAAGTGCTGAAGGAATGGGGTTTCTTTGGTTTTCTTTAATCCTGGTTGAAACAAGAGTTCTGTTCCACGCCTATTGACGTAGCTCAGTTGCTCTTCACAGATGAGGTTAACTGCAAGTGAGGGGAGATAAGGAGATAAATGGCATCTCTGATACCCAGCTGCCTCCATAGCAGAACAATGGACACACTGTGTGGTCAAAACCAACTTACCCTCTCGCTTCGAGAGAGTATCGACATGCAACAGCTTTACATGGTGATACATTTACCATGATGCGGTATATAGCATAGTGCTTTTATGAATGTTGTTTTACAGAGATTAATCGAAGGCAGAATTATGTTGGATGTTATGTGACTGAAAGTCCAAAGCAGTACAAAACAGGTTTGTACAGATGTACAGAAAGTAAACTATTCTAATGCTAACTTTTTGCCTAAAGCTAATCATAAACGAAATCAGGCTTATTAATCAAATCGTCATTAATCCTCATTAACTAAAGCATTGGGAGTGCGAACATTGCAAGTGCGAAACTATCAACACTTCCCTTGTTTATTAGTAGCGAAAAACATTATTGAACTAGCCAGAACATTAAATAAGCAAACATGCATGGGGTGGGGCTGGGCATGTGTGTAGTAATAAATGATTTCCACAGAGGCAAGATGTTTATTTGAACATTAAAGCAGCAATTCACAACTTGCCTCTCTATTGCGATCTCTGTTTGAAACATAAAAATGGAGATTCATTTAAACATACGCACGTGGGTTGAAGTCAAATAACATCAAACTAACATTTTCGGCAAAACCGTACCCGAAAGCTCAGCTTATGAATCATTATTAAGATTCCCATTGTGAATCAAGATTTCTTTATAGACTTTAACGAATTGGTAACACTTTACTTGAAGGGGTGTTCATAAGACTGACATGACACCTTCATAATCATGTCATGTGCTATGAACATAAAAGAGATTTTATGCACGTTTATGACAACTGTCATTATTGTGTCATTTGTTGAATTATTTCATTTTTAATGCAAAGATGACGTTGTTTGAGATGTCTTTGTTATGACAACTTGACATTAACCAATACATCATAACTTGTCATGACAACTTGACATTACCAAGACAACAACTGGCCACTTTTTACAAGTGATTTTAAACTGAATTTGTCTCTAAAATGTCATTAAGTGTTAATAATCGGTCATATAGTTTTAAAACAGCGTCATGAATATTTTTCTTGCCCTTAATACAGTGGTATAAATATAATTTGTCATTAAAATGTCATTAAGTGTTAATACTTTGTTTTATAGTTTTATAACAGCGTCATGAATATATTTCTTGACCTCAACTACAATCATAAAAATATAATTTGTCATTAAAATGTCATTAAGTGTTAATACTATATAGTTTTATAACAGCGTCATGAATATTTTTCTTGACCTCAACTACAATCATAAAAATATAAATTGTCATTAAAATGTCATTAAGTGTTAATACTCTGTCATATAGTTTTTTAACAGCGTCATGAATATTTTTATTGACCTCAACTACAGTCGTAAAAATATAATTTGTCATTAAAATGTCATTAAGTGTTAATACTCTGTCATATAGTTTGATAACAGCGTCATGAATATTTTTCTTGACCTCAACTACAGACGTAAAAATATAATTTGTCATTAAAATGTCATTAAGTGTAAATACTCTGTCATATAGTTTGATAACTCTGTCATGAATATTTTTCTTGACCTCAACTACAGACGTAAAAATATAATTTGTCATTAAAATGTCATTAAGTGTTAATACTCTGTCAAATAGTTTTATAACAATATCATGAATATTCTTCAGTTCATAATGTTTTTTTGAAGTTTTCACCATGTGTTTAACAAATGAAATCAATCATCCAATAATAATAATAATTAAAATTTATATAAAAATGTTTTATTGCATTTGGAGACCAATTCACCTAAAACTAAATAAAAACAGTACAATAATGGGTTAAGCCATGCAGCATTGGGTCCATATTGCTGCAAAGTTAATTACATTAAATTAAATTGATTAAATGTTTTGAAAAAAATTCAGAACCCTCTGTGTGAGGAAGAAAAAGTTTTGTTAGTTGTCAGTTTTTTTATGTATTGTGCACTAGGGCCGGGGCAAAAAAAATAGATTTTTCGATTAATCGTTTTTTAAAATGTGGTCGATTCAGAATCGATTCTCAAAAAGCAGAATCGATTTTTTTCTTTCATATTTATTTCTGCAAACATTGAACGAAAGATTAACGTTAATCGAATTACTAGTCTTCTTCACTAGATGTCACCCTATTTTTTGCTTTGCGCGAGGTTACCAAGGAGCAAGAGGCAAGCCTGTCATTCATTAATTCAGTGCTTAAAATGGCGGTTTCAGGTGCTTCATCGATTTTAATAATTACCCACTTGTAACCTGCTGTTCACTGTTCTTTTTATTAGTATAGTATTTGTATTTAATCTATATTTATTGAGTTGAATCGAGAATAAAAACCACCCGAGAACCGGAATCGAAAATTGAATCGAGAATCGAAATCAAATCGATTTGACAGCTTGTGAATCAAAATTGAATCGATCTGAAAAATCTGAATCGATACCCAGCCCTATTGTGCACATACATAAAAGTTGGTAAGTAAGGTATAATATTTTGACGTATCTGTTGCATTTTGTTAAGGTATTTAAAACTGTTTGACATAGTATTAACACTTAATGACATTTAAATGTAATAACAGTTTAATGTAATGTTAACCCATAAAGCTAGGTAGTTTAAGTTTGATAATTATTCTGCTATGTCATGTTTATGACAGATTTATTACAAGTTATGATGTATTGTTTTATGTCAAGTTGTCATAACAAAGACAATTCAAACAATATCATCTGTGGATTAAAAATGACATAATTAAACGAATGACACTTAATGACAGTTGTCATAAATGTGCATAAAATCTCCTTCATGTTCATGACACGTGTTATGTCATGATTATAAAGGTGTCATGTCAGTCTTATGAATACCCATTCAAGTAAAGTGTTACCAACTCATTTTCACCTCAACGTGACTAATATGCAACTTTCAACACAATCTCACGTCAATTTGTATCTATTTTACAAGGTACAGTAAGTAATTCATGAATTCATTACATCTCATTTTTTTGTTTTTTTACAATCTGCTTTCGCCTCGGTGATGTTACGTTTAGTAGCGTGGCTACATTATTGCTTTTTCCTAATAATTTTATGTTTTTGTATAATCCACACTGCTCGAATTCATATGAATTAGCCACCTTGTAAAATAGTTATAATTTAGTTCAGACACCCATACACCTTGCAATACAAATAAACCAGGAATAACGCATCCAGCAGCAAAGCATCCGGCAGCATACGCCTAGATATCCAGCACTCATAGGCCTGCACAGGGCAGGCAACTATAGTCGAGGGCCAACTGCAGCCCTCTTCAGACTGATTAAATCCATTTGTTTGTTTTCATTCATTCATGCTGCGAGTTTCCAAATCTCTTTCAGATGGGACTTGACATGCTCAAATTCCGTACTGCTTTGAGCCACTATTATTGGTAATGGCAGGTTTTTCCCAACCAGCCGCCACAATAAAGCCACCGGCTGTCTTGCACTAAACGCAGAGATGAAATCAAAGATTTCACTGTCACACATGGACCCAGACAGATCTCCTCTGCAGGGGCTGGAAAGGTGGAAGAGGCGACAAGTGTTCAACAGCTTGAACGCTGCTGCGCTCCTATGATCTAATAGCAGTTTTGACAACAGTGAATGCAATCTGTCCGGCCACTTGAAGGTGAAAATGTTCAGCAAAGCAATAAAATCAGAGCCAATTTGAAGCCGTGGTCGCCAAAAAAACCAAATGTTGCTTTGTGTGACATCACTGATGGAAAACAAACATTAACATTCCTAATCTCATAATTAGATTATGCCTTCACCCTGGATTTCACACGCAGGGTCACATACAGTACGCACATCACCGACCTAATAGTAATTCAGAAGTAAAAGCGTTTGCCCCCATGCATGGAGAAAGAATGCAAAGGAGGCATTCCTGCCAGAGTAAGAGGACAGAGGCATGAGCTATCTGCTCCTCTCCCACACATTATCATTTCCCCCTCTCCCTAAGTTCATAAATTCAGGGCTGCTCAATGGGACATTAAACAGATACCCTGCCTGCCGTCTCTGACCCCAAGACTGCCTGGACTACCACACCACTGACGTAGCCCTGCAGGTGCAGGACATTCTCTCTTTGTTATAGTTGCGCACATACATACACTGCACACCACCTATCCCTGACTCACAAACGTACGAGGAAAGCCACTAAATCAATTGATAAACACCAGCCGTGATGTGGATTTCACAGGATGAAATATGTAGTCAACACTGGCAGATGAATAAAGAATCGCTTTTGATAGCAGTTCTGCACTTTATGGTTAAACCTAGTTTATAGTCTGTGAACACGCCATTTAACCACCCATCTTGGGGCTTCTGAACATTCCTCAAAATATCTTCCTTTGTGTTCAACAGAACAAAGAAATTTATACAGGTTTGTAAGAACATGAGTGCGTAAATGACGACTGAATTAATTTTTTGGTGAACTATCCCTTTAAGTTTGGAGTTTTGTTTAAAAATTATGCATCAACACTGTTACTATTTTATTCTTCTTTTAAAATAATAAACTTTGAAAACCTTTACCATAATGCCATAATTATCATTTAGTAACAACAAGGGCAAGTCTTTGTTTGTTAATAAGCATTTTCACTTTTTAATCAATAAATTATTTAATCAATAAATAATAATAATAATAATAATTATTATTATTATGTTAATCGGTATAGATGGTTTCAGCAGTAACAACATAAACAAGTGGCTTTCATGGTCAACACGTAACTTCCAGTAAACTCAGCTAAGAATAAATAACAACAAAATCTGTTTAAAGTAGTTTATTTATATAACAAGCAAAATTAACAACACGTAGACTACCTAGGAAACCAAAACATTTGTTATTTCGACTAGGTATTTGTTTAATACTGCATTCACACCAACCGCGGTAGAGGCATCAAGCGCGAGTGATTTCAGTGTTAAGATGCGTCAATGTGAAGATGCGTTGACGCGCGTCTGGAGGTATCGTGGCGCGAATGAGGTGTTTAACGCGGCGCGGTAGACGCGATTCTGCCTCATTCGCCTGTCTAGTTCGCGCGAATTGAGTGTTGCCGTGGCAAACGTGCTAGTTGAAAAATTTTAACTATGGCAGAAAAACGCGCCGCGTTAACCAATCAGGAGCTTGCTCTAGTAATGAGGTGATTACAGGAAGCGAGCGGAGTCGCAGAAGCCTATGGAAGGCCCTCCCATAACGCAAATTTCCATGTAAATGTCTCAAATGACAAGAATTTCACTCATGGCTTTCACGGGCGAATGAAGCGAGTAAACTCAAAATGTTCAAGCGACAAACTAGATGCAGTAGACGCGATTTTGATGCCTCAAACGCGGCTGGTGTGAACCCTCGGTAAGAGTTCAGTTTCAGCAACTAGTCAGACCATTAACAAACAAAAACCGGAGGTAAAGTTCGGAACAGACGCATAATCGCGTCACCACGATGAAACCGTCTATAGGAAGTTCTTGAAATCGCAACCCCATTGACATGTTTTCCATAGTAAGCAGTGATAACTTAAAAGTGGATGTAGAAATATTAGCCTCAAATTCTACTGGGTAATATGTGAAAAATATTAAACTAAATTCATTTAGCTTAACAAGGCACCGTGTAATTTAAACGTATTATCCGTCTTACAGGACAATCAAAAATGATCAAATAGGCATCAACCCCAGCCTTAAGGAATGCATTAGCATCATCTGCTGCAATTTGTTCATGCAGACATTGTGTGAAGTTGTCTTTAACTTATTAGCTCTTAACATGCCATCATGCGGATCCAGTCTGCAGAAGTGAAAATGCTTATTGACTCTGGCAAACCTGCAGACAGATTGGTGAATATTGCCAGATCACCTGACAGATGACTCTCTCAGGATTACTTCAATCTATTCAAGAGGTATTGTAATCCCTGATAAAAGGTAGTAGGGGAGTCATCTACCGAAGGAGCTGGAAGAGCCTGGGTGACTGAGGAACAATTTACAAAGCAAAAGAGAACAGGTATTTTTAATATAAAAGTCAGTTTAAGCTCAAATGGCCAGGTCAATATACCTTACCATACTGTTGAAGATAAAATTACTATTCATACAGTCCCCCCAAAAAAGGATTTGGAAAAAATAGTTGGACAATATGCATTTAACAGATTCACTTTTAGTGAAAATCTAGCTTTGGTAACATTTCAGTGCTTCCTTGGTTCAACTGATCCAGCATGGCAATATCGCAATGTCAAGGGATCAAATGCCAGGTAATACACACACTGTAAAAAATGCAGTGTGACGTTTAAAAAACTTAATTATAAGTCAATTCAACCTACTTTTTAAGTTTTGACTTGTGATAAGATGACATAACTCAGAAAAACAAGTTTAAATTCTATAAAGTGGACATATTATGAAATTAATCTGCATTATCCAACCACAGCACTGCCATTTAGTACAGAGATCAGCTAATTTGCATTTAAAAGGACACACCTAAAACGGCACATTTTTGCTCACACCTAAGTGTATAACAATTTTACAATTTTATAACAATTTTAACATGTTATAATAAATTATCTATATAATATTTTGAACTAGAACTTCGATGCACCAAATTTATTGATTAACCATTTATTGATCTTTGGCTACATTATACCAACTAGAAATGGTCTAAAAGTGTACCCGTCACTGAGTGGTATAACGTTGCGTTTGTGGGTTCGATCCAGGAGAAAACATAATCCAGGGGAACACACATAATGCTAAAATGTATAAATTGTACACTGCAAAAAACACTACAAAAAATAAACTTTAAAGGTACAGTGTGTACATTTTAGCGACATCTAGTGGTGAGGTTGCAAATTGCAACCAACGGCCCAGTCCACTGCTCACCCCTCACTTTTAGAGTAGAGAAGCTACGGTAGCCACCACCAGACAAACATATCATCGCCGGAGACATTTAGTAAAAAAAGTTTGTCCGTTAA